>NC_044316.2:50961006-51274756 GCF_007474595.2 Lynx canadensis
TTAAATAACTGCAGATTCTTGTAAAGGGCCGGGGAGTGGAGGGAGGGCAGTCTTTTTACAGCTCACCTACCGTCTCTGACCTTGGCCTTGCTAGTTTCTTGGGACTTCTTGAAACTTGCCTTTTACAGGACCTAAATGTGAGACAGGAAACCATCAAAACCTTAGAGGAGAAAGCAGGAAAAGATCTCTCTGACCTCAGCCGTAGCAATCTCTTACTCGACACATCCCCAAAGGCAAGGGAATTAAAAGCAAAAGTGAATTACTGGGACCTTATGAAGATAAAAAGCTTCTGCACAGCAAAGGAAACAACCAACAAAACTAAAAGGCAACCAACGGAATGGGAAAAGATATTTGCAAATGACATATCGGACAAAGGGCTAGTATCTAAAATCTATAAAGAGCTCACCAAACTCCACACCCGAAAAACAAATAACCCAGTGAAGAAATGGGCAGAAAACATGAATAGACACTTCTCTAAAGAAGACATCCAGATGGCCAACAGGCACATGAAAAGATGTTCAGCGTCGCTCCTTATCAGGGAAATACAAATCAAAACCACACTCAGGTATCACCTCACGCCAGTCAGAGTGGCCAAAATGAACAAATCAGGAGAATATAGATGCTGGAGAGGATGTGGAGAAACGGGAACCCTCTTGCACTGTTGGTGGGAATGCAAATTGGTGCAGCCGCTCTGGAAAGCAGTGTGGAGGTTCCTCAGAAAATTAAAAATAGACCTACCCTATGACCCAGCAATAGCACTGCTAGGAATTTATCCAAGGGATACAGGAGTACTGATGCATAGGGGCACGTGTACCCCAATGTTCATAGCAGCACTCTCAACAATAGCCAAATTATGGAAAGAGCCTAAATGTCCATCAACTGATGAATGGATAAAGAAATTGTGGTTTATATACACAATGGAATACTATGTGGCAATGAGAAAAAATGAAATATGGCCCTTTGTAGCAACGTGGATGGAACTGGAGAGTGTAATGCTAAGTGAAATAAGCCATACAGAGAAAGACAGATACCATATGGTTTCACTCTTATGTGGATCCTGAGAAACTTAACAGGAACCCATGGCTTTTACATTAGTATCATTCTCGCTGCTTTGCGTTGATTCCTACACTCCCCATAATTCATCTGTCCTTGACTCTCCACCACTGAAAAGGAAACATGTGTTGAATTTCAGTTTATCATGTGTCGTAATTTTTTATAATTTGTGTGAAGAACGGCTAGCACTTTGGGCCTACCATGTGTCAGGTGTTCCAGCGGGCACTTGACATAAGTTTTGCCTAACCTTTAACATGTGCCTTTGTGACGAAGTGATCGCTCTCATGCAGAAGTGAAAGGTAAACCTGCCTCTCATCGATTCTAAAGTCTGTTCTCTCTTCACTAAGCTATGCTGCTCCCGGTTTCCAATTTGCATGTTAAAGTGCTCTTCTCCCCAAAACAGAACTCATGTCGTTTGTCCACTCCAGTAACTCATGATCCTCGAATTGTGGGATGTGCTGGCCTCCATTGGCATCACTCTTCCTTCCTCTTCTGACCAACATGAATGATCTGTTCAGGTTCAAGGTGCCTTCTGTGCCCAAAACGGATTATTTTCTCTGAGGAAAATGAATAATCCTCTCAAGGGATTAGTGGATGTAGATAGTGGCCTATTCTGTACATCTTAAAGTTTTTTGTTACCTACAGTACACTAAAGGTCCCTGAAACTTCTTTCAAGCACATAGTTACCTTAAGGATAAGACTGAGATAAAGTTTAATAGGAGTGGTTATGTTGAACTTGGAGTTGTCTGAATGAGGACAAGGACCTGCCATGTTTTCAGTCTTCTACCCCATCTCAGCCCTTCCATTCTGGGCAATATATTGATGCTATTGGCTATGTGTGGAACCAGAGCTAATGGTGGATTCTATTATAACTAGAGACATGCATGGTGCATAGATTTAATTTGAGTCAGACCACAAAGCAAAACCTAAAGCAACAATCGTTTGCCAACCCTCAATCCCTTGAGGGGCTGTCAGATGACTAACACTGTTTTGCTATAGTCTGGGAGAGAATGAGGCTATCGTTCTCAGGAACCCACATCGTAGACCAAAAGTCTTAAAGCACATTTTCTCTCTCTCTCTCCTTCCCTGCTTCTTTCCTTCCTTCCTTCCTTCCTTCCTTCCTTCCTTCCTTCCTTCTCTCTCCCTCTCCTTCTCTCTCTCTCTCTCTCTCTCTCTCTCTCACACACACACACACACACACACACACAGTATTCAATATATTCTAGTTGGCTCAAGGCTTTTCTGAATTACATGTTTATTTTGTCTTCTTGACTGATATTTCCTCATGTCTGAGTATTGTGCCTCTAGGAAGGAAAACTTGTATTTTTTAAAGGAGACCTTTCTAAAAATCTTGCCAAAAATAAAGTGGCTTATTTACAAGGACAGCACGTAAAGCTCTTCCTCTGAAGAGGACAGTAATTTTGAAGAATTTTATTTATAACAATTTCTATCTCCAACAAGTTTTTTTGAGGAAGCAGGAAGGCCTCAGTTTGAGTAAGATCAGAGAAGGCGGAGCCAAATGATGGTACCCTAGGGAGTGCGGGGTCACGGTGAGGCTTAGGTACTACTGGACACACAGAGTAATTCGTCTACCCGTCTTTCATCGTTAGCCTCTCACACCTGCAGCAACTTGGAAGGTGAGTTACAAATAATCATTTCAGATGGCCGTCTGCTTACAGACTTGTCTCCTGCATCCGCTCGCCTTCTTTCAGCCGTGCAGGCGTACTGACAGGTGCTAAATGCGCCGCACTTAGACTTGTATCCTCTGCATGGCTCACCTGCCGGGTGTGCCTGGTGCTGCTTCCACTCATTCCTCCGGACCAGGTCAGTCCTTTTCATCTTTGAAACCTGATCCTCTCCCCTCCCCCCAGAGAAGAATTCGCTCCATCCTTCCTTGAACACATCCTGATTCCCGCCTGTCTGTCAATAAGATACACTTATTTGTGTATAAATCTGTCTGCTTTCCTAAGTAGGAGCAGGTTGAGAAGAAGACCACGTCTTATTTACATTATATCTTGACTACCAAGCACAGTGCCTGGCAGATGGAAGGTGCTCAGTGAACACCAGTGAGGTGGCCAGTGGACTGCATGATCTTGAACTTGTCTTGCCTTAAATGATACATACGTGGTGCGAGAACCTTTGGCTGACAGTTTCGATCAACAGTTACGTTCTACAGACATTTTCAGAAATGTTCTCTTCTCTACTAAATTGGAAACTGCTTTGAATTACAGAAGACTTCTGTATGTAATTCTGCATTCTTCATAATGCACATAATGCACATAACACAGGGCACAGTACTTTGCAAATAGCGGACACTAGACCAACGAATAATATTAGGGTACTTGCTCGAGGTTATTAGTCTTAGGACAAACACTAATTTTAAGTCCTTTGGGACTTCATATAAGTCATATATTGCTTAAAACATTTCAATGCATTGTCTCATTTGATTCACACAACTATGAGGGGAAAAGTATGATTTTATCCCCAATGCATAAACATGCAGAGAGAAGATAAGTTGCCTAAAGGTCACACAGTTGTGCATGGCAGTACCAGGATTTGGAAAATCCATGCATTTAACCCCCTCCCTTAGCAGCCTTGATTAATGGACTGTCCAATGTGGACAGAAACGCTGCAAGAAGGAGGTCCACCTAGGAAGCGATCGATAGCTGGAGTGGGAAAGATACACCAGAAAAGGTTGGGAGGAATCAGATGTTAAATTACATTTTCCATGTCCATGGCCCAAAGGTCACTTAAGTCCTCCTTCTCTTGCTGTTACTTAGCCTTTCACGTAGTACCTGGTTTATTCACATTACTCAGTCTATCAATCAAATATATGTGTTCACTGCACCATTCTCATGGTGATGTCGTGTGTTTTTTGAATACAAATGTAAATGTGCTGAAAAGTTACTTTGTTTTTCGCTTGTTTGGATTTCAATATTGTGAGAATGGATTGGATTGGGTTTTGTGTCATCTTAAAAATTGATATACTATGCTATGGAGTTGAAAGTTTAGACAATTAAAAAGAGACTCCTTTCCAGCATTCTTAAAACCAACGTCACCAATGTGTAACTAACATATTCTTTTATTTACAACTACGTTTTATCTATTTAAGCTTGTCTGCTAGTGCTCATACTTGGTAATGCTACCAGCCTCTTATTCCTGTTATTATGTCTCCCTAAAAGTAGTAAGACGCCATTTTGAAAATGGCTCATGATTGAGAGTTCTAGGTACTCCCTCCTCTTTAACTTACCCCATACTTGAGTGTTTCCTACCTAACTTCTTGTCAGAGCTCCATCTGATCTGTGGCTCTGTTCTTTGATATCATCAAATCCAAGGAAAACTACCGTCAGAAGTTTTAGAAGTTAGCTATTTAGGGAGGATGAGTAGTCATATATTTCAACAAAACTGTGTTGGAGTCTGTCTTCTGCGAACACTTAGAAGATGTCAGTTTGGTGGGTTTTTTGTTTGTTTGTTTTTTGCATTACCATTTTTGTTAAATTGGACATTGTGGCTTGAACTTGACTCCAGGCAATAGGTATATTAAATAGCCTAGGAAATAGATCCCTTGAAAGGAGAAGGGTCAGAAATGTGGGTCCTGAAAATTGTAATGGATCACATACATCTTGGATTAGAAATCTAAAATCACCTCTAGCCACACTGCCTCTTCTCCTTGGTGATATAACTATTTGTTATTTCTTCTGTGATTTGCTTTTGGCTTTTGAAAGAAGGCTCACAGCTACAGGGGAAAAAAATGCCTTTTTTATTCTGAAACTTTTCTGAAACCCTTCAGGGTAGAGCGATAGCTGTCTATTATCTTTTTTTTTTTTTTTTTTTAACAGAAAAGTCATCCCTAAGCTTAAGGGGTAACAAATTGTGAGGAACTGGGTGTGTATATTTTGTTCGATCAACATTTTTCACCACTTTCGAGAGTAAAGAAACCAGTTCACTGGCACAGATTTCTCTGTTTTCTTTAGACCGGTTACAGTCACAAATTTCTACTTCAATCTTTAGCCATGTCGTTTCATAGTGAATACAATCCCATGCTCAGAACTGAGTGCAGAACATCTAGTGAAGAAGTCAAAGACTCTAGTAAAGACTGATGACTGGAACTTCAATAGTCCCCAGAGCAGTCAGGAGAAAACCCAATCTACGTCAGACTCTAATATTTATTGGGAACATGACACTGATGTGGTCACTTCTGCTTGTTTACTGTTGCAGTGCAGTTTACTAAAATTTGAAATTACTAAATTCCTTTTGCATGGCTAGTCGTGAAAGTGAAAGAGAAAATAGAGACTGGAATGAAAAAGTGGCAGGAACATGGAGAAAATAAATTAAAAGAGCAAAAGTATATAAACAACATTTTAATAGCCCTGCTGTCTCTACATTCTCTTATTAAGTAGTGAGTTCTTTCCTCTTTGAGTTTCAGGAGGATGCTGAGACGATGCAAATAACATCTGCAACGTTGGGCCAAATGAAAACCCAACTGAAGAAAAAAACAACTCAGTTCACTCATCAACTGTCAGGGATTTGGGACTCTCAGAATCTGGTGTGAAAGGGACTCTCTTAGGTTCCTCAAATCTATGTAAATTCAAGAAAAAGTGCCTTTTCACACTGCATATATGTGGAATGAACGCAAAACTCAAATGGCTCAGTCAGTAGAAGGGTAGATTTATGGATTATCCCCTAGAAAAAGTTTTAAGATGGCCATCTGCTGTCACTGATCCTGCAATGTAGCTATCCAAAGCTGGTGACTTGGGGTGCCTGGGTGGCTCAGTCAGCTGAGCGTCTGACTTCGGCTCAGGTCATGCATGATTCCATGGTTCGTGGGTTTGAACGCCGTGCTGGGCTCTGCACTGACAGTGCTGATCCTGCTTGGGGTTCCCTCTCTCCCCGTCTCTCTGCCCCTCCTCCACTCCTGTTGTTTTCTCTTTCTCTCAAAATAAATAAATAAACTTGAAAAAAAAAAAGCTGGTGACTTTATATTTTATTAGAAGGATACTATCTAAGAACAAGAGAGGTAACTCTTCATATCCGTTCTGTATTGGTCAAAACATCCCGTGATTGCTTCAAAAACTCCCTCCGTCAGGTAGAAAACATTCTCCGAGAGAGAGCAACCACTGAGTTCCCTTGAGTAATGACACGATGGTGACACTCAGCCTACGGAAGCAAAGAGTTAGTGAAGCCTTGATAGCATAAACAAGTATGGACATGTTATTATGTAAAAAAAAAAAAAAAATAGGTTTATTGGGTATCCATGGTTAAACCGAAACCAGTGCAGAAAAGCTGTAGGCTGAGAATATCCTCATTTAGTGGAAGACTTTCTAAGAGGTGGAATGAAGTCTCCTAGTTTAAAACAAAAACAACTATGACTACTCTAATTACTCTTCAGTCACGAATTATAATGTGAAAACTGATGTGCCTGTTATCAGGACTATGGAAACACTGGATAGGAAATTGGGCTAAATAATAACCAGAGGTATTATTTACTAAGAACGTAGCTTGTGGGGCGCCTGGGTGGCTCAGTTGGTTGAGTCTGACTCTTGATTTCAGCTCAAATCATGATCTCATGGTCACAAGACCAAACCCCCCATACCGGGCTCCTTGCTGAGCACGGAGCCTGCTTGAGATTCTTTCTCTCCTTCTCCCTCTGCCCTTCCCCCACTCACACACGCCTGTATTCTTTCTCTCAAAAAAAAAAAAAAAAAAAAGAAAAAAAGAACATAGCTTGTGTTACATCTCCTGGTAACGATATGTATTATCACTGCTAACTTTCAGAAGAATTTCACGAAGTTTGTGTCATTCATCCCGTCCTACAGATGAGAAAACAGAAGGGCAAGAACACTGCATGACTTTCCCATTTCCAGCGAAAATATGAGCAGAGGACAGAACCAATCTAAATCTTTATGCCTACAAAGTCTCTATTTTACCCTAGTATTCTTCGATGCTAACAAACTCTGACGCATGAACAGTAATTTTTCCACCAATTAAGCTGTTCTTTTTACTTCCCTCAGCCACCTTATACTATATCTAAAACCTGCCCATATTCTCTCAGATGTGCTGCAGGCCGTGTTTAGTTAAGCCTCTGAAAAATTAAGGCATGAGCCTATACTTACTTCTGCTCCTCACCCTGGCCATCTGTTCTCTCACATTGTCCTTCTCGCTGCTTCTCTATCATCCACACTTTGCTGGTCTGGCTATCTCCTTCTAATCAATCATTTTGTTTTCAATTCAGAACCTGTCTTCTCTCTCCACCTTAAGTATACTTGATTTTGCTGTTAATACTTCTTTTCCTCCTTGGCTTTGAGACCATCTTCTGTGAAATGCCCCTCTGGGAAAGGTCTTATATTCTGGAGACCAGTCCTCTTCTGATGCAAATCGTGAAGAATTTGAAGAATGCAGAAAATAATATTTATATCCTCTGAATTTCTATAGTTATAATTGCCTGTACGCAACCAGGCAGCAAATTGCCATCTCTCTCTCTTTTTTAATTTTTTTAAGTTTAATTATTTATTTTGAGAGAGAGAGAGAGAGAGCGCAATCAGGGGAGAGGCAGAGAAAGAGAGGGAGAGAAAGAATCCCAAGCAGGCTCCACGCTGTCAGCACAGAGCCCGATGTAGGGCTTGAACTCACATATGGTGAGATCATGACCTGAGCCAAAACCAAGAGTCAGATGCTTAACCGACTGAGCCACCCCAGCACTCCAAACTACAGAGGCTCTTATATGATGTTTCTAGTTCTCTTGTTTGCCCTGGGCACATATCATCTCCTCAATAAAAGTATAAATTCCTTAGAGGAAAGGTTATATCTGTAGACATACTTATTACTCAAAAATTGGGTTTACAATGGAACTTAAAAAGATATTTTTTGACTTGACTTATTTATTCATCTGGGCTTATATTTGATGCAAATAGCATCCCATGTTTTGTGGTTGTGTAAATTTTTATGGGAATACCATCAGTTGACTTTGATTTCTCCCAAATAAAAGCCAGTATAGATTTATATTTACATGACCAGTTGTATCGAAGGAAATGACTAATTCCAGATTTCCTTAGAGTGAAAAACAGATTTGTCTCTAATTGGGAGAGTCTACTCTGCTTCAGCCTTCTGTTACCCCCAAATCAGCAAATACACCGTAGAATTGAAAAAAAGGACAAAACAAAAATCACCAAATATTGAAGATGGAAAAAATAAAAACAACAGGCACAATTTATTGAGAATTTATTACACGTTAGTTTCTAAGCACCCATTTCACGTATCTCTAAGGATTACCTCTAGCACATCTGTGTGAACTGTCAGCACACATGAGTTCAAGGTGTTTAACATGAAGAAAAAACTTCCCAACTTTTAGGAACATTTCTGCTTACAACCTTGCATCATATTTTCCCTATAGATTTAAGACCAAGTATCCAAATTGTAACCTTACTTTTTTTCCATGGAATCTTGTTTTTTGGTTTTCTTATCACTTGTCTATTTAGATACTTATACAAGTACAAACAGCACAGGTGTGCACACACAAATACGCAATGAATAATACAATGAAGTAGTTTTAATATTTGTGTGCTATGTGTTTTTCTCATAAGCTTGGTAGAAGTGATGGCAATTTTGGAAATTTTGGAAATTTTGCTTCATTTGAGATAGAAGGCATTTTTATTCAAGTCTGAGGAAGATGCCTCTGTGACTTACTCACACAAGATCTGCAGGCTGAAAGCGAATGTGGAAAAAGCTGCTGTACCAAGAGTGATCACACATTTACCCTTGACTTCAGATCGCCTACAAGCTCTCTAACTAGAAATATTACTGAGGGTTTGCCAAACACGCAAAGGCCGTGGCTTTCACCATTTTGCAAGCAAAGGAAACAGCATTTGAACCTCTTTTGAAAACTTTTTTTTTTTCACATTAAGAGGCGCCACACGAACAGAACGTGCCATAAATAACGTGTGCTAACATTTTCCAAAAACTGGACATCAATTAATGCTAATTTATGAGGAAACTTCTTTGGAAGAGCATAGTCCAGACTCATAACTACTGAAAAGACTCATTAATATAAATGTTAAGGGAGTTTTTTTTTAAGGGAGGGCATTAAGGTAAATGCATATCATTACATTGAAAGCTCATAATTTATTGAAAATTCGGTGGAAAGGAAACTTTACACTGTATGTTTCCAAAGGTAATGTTTTAGCACATGAATCAAGAAAATAAAGTTAGGATGAGGCTGTGACCTTAAGAAAGACATGCAATGAAAATCCAGCTTAACGATACCTAACATTTATTGAATAAGTACTACATGCATTGGTATGCGTACTCTATCATGTTTATTTTTTTCTGAACAATACTATGGTGTAGATCATATTATTGCTTCCATTTTACAACCAAGAAAAGTGAAAGTCAAGCAGTTTATGTTACTTGCTGTAAGTCACAACACTAACAGGTGAAACTCAGATTCAGAACCCCCTGTTTTAAACCACACACAATGCTACATTCTACCGCCATTGACAACTGTCAGATAGAGGTATGAACAAATTTAGGTAAACTTACATAATGCTTTATTCTCCAAGATCTCTCAAAATCAAACAAATAATTTTTCCATGAGTTAAACCATACGTTTCTATACACGCACACAAATCAATTTGACTGTGATGGCCTTAAATAATTTCTTTGCTGAAATAAAAGTTAAAAAAAAAAGTTATATTTATTTGGTGTCTTTAGAGATTCTGTGTGTGTGTGTGTGTGTGTGTGTGTGTGTGTAATTGTGAGTATATTTTGGTAGAGAAGAGATGGGGCATTGGGGAGAATGAGAGAAAGCAAGATGAATATTTTGCCCACAAACTTAAGGTTGGTTACCTATTGCCTAAAAAATGATACATTTCTGGAAGATCTATTTGACCCTAAAGTACATATTTCTTCTACAACCTGCACTAGACCCTGTAATAGTGCAAAGATTCTAGTGGAATATGGAGGCTCACCATCTTAGTAGACAGTACAATGTATGACTCTTTCTAGAACAATGATTCTTAAACTTGATCATGCTTTGGAATCATCTGGAAGGCTCGTTAAAGCACAGGCTCCCCGGGCTCTTGTTTCTGTTTCTATAGGTCTGGAGTGGGGCCTGTGAATTTGCATTTCTGACAAGTTCCAGAGGTGCAGTGTTGGTGCTATTCCAAGGACCCCACTTTGAGAACCATTGCAGTAGAATGGGCACTATGAATGAAATATACATAGGCCCAGAATGTACTTTACGTGATAGTAGTTAAATAGTCAATAAGTAAATAGTGTTGTCTGTGGTTAGACCAATGATTTATAAATTATAATAGATTTATAAATAACTGTTACATCCAGTTCACAGAATTAAAAGATTACTATCCAATACTAATTTAACAGGACTATTGAGTAACTTTAGACTTGCTAAGTCTTTCTAAAGCTACCAGCAACCTACTCAGGTGCTTGATGTAACTTTGGGTTAAAAAAAAGTAAGAAAAGATGAGCTCTCAGGGCGATTCCTTTCTTAATTCTCCCTAGCTTTCAATTTGTGTAAATGGAAACAGGGAATCTTACTAGAAATGGACCACACTCAGTATACAGCATTAAAGGAGTTATATTTGGATGATTATATATTTAGAGCTTATCATTGAAAAGATACTGATGGGATACCAGGATAAAAAAAAGGGAATTCACCAAGGAAATAAGAGGAATCACTAGAGATGAAATTAAGTGGAATAAAATATGTTATTTTAAATCGGGAAAGTACAAGTCTTGCCTATGTTTTCTCAATAATTCACTTTTAGAGAAACCTCTTCTCACGAGTGTATCCAGTGATAGGCAGCTGTTGGCAAAATTGACTGTGAATTGCTTCCAAAGTTCACCTAATGTTGGTTCCTAAAAAACAAAAACACAAACAAAAACACCATATCCATGTTCCTGATTCTAAGGGAAACATTTGTGTATCAGGCATGTAAAGTCCTCTATAACCAAAGGAAGGAGTACGAGTTTAACATGCAAAATTCACTGCATGAAACTGTGTGAAATGTTTCAATTATTTCTATAATAACATTTAACATGTTCCAGATACAGGGCATTAAGCACACAGCCAAGAAATGTTCCAAGCCTATGCTGTTTTTCATTTGGGTGTATTATAAGTGTATGAAACACATGTTAGGAATATATTTCATATTCTGCATTTGTAAAATATCAAATTTATATCAGCAGAAACCACAAGGCAGCACAGGAGCTGCCCCCAGAGCAAGGCTATTTTGCAATCAAACTTTTAACACCACATTATCATTTTAAAGAACAAATCTCCTGGTTGAAATGAAGAAAATGATTTTCACAACTCATGGAAATTTTCTTTATGTATTTATTACACAGGATTCAAAACACATACTCAACAGGAATTAGTCTCAAGTTTCTAGTTTTTGCAATATGTGCCATGCTTAAAAGTACATATTACAAATAAAATTAATTCAACTTGGTTATCTTGCTCCATTTTATAGTGGAGATATAATTTTGTGAGATTTTTGGAAGCATATATTGTGGTTCTTCAGGTTATTCCATGCTAAAAAAGCTATCAAGGAAGAAAATTCTTCTTCTCATAAGCTAAATAAATTTATTTGCAAACATCGCCCTTCTTTGGTATTACATTTAAAAAATTTTTAATGTTTATTTTTTCTTGAGGGAGAGGGCAGGGAGGGGCAGAGAGAGAGGGAGACACAGAATCCGAAGCAAGCTCCAGGCTCTGAGCTGTCAGCACAGAGCCTGACGCCGGACTGAAACTCACAAGTCATGAGATCATGACCTGAGTCGTAGTCGGATGCTCAACCGACTGAGCCACCCAGGCGCTCCTGGTATTACATTTTAAGTCTTAGATGAAACGTTGATAATTTCCTGAGAAATCCACTTATGCCACAGAATTTACCTTGCATCCCTAAATATTGAGCTTATTCCCCAATTTTACTTTGTAATTGTAGATGATATTATGCTAACAGTTATATTTAATTATAATTATAGATGATACAGATTTGCGTAGCAGCAGCATGATCCGTCTTATATTGAATTATTTTCTTATATAAGTGCTTTTGTACCTGGTTCCACTATCATTATGGTCACAGTTACAAATCCTAAATTACATACTCACTTCCGGGACCTGGCAGGTCCTGGCCAGTTTAGGATACATTTGAGATAAACTGATTTCAAAACACTGCCTAAAATATCTGTGTAAAGCTCATACTACACTAGTCCGTGTACAGCTGTCTACAGTCATGGATCTTACTTTGGGGTTTTTCTCACAGTAAAGGGAACTATTCGATCAGTGTCTCTGCGGTTCCTACACAGAGCAGACACGTTACTCAATTTCTCTGTTCCTCAGTTTTCTCATCTGGCCGATAGGGACAGTAGTAATACCTACCTCATCGATTTTTTTGTGAGGGCGTACTGAATTAATATATGTGATACACTGAAAATAGCTCATAGCACATTGCAAACTACATAGGTGATAGGCAGCATTATCAATCACTGATAATACTGTTTTCTCAGTGCCTGACTAAAAGGAACATGCATTTAATAAATGAAGAGTAAGTTAATAAATAGAATAATGAAGTCTTTCCTTGGATTCCATCAGAGGCTTTTGTTTGGACCTCTCTAATAAGATAGACTATATTTTGTATTGTATTAAAATGTTTGTCCTCACACGATGCTCCTCCGTGCATTACTTGCGGGCTGGGAGTATATCCTGTTCAGATTTGTATCCTTGCAGTGACAAGAACCATGCCTGGAATACAGGATATATCTATTATGAGCATGTGTGGAATGAATTAACAACAGAAGAGCCCAAAGAACCGTGAGAGAGACTTTGCCTCTCAATCATTAATTTTTTTAAATTTATTTTTATTACATATTTCTAGAGTAACCAGTCTGTGGATGACATCTGGCTGTGTGTGCTACAAAAATGCATCAGAGTCCCTTACTTCAAGAGAATTATAAATTAATAGGGAAGGCAAAAGAACACAAAATACTTATACACAGGTAACGTCTGACTCACAAAAGAGCATTATATGACATGCTAAGAAATTCCATTGGAAGAAGATATCATTCCCAGCATCACAGAGAGCCAAAAAGGCATCATGAAATTGTACAAAGTTATCTTCCTCTAGAGCAACCTTATGGCAAACAACACGCATGGCCATATTTCCACCACTGGCTTGGTCAAATTGACATTTGTTTTGTTTTATTATGAATTAAATCTGTGGCTATTTCTACCCAGACTCACTAAACCACCTGTGAATTCAATCAAAGTGATGAAGTGGATTAAATAAAATTCATGGGCTTTTTTGATTCTTGTAGGCATAGCTTGGATACTAATATCTGTTTGTTGACTTTGGGGCTATAGGTTAGGCAGCCAAGGAATTAAACTGCTCAAACTCATCAGCACGTTAGTGTTTAATAAAGTGTTCCCAGCTATCAGTAAGCAAGGCTCTGTGGTCCACAGCAAACACCAACCACAGGGAAAGCATATTTGATGAAGAGCCAGGAGCGAGTGTAACCAAACTCGATCACTTTCAATGTCGTGATCAGTTAAAATAGCTAATCGGGTAAGCTTGTATAGACACAGCATTGGCTACTGTGACTTACTTTACGCTTGCATATGTGTATGTGTGTGCGTGTGTTTCCGTTATATTTCTCTGCTCTTTTTATTGGTAGAAATGGCTTGACCCAAATGTGAATGTACCTGGCAAGATGTGTTATATTTCACAAATTTCTAATCAGAGTGGAGGATCCAGGAGCCTAATGCCAGCCCGGGGCCTGAGGCATCCTGCAATTAACATTGTCAAGTGTTCCCTGCCTGTAAACAGTTACCTCACGTTACCTCGGAGCATGAGGCCATGTTTGCACATGAGAGCCGGCAGCCACAGTATGGCTTAGCTAAAATTCTGACTTCTGGAAGTCATTTTCCACCACGTGCACGTTTCCATAAATCTGCAAAATAACTTAACCAAAGAGACCCTGGGTGATTTTTCTTCTTTCGTTTTTCTCCCCACCCCCACCCAACGAAGCTGTAAAACTAAGTCCCCTTTATCACAAAAGTCTCCACTGTGTAATCCAATGGGCTTTCAGGGTTTGCTTTCACACATGTTTGTCTCTTCCTGTGCCACTAAATTGTATCAGCTGCTCTGGATTTGGGTTTGATGGTGATTGCTGATGTGGGGGAGACAGTGGCTGTATTTGTTGGCTACTTTTTTCACAAAATGTACGGATCAGGGAGTATGGTTTGGGGCATTAGTGGAATTTACTAGATATATAGGTTATTTCATTACTTTTTTAATTTGGTCTTTGGTCAATTTTTATCTAAGTTAAAACCCTTGAGAGCTAGACTTTATTATACTTTTTGTCACATGTAATAATATGGCATTATATATGCCATATATTGATCTATATATGTATAATGATACCTAACATGTTGATATATTAATTAAATATATATAACTATAATAACAGTATATGTAGTAATGATGCATATAATACATTATTTCTAACAAACTTACTGAGGAGTCATGTAGGCAACAGAAATAGCGTTGTCTAAACTAAATAGTTTATGTGTCGGGACGCTTGGGTGGCTTTTCAGTTGAGCCCCCAACTTCAGCTCAGGTCATGATCTCACAGTTCGTGAGTTCAAGCCCTGCATCGGGCTCTGTGCTGACAGCTCGGAGACTGGAGCCTGCTCTGGATTCTGTGTCTCTCTCTCTCTCTGCCCCTCCCTGCGTGTGCTCTCTCTCTCTCTCTCTCTCTCTCTCTCAAAATAAATAAATAAATAAATAAATAAATAAATAAATAAAAAGTTAAAAAATAGTTTATGTGTTCATGTTTTTTGATAATTGCAAATCTTCTAAATGTTTTACACATATTTACGTGTGTGTGTGTGCTGCTTGCAATAGAACCAACACTTGAGGTAAGATGGCCAACCCCAACCTGGGGTCTTAAATGTATTCATTAGGAAGAATTACAACTCAGTCTTAACAAAAAGGTTTGATTTCACTTTCCCAGAATGCTCCTTCCTCTTCAATCAGCCTTCCTCGGTGTGTGCAGTGTAAGTTAGGTCTACTAGTCTTAAGGAACCTAGATTTGAATCCTAGCCACGTGGCTAACCCAGCTGGGTGACTGCACGAGTCATTGACTCTTTTTGGGTCTCACCAGTATTCAGTAATATGGAGAATATCATACATGTATTACTTCTTCACAATTTTTTTGGCCTAAGTCAAATAATATACAATCTATGTTTTGGAAGTGTATCATACTTTAAAAAATACTCTTAACATTATTGAAATCAAAATTTAGTAATTATTGTTTTCCTCTTTAACTTCTTGGTTTTTCTTTCTCCTTTGCACATCTTTACGAATATTTCTCTGACGATTCCTACCCTTGCTGTAAGCTAAGGTCGGCATATTTTTCTGTAATAAGCTAGATGGTAAATATTTTGAGCTTTGAAAGCCACTCCAATGCAAGTACTCAATTCTGTCCTTGCAGCATGAAAGCAGTCACAGGTAATAGTAAGCGAATGGGCATCGCTGTGTTCCAATAAAATAAGATGTATTTATGAATGCTGAACTTCTACTTTCAGGTAATTTTCACACGTTCTGAAATATTCTTCTTCTTTGGATTTTTTTTCTGACTATTTAAGAACGTAGAGGATGCATTGATCCTATAAAACGGGTTGTCTGGGCCAGATTTCTCCTGGGGGCCGTCGTTTGCTGACTCCTGCTCTAAGCAGAGCGCTAACTTTATACTACGTTCTCCAGGTGAGAAGGTCGGTTCTTGGCTTAGAGGAAGGAAGGGTACCAGTAGTGGGAGGTCACCCCAAATCCCAGATTTCACCTCCAGCTTAAATTCCAGGGAGAAAAACTAAATAAAAATTTAAAAATATAATCAATAATGTATATATATTCCAAACCACTCACGGTCAGGCAATAAAAAAAGCACAAATTGCTGCTTTTCTGTACTTTCACATTCAGCTCACTATGATGGCCAACTCTTCATCACTGATGCTATAATGTTTTAAAGTGAAGAGGTAAGCTAGAAGTCACTTAAATCCATCCTCTCTTTTTATATATGAGGGACCTGCTGTTCCACTGAAGTAGAATAATTTGCTCAAAATGAGTGAAGGGCCAACCTAGAACTCATACGACCCAAGAGGGGGCTCGTGACACAATTTTAGTTTTACTATAATTGCTCCTGGAAGCTCATCCCAAACAAAAACAGAACCAAAGCAACAAACTCTTGGACCCTTCAATAATTCTAGGTTAAGATGCTGACCCAGTTATTTCTCCCTCATTTTAGAAATACATGGACGACAGAGGGTTTTGAATAAATGCCCATGGCCTGTTAAGTATCCCCAGTTTTTAGGTAACGTTTTAGGGCATGCAAGTGTTGGCCAGCTGCTGGGTTTGACTTCTGTCTCTGTTTATATCATAGTCACTCTTTATGGGCTACTAAAAATCTATAGGGTATTATCCTCAGAAAACTTGTCCCAGCAGACATGGCACCATGAGAGTTTCTTTTTGATTTGGCTGGGGGCGGTAAAGGGGAGGGAGGTGGGAATCTGGTTGGGGCAGGAATTCACCCCAATAAACTCCCCAATCAAAGCTGCCACTGGGGTCTCCAGGAGAGTTCACAGCTTCACCATCACCTAAGACTGCATTTAAAATCCTGCAGTGTTTCATTCTCATGCAAACAGACACCAGAATGGAAAGGTGGTGCATATATTATCCACATCTGTCTGCTACAAACCCTGCTCAGTTTCATGCTTTTAGGACAAATTCCAGGCAAAGGGCCACTGGGAGAGGCTCCATTTCTCAGTACCCCATGCCCAACTCTGTCAGTGAGGCGGCAGAATAATTTCTTTCATAAGGTCTGTCCTAGCCAAAAACAACATACCCAAGCCCTGTGGCATGGGATCTCCGAAGGGAAGGGACTGTGTTCTGAATTATACTCCGAGGGGAGCTGACCTGGGATCAGATGCCTTAAGACCTGGAAAGCAGTGAGACAGGAATATATCAAAGATGGGCTTTATCCTTTGGTACGGTTGGCAAATCAATTTTCTATATACGGAACCGTAGACGGATAAACTTCTCCTCTCTCATGCTCCTCTCCCCTCTTCCCCGGATAAATTAGGAGGAGTGAATTCATATCTGGGTATCAACACTAAAGAAACAAGCATCTCAAAGTTGGAGCCAATCATTTAAAAACATGGAAAAACAAGCCTTCTTTTAAAAAGAAATGGAAAGATGTCATTTATATGCACAGATTAAATTAGCAAAAAAATATAGACCCATTCAAGGTCCTTGCTGTGCCTCTTTATGTATCTAATGGAAAAACGGCCCCTGATCCAGGATTTTATTATTATTGTTATTATTTGAAATGCCACCTTAGAAAAAAAATTTCCATTCGATACCCACCTTACTAAGAGAGGTTTAGTACAAAAATAAATAGTCGAAAATGTGCTGTGACTAAAATAGTGTTAGCCAAATTAATGCTAAATTTCCATCTGGACTTCAACATGCTACCACCCAGAAATATTTTCTGGATCTCATTTCTATCTAGCTTTTTTTTTTTTCTTTTCTTTTCTGTCTTTGTTTTGTTTTGAGAGTCTTTCCATTTGGTCTTCTATGGTAATAGGGGTGGGTGCTTGTTATAAGGGAAATTATTTTTTCACACCCTTAGGCTCACCTCCCATCTCTGGGAGGTTGATAATATCACGTGATGCCCTTGGGAAGGGGCAAGTCTAATGGTGGTCTTTCCCCCCATTTGGCTGCTGGACACTGTAGCATGTTTATTCTTCGCTAGATCAGAAGGCAGCCGGGTCTCTGACACGGGGCACACTATCTTTCCATCTCTTTATCATGCCTTGATATAATCTTGACTTTACAACTTTTAATGAATAAACGAATAAGCAAATGTGGAACCAAGCACAGCCTCAAACAGAAAAGCTGGACTAAACAGTAGTGAAATAGAATAGTTCTCATCATTTAAAATACTCTTATTATTGACAGCTCCAAAAAGCCTTGGTACATTGAACAATTCACACCCACAATCTGAAGCTCTCTGAAATGAATTCAGTTCTTACTATGGGGGTGGGGGAGTGTGGATATAAACAGATTAGAAATCCCAACGTCTAGGCCCTCTTCCAAGTTTAATTACTAACTTACTCTATGACCTTGTACAAGTCATACAACTCTCTGGGTCTCTAGTTCTTTATTTTAAAAAATGGGGCTAATAACAGCTGTGCTGCCTACTTCTTGGTTGTCTCTAAGCAGATTCTTGAATAGTTGCAAATGGCCTTTGGAAGCATTAAAAATGTTAATCACAGCACCTTTCTTTTTCTTTTCTCTTCTTTTCTCTTCTTTTCTCTTCTTTTCTCTTCTCTTCTCTTCTCTTCTCTTCTCTTCTCTTCTCTTCTCTTCCTTTCCTTTATTTTCTTTTTTCTTTTCTTTTCTTTTTTTTTGCCAGAAAGATCAGCACAGATTATTTTATAGCTTAAAGAGATTGTTCTTTGAGAACTCACACTAAAATTTATGGGGCATCTTTTCCATGCTAGGCACTGTGCTTGACACTTCATAAATACTGTCTTCAACCCTCACAAAATCCTTGCAAGGTATGTGTCTTTCTTCTAACTTTACAGAAGAATAACCCAATCTCAGAGAGCTGAAATGACTTGGTTAAGAATGCACGCCAGTACGTAGTAGAAGTGGTTATCAGATTCCAAGACGGGTGGATCCCAAACGCTGAGTGCTAATCACCCATTACACAGCCTAGGAACCTGTCGCTGGAACCAAAGATTCCCACTGCAGTTCATTTTAGGTCAGTTTAATAGTTTTGTGCAAAGCTCATCAGATGGAGGGGACTTCTTTTAATTAGACCTGAAGCAATGCTTACTGGTAAGCCACTGCAGTCCTTCGTGACATCCCAGAGTCCAAATAAGAAAAATAAGTGTTTGTGGGGGGTATGGGTGTTGTTGTTGTTGTTAGTAAGTAAAGAAATTAAGGTGTTAACAGTACGATTATCTTCTCTACTTACATTTTAAAATTTATTAGCAATAGCTACTGCCACCTTCTCTCCCTTACTGAAGGCCAGGTCATATACCAGATCCTGGGGGCAAAAGCAAACGTGGTCCCAACCTCAAGGTTTGAAAGTCTACTGTATGGTGGGACACAGTTTGGAGGTTTATTGGTGATTGAGACTGTAGTTTTAGCCTAGGGTCAGGACGAGGAATTTGAGAAGTAGACACCTGGGACAGATATTTAGACGGTAAAACCCAATAAGTTTTGATTCTGGATTCAATATAGTGGGGAAGGGACAAGGGAGAGAGAGAGGTCTCAGGGATAACTTCTAAATTTTAGGGCTTGTAAGTGAGAAAGAAAACACTGGAAGACAGTGGTGTTTCCCTTATCATAGAGTGGTGATGAGGATTATGGTAATAAAATAGGGAGGTTTATGCAAATGTGATTACACATCTGGGAATTCTATATAGGCATTCTACATCACGTCTTCCATGGATTGTCCATTATTGACAAAGAAACCAACAAAGCTTCCTATTTATCTCAGAACCAAAGTCACATGTGCTCATTTGAGTGTAACCTGTTTCTGATTTATGAAGACACATTGGTAAAAAGGAATCCAAAATTACACTGCCTCTTTATAGGCTCTGGAACATTCTTTTCACCTTGGTACAGCATCCTGCCCTCCACTTTTCCTTCTAAGGCTGCAATAGCAGTAGCAGAAATAAGTCTGGTTGAATTTCCTTCTCTTACCCTTCCTTCCTGTTAAGGTGCTAATGAGAAGTGAAATGGCCAAGAGGCAACAGAAGAAAGGGAGCAGAAGTTAAATACTATACGTTTTCATGCTTATTCAGGATTTACATTTTACTTATATTTATAAGGATTTGAAACGAACTTTTTTAAAAACGAAGGTGGCTATCATGGTGCGGAGTAGACCAGATTCTTGTTGAACACATCAACTTCTCTTCTGTATCAGTTTTCACTAACACCACCTTGTTTGTGATTGTCATCAGACCTGGATCTCAGTGACTGTTGGTGTGGAGCTATAGATTTGTGGAACAGGAAATCCTTTTAGGGGTGTAAGACTTCATCGGAAAATATACCCCACAGCTCTTTACTTCCAGATCTAAGTCAGGATAATGGAGGAGAAGTTCCTAGTTTTCAGGATAAACAGTGAAGCGATACAAATGGGTTCAATAGGTAGACTAAATAAATGGCACTTAAAGGGATGCATTAAATCAGCGAGCTCTGAAAATTTAATCACACTGCAATCTGTTAGCCTCTAAAAAGACTTCTTTCTAAATGCAAAGCGATAGAAAACATCAACTAAAGTAAATTGAATTAATTTGAACTCTAATGATTAAAACGTGACTGCTAGGTTCAGCTATCAGTATTTGGAATAAATGAATGGTATCAAAGGAAGGTTTGAAATAAACAACCAAACTTGAATTTAAGGTTTACAGCAATATTCTATAAATCATCTTTTCCCCTTTTCACTCTTGTTTTACTGTTATCTTTGGTACTTGCTTTTCTTGCTATCTTTACCATGTCATCAGTTCTCGTGAGTGAGAAAGCAAAAGTTAAGATTGCAAAATTAAATGTGGATTATGTCTCATTTGGACAAATCCTTACCGATTGATGAGCATTAGTGCGGCTTTGCTGTTTAGGGTAAGACTACTTATTTTTACTCTTCCAGAACACTTTCAAGAATAATCTAGGGGAGGGGCGCCTGGGTGGCGCAGTCGGTTAAGCGTCCGACTTCAGCCAGGTCACGATCTCGCGGTCCGTGAGTTCGAGCCCCGCGTCAGGCTCTGGGCTGATGGCTCGGAGCCTGGAGCCTGTTTCCGATTCTGTGTCTCCCTCTCTCTCTGCCCCTCCCCCGTTCATGCTCTGTCTCTCTCTGTCCCAAAAATAAATAAACGTTGAAAAAAAAAAATTAAAAAAAAAAAAAGAATAATCTAGGGGAGTTATCAGGTTTAGAGAGACATACAATTTTTCTTTACCAAATTTAAGTTAAAAAAGAAAGCCCCTTTGCTGGCACCAACTGAACGTGCTGCTCTAAGGGACACGTGTTGAAACGGGCTGAGAGTCACTGTTTGAGAGACTGTTTCTAACTCGTATCATGGGGCCACCAAAGCCACTGGAAGGGGGGCGATGTGAGTCTGCAGATAAGCCTCTGCTGGCCTGAACACCCACAAAAAACATTCAGTGGTCGGGTACACTGCATCCTGAAATCACAAACCAAAGGAGTCACTCCAGAGCTCCTTTACCAAGTTCAAATGGTGTATATACTGTGTGCTATCTTTTCATACATTTCTTCAGGTTACAAGCAGGCACAAAACTGAAGTTTATGTTCCTCTAAAGGTGTCTTATTATCACTAGCTTGCTATCAGCCAACTGACAAATACCTAACAGCTACTTTTCAACATGTAATCTTTTGTATTTCCTTTGGTCTGGCTGAAATAAGCAAAACCTGAAGCATTCAGCTAGCTGGCTTCTGTATCAATTCATCTATTTCTCAGGAAATCAAAGTAAAAGATACAAAACAATTAAGAGGCCAAGGTACTGTTTTCCTTAATAATGACAACGAGGCACTGCTGTACCACCTGAGTCATCCTTGCCACCGTTTCAATTATTCACCCAGATTTGCAGTTTTCAGAATGTATTAGAACATATTGCAAGGTCTCTTTCTACAAGTAAACTGCTGCTGCACAGGAAAAAATGCAAGAGTTTTACGAGGTTTCAGAAGCTTTTACGTTAAATTGCAAAGTAGAATGTGACAATTTTATATAATTTTCACTTATTCTTGGTTCTGAGTGAGGGTGTTGGCTCTCTCTTAAAATTCCAACACCGGAACTATACCATGAGGAGCATTTCAATCCACATTGCCAGCCCAGCACTGAACATGTTATACTCAGACTTCTGTCAAAGGAAATTTTCCAGAACCTTCCATGTCACACCTTCTCTGGACCAAGAGGATAAGAAAAAGTTTCAATGGTAAATTGGCCCCTATCCATTATTTGAAGGCAGATTATATGCCTGATAGATGAAAGACTGAATTTTACGCACACACACACACACACACACACACACTCACGCACACGCGCACGCACACACACATACACACACAAGTACACACACAATTTGCCCTGGTTAACAAGCCTAGCATTAACATGGTTACCATATAAGGACATTACTTATTTTTAAAGTTGTAAACAACAACAAACTAGCTTATTTTTCCTCTTTGGATAACTTTTTAAATAATGGTTTTTCTCTTTCTCCTATCCAAATAATTCTGGCCCTCTTGTTCCCCACACAAGTGTAATTTTAATCCTTTCTTTTGCTGTCCTCAGGCTTTGAGCCCTTCAGAGCTTGTTCATGAGCGCTGCACTCCCATGGGGACAGACTGAAACATGCATATGTACCTTGCTTTAGGCACTGGGGGAAAATGATTGAAATATATAAGGGGGATGCAATTATTTAAAGTGCTAATTGTCTCAACATATCAACATTTTGAATTAAAGGAATAATTTCAAATGCTTGTGAGTTTATTAAAGTTTAAAAACATTCAAATATTTATATGACTCGTTTACCACATAAACCACATATGACTGGTTAACTTCATACCTGTCCTTTTGGAACCATTTAGGGAAGCTTCTCCCTCAAGTAGGATGTGTCCTAAAGCCTCTTTGTAACAGAAATACACTGATTCGTGATAACTTAAGAATGACGTATGTGATTCTTGGACATAAAAGAAGCCATTAAATCATTTTAAGACCTAGCTCAGAAGGAAATCAGCAAATTTTAGAGTAAATTTCTGGAGGTGAGAAACCCCACACCATAAGCTTCCAGTAATATATACCTTATGTTAAACACAAACAAAATTTTTAAAATATATTTTATGATTATTATTTGTGTAATACTGGCTCTTAGGATATTTTCCAGCATTTCATGTCTTTGTAACTTACATATAATATATAGAATTATTGAAGGAAGAAAGGGTTTGTTTCTTCAATTATGCAACTTAAACACACAGTTTCACAGGAATCATGCTCTTATATGTACTTTCACTGACTCTGTGAAATCTGAAAACAAAATGAGAATACAGTTGACCTTGAACTAAGCAGGTGTTAAGGATGCTGACACCCTCTCCCCACCCCACACAGTTGAAAATCCACGTATAAGTTTTGACCCCCCTAAAATTTAACTACTAATTGCCTACTGTTGACCAGAAGCCTTACTGATAACATAAACAATCAATTAACACATATTTTGTAAGTTATATATATTGTATATCGTCTTCTTACATAAAGTAAGCTAGAGAAAAGAAAACGTTATTAAGGGGGTGCCTGGGTGGCTCAGTTGATTATCTAACTCTTGATTTCGGCTCAGGTCACGACCCCAGGGTCATGGGATCGAGTTCTGTGTTGGGCTCACTTAAGCTCGATGCTTAAGGTTGTCTCTCTCTCTCTCTCTCTGTCTCCCTGTCCCTCCCCCCCCTTTCTAAAATAATGTTATTAAGAAAATCATAAGAAAAAAAAAGAAAATCGTAGAGAAAATACATTTACAATCCTGTACTATATTTATATATATAAAAAAATTGCTTGTAAGTGGACAGCACTGTTCAAACCCACGTTGTGCAAATATCAACTGTGGTTGAGTTATGGGTAGATTCTGTCGATCTTCAAAAGTAGGAGAAGGGGAAGCCTGTTACCCTTTTGATATCTGCTTTGAGTGTCCTGTAGTTATTTTCTTGCAACAAAGCAGTAGAATTCCTATTCAGTAGGCAATGTTCTTGCTTTCGTGCTTTACTCTACCGTTGCTTTATTCTTAGCAACTGCCTCCTATGCCCATGTAATACAGCAGGTAACTTCTGAAAGAGGCTGAGGGTAGGAGATGTTTTTAATTGGAAGGGGAAAGGTGGTTTCAATTTAATGAATCAGCTTCATTTTTATACTTTTTTCCCTTCTCAAAATTGACATTCAAAATTGAGTTTGGTTTTAGCCACATACTTGTCTTCTACGCTTTCCTTCACACCTGCCATGAAGTAGATAAAGGTGTGAGAAATGTGAGCCCAGTCCAGTCACGCATTTTTAAAAAATGGTTACGGTAATAGGTGTCAAACAGAGTTGTGGTTGTAAGAAAGAAAAATATGACTGCTTTAATTTTAATGTTTGAGCATTGGCAATATATTTAGCTTTTGTCGTATACTCCTCTTGTCCACATTGGCTTTGTAGTGTTCAACTCTGTGAAGAAGACAATACATCTCCATTAGTATTTTAAGTTTTAAGAGTCATTAGTGTATTTATACATAATGCATGGGGTAGGGGGAGTTTTTGGTGTCTACTTGGTTTAGTCTGAGCATTTAAAATATCAAAACTAGTCACTAATACAAAGTTAAAACTACCAAAAACCATGTTAGTTTTCTATACACAGGTGTGTGTGTGTGTGTGTGTGTGTGTATTTATAGACTACGGATTTATATATAATATATACTAATGGATTTTAGATTATATGTATTATATATTTGGGAATGATCTTTGAAACGATCTGCAAAGTAATTTAAGTAAATGTATTAAAATGTTCACAACACAACCTGATTTTCATTTTATTTTATATTTTATTTTATTTCCAGGGATTATTTTATTTTATTTTACTTATTTTATTTTATTTTATTTTATTATTTAATTTTATTTATTTTATTTCTGGGATGGACTATATAGTGAAAAACAACCCAGTGTGGCTATTATTTTCCCACAATAAACTAAAAAGTTTTAGAGGAAAGTGACATATTCCCAGTCTCAAATTCTGCTGGCAAGATTATGTATTTTTGCAAGAGAAGTATAGAAAAAAATAAAATAGGTGTTGCAACATGTAGAAACCCTTCTTCCCCAGTAGACTGTGACTGCCGGGGAGGTTCTTGGGACTCTGTGGCCACTGTTTATCCAGGAAAGGGCCACAGTAGTGTCGCTCTAAGGCGTGAAACCATTTCACATGTTGTTAACGGTGACGAATTGGTCTCTTGAACCGAACCCTCACACGTAGGGAGAGTTTTAATTTTCATATTTTGCTCTATTTTTCAAACCTCTGTGCAGTCTTCAACGTTTATTTATTTTTGGGACAGACAGAGACAGAGCATGAACGGGGGAGGGGCAGAAAGAGAGGGAGACACAGAATCAGAAACAGGCTCCAGGCTCTGAGCCATCAGCCCAGAGCCTGACGCGGGGCTCGAACTCACGGACCGCGAGATCGTGACCTGGCTGAAGTCGGCCGCTTAACCGACTGCGCCACCCAGGCGCCCCAAACCTCTGTGCAGTCTTAAGACTGTTGAGGAGGAAGGGGAGATCATGGAGGGAAGGTCTTGTGCAGAAGCATGTGGAGACGACAGAGGACTTGGGGACCCCAAGGACACAGCTGGACTCTCCAGAGTCGGGCCTGGTGGTGAGCAGCAATAGTCCACGGAGTACAGGAGGAAGAGAGAACTTGTATTCATCGCCTACGTTTGTTTGCAAATGAAGAAGTTAACGTTTGCTAATACTTAGTATTACAGCTCTGAGTGTCTTCCCATGTCACGTGTCACTTATGGTTACAATACATAGATGGGTGTGACTGTGTAGCAGGCGGTCATGTGTCGTGTGCAGTCCGAAAGATGTCCTAAGGCAAGGGTGTGAGTTCCACGGTGCAAAGAGTCATCATCCTCTTTCTTTCAGATCAGGGCACTATGAAAATATGCAATTTAGATATGTTCACACAGATGGATCAATAGATTATAACGTCTGCTTTTAACTAAGCCAACACTCATGAAATGGACACATGGCCTCACAAAGAAGCCACAGATAGACTAGCTATGAATCCCTCCTCTACTTTTGTCATTCACTCACTGTGTGACTTGAACCCTTGAACAGTTTACATCTCTGGGCCTCTGTTTCCTCATTCAAAATCAGATAGTGGCATACTCCTCATTGATTGTAGAAGGCATTAGCTGAGGGAACACATGTAAATATCTTAGACCACTGCCAAGAACATAGAACAAGTTAAGGCCAAATGCTATCATCTGTACTATCGTTACATTTCTAATGAAGGTGTGAATCAACAAAAGAAAAATAATTTAGCTGTACCTGCTTTTACTCTGGTAATAAGGTTTTCATTAGGCATTGTATTCATCAGTGTTCTCCAGAGAAATAAAACCAATAGGATGTGTATGTGTCTATATATATATATGAGTATGTGCATGTGTGTGTATGCGTACATGTGTGTACACATACATCTATATATGTGGAGACAGAGAGATTTTAAGGACTTGGCTCACATAATTGTGGAGGCTGGTAAACCTGAAATCTGTAGGATATACCTGCAGGCTGGAGACCCAGAAAAATGTTGATGTTGCATCTGTCAAGACTGAAGGCAGCCTGGACGCAGAATTCCTTCTTCTTCAGGGTACCTCAGTGTTTTGTCTTAACATCTTCAACTGATTGGGTGATGTCTTCCCACATTGTGGGGGGTAATCTATATTACTCAAAGGTTACTGATTTAAATGGTAGCCACATCTTAAAAAAAAACCAAAAAACAAAAAACTCTTCATAGTGACATCTAGAATGGTGTTTGAATGAACATCTGGGCACCACAGTTCAGGCAAGTTGACACATAAAATGAGCCATCATAGGCGTACTACAAGTCAAAACCAATAAGAAGCTAATCAGAACCAATCTATTCAGTCATGTACTCCTTTGTTCTGCATTCACTTCAAAAAGAAAAAAAAAAAAGAATAATCTGCCAGGCTCTTTCAATCAACTGGTCTGTCATTCTAGGTTCTGAGGACACAACAGTCAACAAAACAGATTAATCCCCGAACCAGGGAGGTTGTATTCTGGTGGTGGTAGATAAATAGTAAACAGATAAATAACTTAAAAAGTATATACATCTAAGTGCTTACATCTATTAGGTGTTGATGATTTGCAGAGTAAGTGGGATAAGGAATGCCGTGGATGCGGTAGCAGTAGAGGCCCAAGGAGCAGAGACACGAGGGAAAAAAGTATCCATGCGGATACTATGGGGAAAAGCACCCCAAACAAACAGCAGGGCACGGAATGGATGTTTTTGGTATGTTCAAGAATCTATAAGGAGCGTTTTGAACAAAGGAGAGACATAGTCTGATTTATCTTATGACAGTAAGTGACTCTGAGTACTGTGTGACCAACAGACTCTGTGGGGACAAGGGGACAACCCTTAGAAGGGTACTGTGATAATACCAAGTGTGTGGTGGTGATGATGGCACGGACCAGAACGACAGCAGTTATAGTGAGGGGATTGCTCAGATTTCAGAAACAAGACATTTCCAAGGTAGAGTCAAAAAGATTTATTGATGAATAGGATGTGGTTTGTGAAATAAAAAAACAAGTTAAGGTGTGCCTGTGGCTTTAAGACTGAACAGGGAAGGTTACAGCTGACATTTACAGACGCGGTGATAAATGAAGGAGAAGCCATGAAAGGGAGGAATATGGAGTTTGGTCTGGACCTGTTAAATCTGAGATGCCTAATAGACACAGAGGTAGAGGTGTCACATCAGTGTTTCTAGAACTATCTGGAATCCTACAGAGGACCAATCTTGAGATGGAAATTTGTAAGTCATCACTATTTGGACAGAAGGCCATGAGCATACATGAGATCAACTACATGCGTATGACGCCTGACTGGGTGATGGAAGGTATACTCTGTCATAGACGCCTTGAGAGAACAGAATGAAATAGCAAAATAAACACAGGATCAGAAAGTAAGCTTGGAAGGAAGAGAGCACATGCTTCCCCAGGGTCAGGTAAACAGAGTGTGTCAAGGAGAAAGGATGGCCACCCATGTCAGAGGCTGCTGTGGGTGCTCAAGTACCATGAGGGTTAAGAATTAGCCAATGGATTTATATCTGTGAAGGTCCCTGGTGAACCTGGAAAGAGCTATTTCAGTGGGGCAGTGCTCGAGGTGAAGGAGGTGCTAAAAGGGGTGTATAGGCCACATTTTGGAAGAACTTTGCTATTAAGAGCGATACAGAGGAGGAAAAATAAGTTTCCTTTTACCCTTCTAGGTTCTTGGCTGAGACCTTTTGTAACAAAAGATAGATTAACAGGATAAACACCAATAGAAGTTTAATAACATGTAAATCTCTTGTATACATGGATGAAACTGAGTGATTTTCCAAAAATGGCCCAAGACACTACCTTACATAATATCTCTAGCTAAAGACAAAAGAACGAGGTTAGGGTGTGTGTGAATATGGGAGGTTACCAGGAAAAGCACAGTAAACAACAGTAAGGATGTTGTGTTCACTTGGCTTTTTTTCTTCTCCACTGATAAGTTTCTAGAAGTTTAGACGCCTCCTCTTCCAGGTACAGAGGGAGACACCTGTACAAATAGTGATCTCCCTTAAAAATGTAAATGTCTCATACAAAAGGGTAACTTCGACTTGGTTCTTAGAGCTTCTCTTGTGTCTGTTCTTTCTTAAAAATAATGAGCTCAAGGTAAAACTTATGCCCAAGAGGAATGTTTGGGGATGGCAAAACCTTTTCCCCTTTAAGGAACAGAGATATTGAGCTATTGGAGTCCTAGGATGCTTTGGTTTTGGTTTTTAGAGATAGAAGACATTACAGAATGTTTGTGTGCTGTTTGAGATGATTCAGCAGAAGTACGGGGAAGAAAACACCAATTCAGAAAGAACAGAAACAACTGATTGAGGAGAGAGGAGGATGGAAATTGAAGGAGCTTCCCTTTGATAGAAGCACTGAATGCCCTTCATATTAGCAGGGAGGAAGCAGAGCGTGTGCACAGATGCAAAGAACATGTCAGAAGCGGCAGTGGCCGCCACCACCTTGCTCTTATTAAATACATTATTTGCAGTCCAGCTAGTATTACATGTTAGTGAGAATGAAACGAGATTTTTATGTGTGCTGTTAATACTAAAAGGCTTATACGTATTCCTCTTATATCTAAAAAATTGTTTTGAGCGTATTTAATACTGTAAATTTGTAAACAAATACACAAATGTGCTTATATTTGAAATAAATAAAAATGTACGGGGGGAACACTCCTAAAATGTAATCTTGGCAGGGGTACTGTAACTGAACTCGAGGAGTTCACCACTTGGGGTGCATCAAATTGAATGCAACCCAAAGAAGCCTTGAAAGCAAAGAACTTCTTGTTGCTTGTTACCAGGGAGACAGCACTCAAAGCACTACCTCCCTGCTGCGTTTAGTACAGGAAGCTTTGATTCCGTGTATCGAGGGGTGGGGTGGGGGCAGGGCGCTGGCATGGGTACTTTTGGTTCAGTTGCGAATGCCTACTCTGTCAGTATGCTAGTGCATACATCACATGTTAAAAAAAAAAAATGACAGAAAACTCCACCCATAGGAGATCTTAGTATTATAATGAGACAAGGGTAACTTCAGGTCAGCTCAGGGGGGCTTCCGAGTAGGTCCTCAGTTCCAATCTGGCTCAAACTGGCTCACACATGGGGCTCTTGGGTGAGACCCACCTAGCAAGGGGCCATCAGGAGAGATGCCTAGTTGGGCATCTCTTTGGCTGCAACTGTTGGTTCTGCAAAACAAAACACGTTGTTTTCCTGCTTCTGTCCTTTCCCTTCCTCCCTTCTGCTGAGGGCTCTCGCGCCTCCTCTTGGAATAACGTCCTGTTGCATCCTAACTATCAGTGGCATCATAGGAGTTTCCACCATTGTGGAAAGTTGTGTGTGTTGGGGGGCGAGGTCAAGGGGAGTGGTTAAAGTTAAGTATTAAAAGATTTAAAAGTTAAGAATTTAACATTTAAAGGTTAAGAAAATCAATCAGAAAGTCTCATAAGACCTGCTAAAGACTTTTAATTTTTTCTTATCCAATGAGGCGTTGGAGAATTTGAAGAGGGAGAATGCGAGGATCCATTCCATTTGGATTTCAAAAAGCTTTCTCTCCTGGAGAAAAGAGGCTTTTCTCGTAATAGTGATAGAGGAGAGAAAGAGAGGGAAAAGACAGAGACAGAATGATGATGAGAAGGATCTGAAGTTGGGAAGAAAAGGACAGATTGAGGAAGACCGAGAAGATGCCAGTGGTATTTATTGAGATAAACCCTATGGGGTCAGTAAGAGAATAATTTGGCAGGAAGCTGTGAAAGAGGTGGGGGAGAGGGAAATGATTCATTTAGTTTTGGATACATCCCATTCCAAATTCCTGTGGCCAACCTGGGTTGGTCTGTCCAGCAGGCAGACTTTGGATTCTGCATCTGGAGCCCAGAAAGGCATTCTCGTATTGAAATGTTGGATTCATTACCTTAACCTGAAATATTGCATTCCGACCCTGTCCTACGGTTGGTATATACCCTTCCTGTTCATGTTTTTTTTAATACTTCTATTACTTATCCATGTCCGTAAATAATAATAGTAATGTTTTTATTTAAAAAAATACCTTGCATAAATGGTACCAAGATGTGTTTACACTCACTATTATGCTGATATATTGATCTAGCTCAATAGTTGGCAAATGATGGCCCAGGGGCCAAAATCTGATCCAACACCTGTTTCTGTGTAGCCTTCAAACTAAAAAAGCTTTTTTTTTCCCAAATGAACATTTGCAATCAATTTGATGATAGGAAACATTAATTTTGAACTCCAATTAGATGAAATTTTATCCCCATAGAGGGAACTCTATTCTTCTCATTAGTAGACGCGTATTACAAAATAAATTAAAATAAAATAAAATACCTTATTTTTATTCCTGTATTTTGAATTTCATCAACAAAAACCCTGTGGAAATGTGTGCGTGTGTGTGTTTTCTCGTACTATAGAAGTACCTGTATAATATCCTCAACTTACACCTTGGCCTGCAAAGTCTAAAAAAGTAAACTTGTTCTAGGTAATTCATTAATTTTGATAATTAATGTTTTTTCCCACTTTATAAGTACACGATAGGTTATCTGTTCATTACTTAATAAACTAAGCTCCATTATTTTCTATTTTTTGCTATTAGAAACAATGCTTCAAAACTACCTGTATGTGTGTCCTCTTACAAATGAATACTTTCTCTGTGTATGAACCTAAATGTGGTTTGTTGGCTTAGGGGTATGTGTATCTTCATTTTTATTACATTTTGCCTATTTATTCCACAAAGCACAAAGCGCTCTACCATTTTACATCCCAATCAGCAATGGGAGAATATCTCACCAACATCTTGACCAATACTTGTTAATTTCTTAAACTTTCTCTAATGTATTTATTATGTCAATGTAATTTCATATCTGAGCCATGCATTACTTAAAAATGCATCTTCTCGTTTCTAAAATCTATTTTTAAATCTGTCATTCTCTTTCTATTGTATGGGCTTTTCGATTAAAAAATTGATCTGAAGGAAACTGACATACAGATATATTGATAGCATAGTATATAGTCAATTTGTATAAATGTTCCATTTGCTCTTGAAAAGAATTTGTGTTTTATAAATGCATTGTGTTTTGTTCTACAAGCAATTAAACCAACCATTTATAATGTTGAACTCTATCATTACTTTTTCCCTGCTTTGTTACTCCTATAGAAGGGCATGTGTCATTGCAAATTAAATTTCTCCTTGGTCTTTTGTCAATGATCGCTTTATACATTTGGGCCTATATTGTTAGATACATACCGATTTAATATAGTTTTGTGTTCCTGGTCAATGGCTCCTCTATCATTAAGTCCTGACTCTCTTTTTACCCAAAAATCTACTTTCCAACATTGATAGTGACATATCAGCTTTCTTTTGGTTGTCATTTCCCAGTTATATTTTTCTGCATATCTTTATTTTCTATCTTCCTATAACAGGATATTTAGAGAAAATCTCTCCAATAGCTGGGACATTTTATTATTCCAGTTTTAAAATTAGTGCTTTCACGGAAGAGGGTATTTTGTTTGCAGGTAGTGTGCTTGTTCGTATACTCACAGATACTTAGACAATCATGTATTTTCTATTTACCATATTTGTTTTGCTTCTCTTTTTTTTCTCTTTTTTGGCTTTTATCTATGTAAGCCCATCACATTCACCTAATTCTTTTGAATGTGCTCATTTTCTTTTTGATTCTGAACTGCCTACTCTTAAGTTTTAAAAATAATTAATAGACTTTGTTTTTAGTACAGATTTACAGAATAACTGAGCAGATCATATATAGAGTTCCATATATACTCCACCCCCGTCTCCACCATGCAGTTTTCTTTTAAAATTTTGCGTTAATGCGGCACTTCCGTTACAATCTATGCACTAATATTGGTACGTTGTCATTTACTACAATCCATAGTTTGCATCAAGTTGTACTCTTTGTTTTGTACAGTTCTATGGATTTTGACAGTTATATCATAGTTATGTAGTTATATAGGGAACAATAACAGTAGTTATATACAGAATGATAGTTATGCAACATTACATTTTCATACAGAATTGTTTTCCTTGTGCCCCACCTATTCATTCCCTTCCTTCCTCCCCCAGAATCCCCGACAGCCGCTGATCTTACTCTTCCCATAGTTCTGCCTTTTCCAACATGTCACGATGTCACGGAGTTGGAATCCTAGATCACGTGGCCTATGCAGAGAGGCTGCTTTCTCTTAGCAATATGAATTTACGTTTCCTCTGTGTATTTTTGAAGCTTAACACGAAATAGCTTAATAGTTAATTTGTTTTTTATTGAGAAGGAATGTTCCACTGTATAGATGTGCCCCGGTTTGTTTATACATTCATCCACTTGTTTGTTTCCAGTTTAGGGCAATCATGAATAAAGCTGCTATAAATAAGTGTGTGCAGGCTTTTGTGTGGACATAAGCTTTCAACTCATTTGGGTAAATACCAAGGAGTGTGATTGCTGCATCGTATGGTAAGAGTGTGTTTCGTTTTATAAGACACCACCGAACTGTCTTCCAAAGTGGCCAGCCATATCATTGTCATTCTCAGCAGCAGAGAATGGGCATTTCTGTCGCTCTGTGATCTGCAGCATTGGGTGCTGTTGGTGTTTTTTAGAGGTTAGGCTATTCTAAGAGGTGTGTAATGGCAGTATCGTGTTTTTGTTTTAATTTACAATTCCCTAATGACCTGATACTCAGAAAATTTATCTTGTATTAATAGACCATACTTTTGAGAGCAAGCATCTTCATTTTATGAACAAGTATAATTTCAATTTCTCATGTGAGAGTTTTTCCCTACCCAGGTGCAGACAGACCGCAAATTTCCTTTCCCAACTTGTGCTGGTGTATGAACTTTTGCCTGTGTCCATTTCATAGGGGTTAAATCCCTCCCAGACCTTTGGGTAATACACGAGTCTCAGAGTCAACTATGTTCAGTGGATCCAAAGCCCTATCTCCCACCTCGTATGGGGCTGTGGGATTCCAGATGGCCATAAGGCTACTGCAACACAGGTTGTATGCGTGGCATGTTCATGGCATGTGTGATTCCATTGTTGGTTTGGTATCCCCTCCTAGTTTCTGGGATTTGGGTTTTCCCAATCACTCTCTCATGCGTGAGTATCTGTTAAATAAAACATCGTTTAACTGCAGCCTCTCTCTTTATGGGATAGAAGCTAAATATTTTTCAAAATTACCTAGATAATATAATTTTATATTAAAAAAGTAATGAGGATCCATAAATATTTTTCTTTGTTTTAATAAAAAAGTAAGTTACCGGGTGCCTGGGTGGCTCAGTCATTTAAGTGGCCAACTCTTGATTTTGCCTCAGGTCATGACTTCATGGCTGTGAGACGGAGCCCCTCATCAGGCTTTGCACTGGCAGCATGGAGCCTGCTTGGGATTCTCTCTCTCTTTCTCTGCCCCTCCTCTGCTCTCTCTCAAAATAAATAAATAAACTTAAAAAAAAAAAAAGCTAAGTTACCATCTTAAGAAACTAGAAAAGAGAAGAGCAAATTGGAACCAAACAAGCAGAAGGAAGGAAATAATAAAGAAGAGAGGTGTTTTTTTTTTCCATTTTAAAACAGAAAAGATAACTGAGAAAAACCAATGAAATGAAAATGAATTTAAAAAAAAAATCATTAGAATTAATAAAACTCTAGCCAGAATGATTAGGAAATAGAAGAAGAGAGACACAAATTTTAAAACTAAGAATCAAAGATGGGATAATACCATAGACTTTTATCTAGAGAATATGCCAAAAGGATAAAAAAAGAATACTGGCAACTATGTCTACAAATTCAACAGCTTTGATTCAATGGGCCAATATAATATACTTTAAAATAGAATGCTGTCTTGATCCAGTTTGAGGCCTTGGTCAGATGCTGGTCAATTCTCTTTCTTGAAGAGTCAATCAAGTCCACACTCCAATCACTCCCTCATGAGGTTCTCACACTCTTGACTACTGTTCACCTGTCTTTATCACCCCAGGACCAGGTACCAAACAACTAGTGACAAGTACACCCCATATCCCATGAAGTTGTCCAAATTAGCCAATCCACAGAGAGCCCAGGAAACCTAACTGATCCTGCTCCACTTGGCACATAGAAGCTGACCCTTATAGCTCCAGCTTGCTGTCACCCTACCTGCCCTGGGTGCAAGTCTTTGCGCGGCACTGACCAGCAGCCTTCTCTAATATGAAGCTGTAACACAGAGATCTGCCTTTCATCTATCAAAGTGAATTGCACTGTGCCCCACCATCCAGACTCTTTAAGTCTTATAAAATAACAAATTACTTACAAGATATAAACTATTGAAACTTATTGGAGAATAAATAGATTACCTAAATGATACCTGCTACAATCTGAATGTTTGTGTCTTCACAAAATTCACACGGTGAATATTACTGCCAAAATTAATGGTATTGGTAGGTAAGGTTTGGGGAACTTATTAGATCATGAGGATGGGGCCCTCATTAATGGGATTAGTACTCTTATAAAAGGGGTGCCAGAGGGATTCTTTGCACCTCCAACTATGTGAGGACACAATAAGAAGGCTCCAGTTGTGAACCAGGAACAGGGTTCTCACCAGCTCGTCACCATGCTGACACCTTGACCTTGGATTTACCAGCCAAGGTCAGAATTGAGAGAAATTAATTTTGTCTTTAGAAGCCACTCAGCCTGTTTTTTTGAATAACAGACTGAAAAAACTAAAATAATACTGTATCTATTAAATAAATTGAATCCATAGGTAAAAATTATCCAATAAAGAAAACTTTAGGCCCAGATAGTTTCACTAGAAAATTCTTCCAAGCATTTAAGGAAGAAATAACACAAATATCACATTAATACCTTTCAGTAAATGAGATGGGAGGGAATACATTCTATAACACATTTTCTGCCACCAGCATTGCCTTGGTACAAAACCCAGATAAAAAATTAAAAGGCAGAAAGACCATAAACCAATATACGTAAGAACACAGACGAAATTATCTCAATGAAATACCACAAATTGAATTCAGTGTGTATTAAAGGTATAATTCAACCTACCAAATAAACTTTATCTCAGGAACGCAAAGCTGGCCCAACATTCAGAAATCAATCAGTGTAATTCACCATATTAGCAGAATAAAAGTAAAAAAAAAAAAAAAGTTAACTAATTATCTTAATAGATGTGGAAAAGCATTTGACAAGGCTTAAAACATTCGTTTATGATAAAAACCCTCAGCAACTTAGGGACAGAAAAAGGACTTTCTGAACATGAAAAAGGGCATCCACAGGGAGAAAGAACATAAGCTATTATTGTACTCAATTGTCAAAACCTGGATGTTTTCTCCCTAAAAGTGGAACTAAGATAAGGATGTACTTGCTTTCTACTCCTACTCATCACTATACTGGAAATCCTAGCCGATGAAATAACACAAGAAAAAAAATAAAATAAAAGAAATACAGATTAAAAAGGAAGAAATAAAACTCTCTTTTCAGAGCTAATACCATCTACATAGAATATTTCAAGGATGAGTTCAGTTAAACCAGAAAGAGCTATGACTACATACCGATTATAAGGCAAGAAACAAAAACAAACACAAACACCTAACATTGCCAAGTGCAATAAAGATAGAGAGTAATTGGAATACTTATGCATTTCTGGTGTGCATGCAAATGATATGGCAAAACATTTCAGTTTCTTATAAAGTGAAACATACCAGAGGAATCAGTAATCCTGCTTCTAAGTATTTCTTCAAGAGAAGCAAAAATTTATGGTCGTTCAAAAACCTGTACATGGATGGTTTTAACAGCTTTACTTAAAATCACCAAAAATTGGAAACAACTCAAATGTCCTTCAACACCTGAAGGGATTAACAAACTGAGGTACATCCACACGATGGAATATTACTCAGTAATGAAAAAGAATGAATTATTGATAAGTGCAATGGCATGAATGAATCTCAGATGCAGACATGATGTAGTCTTAAAAAGCTGCACATTATGTGATTGCATTTAAATGTTTTCCTGGAATGAGCAAACCAAACAGAGAAGATATTGGTGGTTGCCAGGGGTTGAACAGAGAAAGACTGACCACAAAAGAGTAGCATTAGGGAATTCTGTGACATCATGGAGGCATCGTATTTATTGTTTTTGGTGACAGTTACCAGGTTTTTGAATTTTTCTTAATTTCTGTAGCGCTATATGCCAACAGAGAACATTTTATTGTATGTGAATATTAAAATAAAATAATATCATGCTTCTTTATTATCACGTCATATTGCCAGTATCTTTTTCTCATTAAAAATACTCACTACATGTGTGGCTGGATTTTGTAATTAACATTCCCATCTTCCTGAGGAGGATCGAACAGTAGTCACTGGCTGAGACAAGAATTTGATGATCTGATTTGCAATCATCATTTTTATATTCTAAACACATTAGTTTTATATTCCCCAAATTCCTTCCTAAGACTCCAGTAATTCTTCACCTCCCTCATCCCATTTCCAGTAACACTAATAACTTGGGTTTTCCTACATCGGCCCCGCCCTAGGGCAAAGACAACCTCCTGTGGGGATCAGCTTCTTGGTGAGAATAGGATGTTTCCACCCACCACTGTATATTGACACTTGCTATGCTTCTGGCCATAAATCGCTTGATGACATCACATTGTTGCTATAAATCCATGACAAAATAAGCTATCCTTCCATTAGGGGACATAAAACGGTCCATTTTCAGACTCAGTCTGCATACTGTTTATGGGTTGCTTGCTGCTTTCAGGGTTTTTACAAGAGAACATGCACTGTTTCTTTCTGGCACTACTCCAGAGAGCAATGTTAACATTGCCCATTTTCCAAGATATTTGGTGGGAACACTGCATAACAGAACCACATTTTCCATCAGGGACCTGCACCATATTTTAGGCTCTATTTTCCCAGACAAATTAAACCCACTGTTTTATGAGCTTCTTCAAAGGGGCTACACAGTAGCTCATTTTATTAAGTATGGATACTGCCACTCAGAAAACTAATCATATGATAACAGGGCCTAGAGCTTAAAGATTCTAGAACACATTAATTATTACCTCAGAGTCTGATTCTAAATTACTTAATGTCCTTGGGGAAAGTTGGGCAGTGGGCTAGTTTATGACATGGGAATGGAAAAGCACCATGAGCTCAAATGGGTTATCTGCTGAGGTGGGGAGGGGTAGAAGAGAATGGGATTGCTAACCACCAACATGAAGGGAACACATTTTTGTGACTTTCACTCCTTCCCTTTTTTATTTGAACCAGAAAATGATGCTATAGTATCAACAGCCTCAGCCCTCAGTTCTGTAATTTTCCTTCCTGTTTTCATTTTTTTTATGTTTATTCATTTTTGAGAGAGAGACAGAGACAGAGTGCAAGCAAGAGAGGGGCAGAGAGAGAAGGAGACACAGAATCGGAAGCAGGCTCCAGGTGCTGAGCTGTCAGCACAGAGCCTGACGCGGGGCTCGAACTCACAAACCAGGAGATCATGACCTGAGCCAAAGCTGGACGCTTAACCGACTGAGCCACACAGGTGCCCCTCTTTCATGTTTTTAATGTCAGAAGTTTGGTTTTGGATTCCAACCCAGGAGTAGGTAGGAGTGACAATGAATAAGTGGCTAAGAGATTCATCAGTTTAGGTCAAAGAAAGAGGTGATAGATAAGTAGATGTAAATAGAGTGTGTGTGTGTGTGTGTGTGTGTATAAATGTATATATCCATTTATAATTATACAATTTATACAACTATATACACATCTAGAGAAACAAAAGTATACAAATAAAGCTTTGAATTGTTACTTATTAGCCCATACTGTTATTATTGTTAGGTTATCCAAGCCAATCCTTTCTTTGTTTTTGTTTCTTTTGTTTTGGACTCTTTGTCATCGAAATTGACTTATTTAGGTTCAAAGGGTTTTATTATGATTCTGTGATTTCTCTTTCTGTTGCTTCATTATTGGCCTATAAGAATGCAACCGATTTCTGTGCATTGGTTTTATAGCCTGTGACTTTGCTGAATTTATGGATCAATTCTAGCAGTTTTTTGGTGGAATCTTCTGGGTTTTCCATATAGAGTATCATGTCGTCTGCAAAGAGTGAAAGTTTGACTTCCTCCTTGCTGATCTGGATGCCTTTTATTCCTTTGTGTTGTGTGATTGCTGAAGCTGGATATATTTTCTCATTTTAAAACAACAACAAGTCTATGGGGCAGGCATTGTTATTAGTCCCATCTTGTAGATTAGGAAAATGAGCATCCGAAAATTGGGCACCTATCTGCAGTTGTTCAGCGTGTGAAAGAGGATCCTGATTTTGAATGCGTGTCTTACTGACTCCAGGGAGCATTCTCTTAGAAATAATCTAACAATGATCCAATTACTCATCATTTAAATAAGAGGAGTGGGTATGTTGCTATTTGGTAAAGGAATGAGAGACAGAGATAGCTATCATGAACCGCGTAGAGAATATAATAAAAGTTACTGACCATCTCCCCCCCCAAAAAAAAGTGTCCATAAACATACTCAAAATATTTTTTACAATTCTATCCACTGATTTGAGATGTTCAAAAGGATCCTGACAATAAGCAATTTAAAATCTGTATTTGTCTATTTCCTTTCTTGCAAATCCTCACTCTGCATGAGTCAGGGTTCTTCGAAGAAACAGAACCAACAGGATATGTATATATATACATATATATGTATATGGATATGTATATATATATACACACAAACTTACTGTAATGAAGAACTGGCTTGCACGATTATGGAGGCTGACAAGTCCCATGATTCGCTGTCTGCAACCTGCACCTCCAGGAAAACCAATGGTATAGTTCCAGCTTGAGACCAAAGGTCTGAGAACCAGGGAGCAGATGGCCTAAGTCCCAGTTTCAGCACAAAAGACTAACGTCCCAGCCAAAGAAGGCAGGCAGGAAGAGAAAAGGAATGCATTCTTCCTTCTGTTACCTTTTACAGTATTCAGGCCTCAATGAATTGGATAACATGACTCACTTTGAGGGCTCTCTGATTTACTGAGTCTTCCCATTCAAAGGCTATTCTTATTTGTAAATACCCTCCAGAGACACTTAGAAATCATTTTGGATCTGGGATCCTCTGATCCAGTCAAGCTGACACATAAAGTGAACACACCCTTATATCTCAAATGATTCTGCGTTTTTGTTGACTTTATTTGTTTACAATAGTAAAAGAGCTTTGTAAAGTTTCAAGGCAATTGTGGATCATGAGGAGACATAAAAGGTGGGCAAATTCACACTGCAGTTCAAAGTACAGCTTCGTTATCAGATAAATCTGTGTTTAAACTTATCTTTCTCATCTTGTAGTTATAGGGATGTGAGCAAATTATGTAAATTCCCAAGTCTCCATTACCTGATATATAAAGAGAGGATTAACTTCATAGATTTTAGTTAGGTTTAAATAAGATATATTTTAAACCTAGCAAATTCTTTAGCACATACTAGGTACTCAATATATGGAGGTAGTTACTGTTAGTCAAAGTTCAGTGTGGCAGAATGAGTGTGTGTGTGTGTGTGTGTGTGTGTGTGTGTGTGTGTGTGTGTGTTGGGAACACTATGCTCCCTCTGAGAATATTAATAAGAATTATATAACATTCCATGAAATGCAAAGTCTTTGTGAATTTTCACCGGAGAAACATGGAGCCATTTCTCTGCCCCTTGGCTAGTGCTGGTGGTAATGGTAGTGCCATGTGTTTGTGTTGGGGAAGGTAAGCAGGGGCTTCTCCCTTTCCAAATAATTGAGTTAGATGTGCATCATTTATTCCACATAAATACTCTACCCCCACCAGTGGAAGGAAGGAAGGAAGGAAGGAAGGAAGGAAGGAAGGAAGGAAGGAAGGAAGGAAGTTATACATAATTAAAAGAGAGTTCAAAAAAATTGGCAAGATGGACCCAATTTGCAAGTAGAAATATATTGCTCATGAAGTAAAATCTGATGAAAAGAGTAAGTGTGTGGAAGAAACGTGTGAAAAACTGCATTAACAAAATTGTCTTCTTTTCAATATCAAATCCACGAAACTAACAACAAGAACAACAAAAAAAGATGCACAGACAGAGGCAGATATTCAAGGGCACTCAGCAGTGCCCGTCATAGCAAATGGAGATCATGAGACTTCCAGGTGACAGCAGCAGGTGGGAAGCTCCTGGTAGATCCTAGCTCATGACATAGGATTTTCCTTTCCTGAGGTCCCCATCACAGAATTTCCAACTCAAACTAAGGCAGAAAAAAAATCATAACCATGATTTTCTTCTATGCTTTCCCGGGTGGATAGAATTCTAAAATCATATCATGGCAATAATGCCACTTGATGCTTTTATTCAAGCGAAGAATCTTCTATAGGCAAAGATCACTCAATATTCTATAACCGTAGTTACCTCTAAATAGGTATATTTCTGGAAGAACTGACCAGTATCTGGCTTTAAATTAAGATTTTGTGGTGATAGGAACTCATGTCAGGTGTCCATCTTCGAATTTAAGATTGAAGTCAATGCCTTCAGAGCATCATTTTCAGTCTTTGTGGGTAGAAGTGGCTGGTCAGAGTACCGGAGAAACTGGAATGTCTGGTCGTAGCTCATCAAATAGCTGCCAGCCTAAATATGACCCAAATCGTGTTTTCTTACTGAGGCTTCATTTTGGCCTAAGTCTTGTTCCAAGACCCCCGTCTTTCGACAGGAAGGCTCTATATGCCAAGTATCAGCAAGGAAACATAATTATTACTAAAATTGTAGCAGGTACTATTAAATCTTTTCATTTCAATTTGGAAATATTAGATGAAGAGTTTAATATTAACTCAATCAGTCAGTTTAAATTAGGTCACAGTGTATTACAGTTAATAGCATTAAGATCACTAATACAGCTCCTTCAAAAACAAGTGAAGTATTATAGTTGGTCCAAGTAGACATATTCTACAACGATTTGATTATATTTATATGTTTTCTTGCAAACTCCAGTGGTATTTCTCAAGATTTTTTAGGTGTCAACATATGCTTTCAATTTCTCTGAAATATATAGCATAGCTTGTTCTCAGAGCAAACACTGCCAAACAGGACTTGTAAATGTATCTTGAGGTAAAACTTAACATCTCGTCCTTTCCTATAAGCCTCCTTGACTAATGCCTGCATAACCACCTCAGATGGAAAATCACACCATTCCCCAAATGAGGTTTTCTCAACTGAAAAGGGAAACAGGTTTCCCTTTCTTATGTATGCTAATCTACACTATAACAGAATGTTTTCCCATCAAGAAGATAAAAACATAGGCATGGGTAGCTCCTTCATAATTGCCAGTTATGATCAATTTCGTAACAACTCAAACTAAAGGGATCAGGCTACCAGCATTAATAAAACAGAATATTTTCAGTACAAGGCATCTTTAAATCATTCTTAAAATTCCCTGGTCTGCCTTCACTCCAAACACATTTTTTCAAAAGAATGTATTTGATTTCTAATAAAATTATTGCCAGAAATCATGATAACACTCTATTTCCTGATATAGCAAATATTTGTACAGAATTGTTTAACTTTCAGGTACATTTCAAAGTCACTATTTGTGCATTTACTTAATACACATTCAAAAGTTTTGTTTATCTTTTGTGTGTGTGTATGTGATGTATATATATATCCGTGTGTGTGTGTGTGTGTGTGTGTGTGTGTGTATAAAATGTGTGTATTTGTCTGGTTTTTTTTTTAAACAAAACTGGAGTGTAAATTTAAAAATTCAGTTTGACATTTGTATGTTTCGTCTATAATAGAACCCAAATCCAAGTATTGTATGAATCCATTTTTATTCCTAATACCTTGTTGTAGACATTTTCTTATGCTATAAATTCTCAGGGAAAACGGAGTTGGCTGCTTTCATTGGTTTTGTAGAGCACTCACCCCTGTATGATACGCATATATACACTGCTGATAAAAAATACAACATGGTTCATAGATGGAAAATATTTTAAAATTCTGTTTTTGTATTTAGGTAACAAGAAGACAAAAGGAGGGATTTTGTCTATGAAACTTTCTCCTAAATTCCAAATGATTATCTTGAAGACATAAATGATCCAACAGTCCATTAGACCATATCTCTAAATTACTCAAGATTTACATGCTTGGCCACCTTCACACTATTATTGTTTTGTCTCATACCAACGGTGTTTATAAAATATGTATACCGAAACAGACTAAATAGAATGGGACAATGGTGTGCTTCAGTGAGAACAAAGTACGTTCAGTGCATTTCCCTCACCGATATTAGGAATGTGTTGTAGGAAGATTAAGACTCCAGTTATTTTATTAGTTTAATACTCTCTTTTGATTATAAAAATGAAAGATTATGTGTAGAAAATGTTTAAAAACACAGATAAGCAGAGACAATGAAGTTAAAATTTGCGTAAGTCACTGCACAGAGATGTGTAACCATGCATATGTGTGGTTCTATCCTCTTAAAAAAATAGGCCTAGAACCTGTGTAATTTTCTTAAAATATAAAGAAGAACCAGAAGCATCTTTTTTTTCCCCACTAAACACTTTTCAATTTTTTTCATTTCCTTTTTTTTTTTTTTTTTTTTTTACAGCATTAAGTTAAGTATTACACCTATTATGTTTCTGGAACACACCGAATTATACTTACAAAAACTATTGGGCATTTTAGTTATTTCCTGCCTTTTAGTTACTTTTCTTGTTTTTCAAAAAAACTCAAGAAAATAATACTATTTATTGAATGCTTATTTTGTGTCCAATGCAGTGTTTAGTGCCCTGCATGGATAATCTAGTCCAGAGGTGGCAAATTACATATCTTAGCCAGACCCAGCCCACTGCCTATTTTTTTAAATAAACTTTTATTGGGACAAAGCCACACCCATTTGTTTATATACTGTCTACAGTTGCTTTTCCACCACAAAGACAGAGTTAAGTAGTTACAACAAACACCATATATCCTACCTACAAAGCCTAAACTATTTATGTGCCAACCTCCAATCAAGTCCAATAGAACCTTCTATAATGATGGAAATGCTTTGTATTTGCCATTTCCAATATGGTGGCCACATTCTATATGAGAGTACTGAGCACTTGAAATGTGGCTAGTGTGACTGAGGAAATTCATTAATTTTGATTAATTTAAATTAAATTTCAGCAGCCATATGTGACTAGTGGTGACTGTACTGGACAGAACAAATCTGGAAGTCCTGGTCTATAACATCCCAAAGCCCATTCTCTTAATGGCGCAGGACTTCTGAGAAGGCTAATGATTTAGCACCTCAAAACTTAGTAGCTAAATCTTTGGGCGTTGTTACTATTTTAGCATTACATTTTTGTTAATTTTGTTAATTACATTTTGTTAATTAACTTGTTAATATGTGACAAGTTATCAAAATGATTCTTATTTTAACAACGAAAGTTACTTAAAATAATCACATGACAGGTTGCACAGAAACAAAATTATTTCCCCCTGAACAAAATCAGAAAGTTACAATTTGCAACACACAAATAAAATGTTACTCCTGTTGCTACTGGCTAACCCATTGTAGCTATTGAGTAGAATAATCAAGGCACAAAGAGAAAAATAAGCTCTCCCAATCTCCAAGTTATTGTGAAATAAAGCATAGGAAGAGGCTATATCCATTCTCTATGAAACCACAGAGATCATTTTACAAGAAAAAATTACTGTATTCTTAGAGTCAGCTATTCATAAGATCAAAAAGGTGTTTGTTTTGTGGTTTTGTTGTTGTTGCTGTTTGTGTTTTCTCTTAGATGCAATTAATTTGTTAGGAGAAAATGAATGCATACAAGTGAAGAGTTGCTTTCTCCTCCCCAACCAGCCACATACTGACTTTAGTGACCCTAAGCATTTCTGCCTTCATAGCTCTCTTCTTTCATTAAATAAAGAAGTAGAGAAAGGAAGAAAGGGGTGAGTGAGGAGGGAGGAGGAGAGAGGGAGAGGGAAGGAGAGTGAGGAACGTAAAATCCTATTTTACAACTATATTTGTTATGAAAATAAAAGAAAACATAAAGTTTCTTTTTGACCTTGAAGTGCTTTCTTTTTCTGGTTTTAAAATAATTTAAAACACTTTGTGAGTCCCTAAGCTTATTCCTGGTCTTGGTATCTTGTCCCCTATGCTTCCCATGAGCAATGGGTCACATTAAGTATGAATGGTCTTTTGGTGGCTTGATTTTAGGAGTAGTGCTACAGAGGGGCCTTGAGCCCTCACCCCAAAACCTTTCCTACTGGTAATTGATTCCTCTGGGATGACATTTAATTTATCCTTTAAATAGAACATTTTTCAAAAGGTTAGATAGCCAATGGAAACTAATGAATTAGGATTAATAGTAATTAGCGGATGTTATGGTGTTGCTTCCAGAGAACAATGGGGAGAAAGGCACTAAATGGAGGTTGGGGTAAGGCGGACATGGGTGGGGACTACTAGGAACAGGTGCTTTTAAGAGCAAATCTATTGAGCACATGAGCTTCCTTCCACAAGTAGAAGCACACATTTATGGCTCTTTTCTCTCTTTCAACACTTAAGAAGCAACAGCCACATTCTCAAGAGGCCGCGCTATGCAGGGTTAGCTGCCCCCATGCCGGAACCAGGCTGGAATTTGGGTTGGAACTCTGCTTCTCTCACTTGACAGCTGTGTGCCTTGGGCACACTTACCAAACTTTGCTGGGCTTGTGTTTTCATCTGTGAAATGGGGGTTATATCCCTAGTAGCATTTGGCTGTTGTGAGGCATCCACAAGGTATTAATGACAGTTCTTAGGGAAGCGTCTGGGACGTGGTACACACTGCCCAGGTGTTAGCTCGCATTGTTAATGTAACTCTAGTTAGAGGCTTCCGGATTAATGCAAGGAGTCCTTCCTTGCCCCTGACTCCTTGCCCCTGAAGAGCTCCCATCCAAAGCATGGATCTGGTCCATCTCATGTGCTGACTTCAGTTGAGAATTCTGGGGTTTTGATTCAAAGTTCAGAGAGAATGAGTGCCCGGTATACAGAAGAGTGTAGTATCGTTACGTATCATGCATTTTCATGCCTGTTCTAATAAGATGAAGGAAAAACAAAATCAACATTTTAATGAGCTGTTTTTACAAGCTAATGATCTCCCTTGAACGTAAGTGCATGGCCTAATGTAACTGAATACTCTTTCATTCATAAGGTTTAGGTATTTGAGTTACTTGCGGCAAACATTGGGACAACAATTTGTTTCATTTTTTGACCTATTTTCTTCCCCCCAATACCACTGTGTTCTTTAATAGCACAAAAAGGAATATAGAAATTGTAAAGAAGATGAAAAAAAAAAGACAGAATAATTAAGAAGTGATGATTGTATTTTGGAAGAAGGACCAGCTTTTGTTAGACCCATCTAACTTCTTAGTCGGCTTTCTAAAGTTCTGTTCGTCACGTATTTCGCTGCAAAACTACTTGGCTTTATAATGATTTGAAAGCCTGTTTCTGTTTGCTTCAATCTGCCACAAGCAAATGGGGGCAAACAAATGCTTTGTAAATGAAGAATGATCAAAAAAGCCTAATACATCAGCCTCGCCAATAACAAACGTCCTCTCCAGATAGCCATTTACAAAATTGCTGACAGTGCAAATCATGATCAGAAAATAGGTACAATTCTTTTAACTTAAATTAATCATGCATAAATCTGTAGAGTTACCTGGCCTTGAATATATGCACATATATGCACATCTTTATCAATCTTCATGTACATCTATCTCCGTATTTCATTTCCAAATAGGTAAGCATCTGTTGGAACCATATCCTTCTAAGTGTGCTTGAGTTATAGCAAAGGGTTTGACTTTAGAGGGGGTTTTTTTGTCCTCTTTCATTAAAAAAAAATTGAAAATGGAAAATTCTTACCACAAAATTAATATTTATATAAATGGATTTTCTCCATACATAACTAAACAGTCAAATAAATCATTTGAAACTTAAAACGTATTCCTCAACTCCAACAACTACATTCTTCATTCAAAATTTACAATTTTTAGCTGATTCATTAGCAATACATTTCCCAGTTTAGCAAAATAACAGAAACATGATGTTTACTTTATTCATAAGATACAGAAATATTAGAATTGTACTCAGATTTTTATTAAGGATATTTAATAATTTAACAGTTATTTTGGAAAAAAAATATGTGTTACGTAGATTTTGGGAGATGAAGTTATCTAGATGTGGTCTTTGGAGCCTTAATTAGCAGAATATAGTTATAAACTATGTCCCGTGTTTAATGTACCAGAACCAAAGTGTAGAAACAATTTTACAGATTGTCATACAAATTGGTTCCACTTAAAATTGTTTTCAATACTTTCTTCCGATTTTCTAGTTTGTAGACATCCCAAAAGAACAGAGAAAAGCAGGGGACAGAATGTGTAAATTTCAATCTAAAGTCAAGTACTGTTAACATCTAAGCATATTTCTTTTTTTTACGTAATTTACACATTTTGATTTTACATAACCAATATTACACTGTATATAATTTCCCATGGTGCTTTTATTTCCTTAACTCTGTAATATAAGCAATTTCTTATGTCACCAAAACAAACAAATGAAAATGAACTTTGAAAATTGGACTCTAATGGCCATCTATAATTCCAATGGTCTATACTCAGCGTCAGCCGGCTTTTTTCATAAAAGGCCAGGTAGTCAAGATGTTTGGCATTGGGAGCCAGTGGTCTTTTTCCCAACTACTCAGCTCTGTTCCTGCAGAGCAAAAGCAGACCTACTATGGGCAAACAAATGGATGCGGCTGCGCTCCAATACAGCTTTGTTTATGGTTACTGAATTTTGAATTTCATATAACATTTACAGGTCATAAAATATGGTTATTCTTTTTATGTTTTCCCCAACCATTAGAAAATGCAAAAACCATTCTTAACTCATAGGCAAAAACAAACAGGAGGCCAGCTGAATTCAGCATGTGGATCTCAGTCTGGTGATCCCTGGTCTATAGCATCTTTGACTTACAAGATCTCTGAGCCTCTCCTAGGGCAGCTGTGATTTTGTTTACTCACTTTGTTTCCACATCACACCTTTTTATAATGTCTGTGAAGAGTGCCAGTGGTTACTTGACTTTTAATGGAAACATTTAACCAACTGGAAGAGTTTGTTGTAAGGGACTTCTAGAAATTAATTCTAAATCTGGCATCTCCCAGAGTCTACATCTAAGCTGATGTAGAGGAGGAAATATTTTCCTCAACCCTCTTAGGGTTGGTTCCTGGCTGGGTGTGAAAATTAAACTGACAAAGGCAGGTGAACAGTATAGGAAAGCATACGGCATTTATTGAATGTACATTTGATGTGACCTGGAGCCTCCATAAGGAAATGAAGACCCAAAGGAACAGAAACCCGTGCACTTTAAGTGCTAGGTGTGATGAGTGGACAGTTCTGGAGAAATACGATAGGTTAAGGAGTACAGGATAATGGTAGTGAACTGGGGAAAACTTAGCGAGCCCTGCATGTCAAGATTCTTCTTGACACCCCTTTGTTCTCAGAGATAAGGATGGTCCCTTCCTGGGGACCACAGAGGGGCACCCCTCTCATGAGTGTTTTATTGATCTGCTTCAGGACAGAAGAAAAAGCAGGCAAGGAAGTCAGAGTGATGTTCCTGCCTCTGCCATTTTTTCGAACACCTTCAACTTGAAATATTCAATGTGCCAAGGTGCCATATTTTAGGGATCCTGAACTCCATCCCTGATTTGTGGACATGTGAAATCATTTGCTTTCTTATTAGTAATCGTAATCTGTCATTGTTCTCTCAAATGATTATTTTCAAAGCAGTGACAGATGGTTTGAAAAACAAGATATTCTGCCATTTGTGAAAAATATTTCTTAAACTTAGAAAAAAGGAAACATAAGCTACATGTGGAAGAAAATCAACAAAGGCACCATGAATGAGCCTTTATTTCAAAATGCCAGGTCTGAGATGACTCCAAAGGAGCATTCTACTTCATTGGGCAGGGAGGGCAGAATCTTCTGTAGGGCTTCAGCAGGTGGTGCCTTTCAGCAACTATTTTCTGGAATAGTTGGGCAAGACGGCTCTAGGAGGAGGAGGAATTGTTCTATGAATTAGCAGCCATTGTTTGGACAATTTGGACTTTATCAAGAAGGGTGAGGAGGAAGAGCTAGGGGCTATTGTCATGTGTAAGAAGGGGTGAGGGGGGACACATTGGGACTATGGTGGAAAATTCACCGTCACACTGCACTAGTGACCTATTATGGGGTATTTAAATTAGAACAATACCTTTATAATAAGCCACTTGCTAAAATCTGCATCATTTGTTTTTCTGTTTCCACCATGGTAAAAACAGTATTATTGAGCTGGCTTAGTTACTATAAGAAAGTTATTATTGTATTATTTATCAATTATATATAACAGGTGGAGAGAGTGAATTCAAGGGCAATTGATCGGATCCATGATGAGAAATGTGTCGTTAAAAGTTCTCAAATAATGCTCTGGATGAGCAATTGTCAACCAACTACTTATTTTCTCCTAAGTAAGTAAATAACAATAACAATGGTAGCTTTCCTAGAATGAACGATGACCATGTGACAGGAACATTACCTTGTGCTAGGCCATGAACTAGGTATTATAATCTTGATGTATAAAAATGAGGATGCCAGAAACGTAAGAGATTTTAAACAACTTATATCACATAGTCAATGGAAGTGAGTATTTGAACTTGGGCCAGTCTCATCCCTACTATATTCCTAACTATTAGGTCACAGAGATAAACTCGATTATTCACCATGCCACTTAAAACTACTTACAGATTGAAGAATTCATTCTCTGGCAAAGTTTTATTTCTGGAAAAATAATTGGTAAACACATAAATGATAGCGACCGTTTCTCAGTGTATTTAAAGCCTGCTTTAGTGATTTTACCATGTAATTTCACTGGTCCCTGCAACATTCCCAAAGTGGAGGACTCAACCTTATTAGAAATTCTGTCCCCAAGAGAAGATTCGTAGGGAGAACCCACAGTCACTGTTCTTTTTTCCTCCAGTATTAAGAGCCAAACTCTAACATGTGCTTTGAGATTTCCTAAAAGAAAGGGGGGAAAAATGACCCAGGAGAGCACACTGACACAACACGATTTGCATATCTTAACAGCTTCCCATGGTGCCCTGCAAACGGAGAACAGTTGAAGGATATAGAGTTCCTTTTACAGGGCATAACCAGCGGAAACGAGCACTGATGTTAATTTGAAACAGAATGAGATAGCTACACTGAGGTGCCTTGAGGAAGTATACAAAGAGAGCCTTCTCTCGTGCATGTGCATGAGGTGCTGACAGTGTGGGTGAGTCCATCCTGTGCAACCCATGTAAGGAATGGCACATCCTTAAATCTCAACACCTGGAGAGAGCTTGGGAGATTTTGAAAGAAAGCTAGACAGACGGTTTCTCATAATGACACTGCAAAAGTCCCAAAGGCATCTGCAGCTGGCTCACTTAGAAACCAAGTTTAAAAAAAAAAAAAAAAAAAAAAATAAATAAATCTTTTTTTTTTTTTTTAAAGAAAGGCTCATTTATCAATGAAAACAAAGTTAAGCTATTTAATAAATCCTTTCTGAGTTCCCATTTTGGGTGGACCTATTTTTGCGTTGTGGCTATTTCTAGGGGCTCGGAAGTGATTGGTTATCATCAACCTACTTTAATCCCAAGTACAGTCTGAGAACGGAGAAGCATCAGTTCAGATTTAAACCAACTGAACAGTCTATGCAGAATCTCATTTTCTATTTATTTTCCCCATTGCAAATATCACCTCCCCTCAATCCATAGGTGATTCAAAATGGAATTCATTGGGCATTTTATGGGTTAGCATTTGATAAGACACGTGACCTACCTTTCTGTGACCATGACATCAGTCAGTATCAGTCTGTTTGCTTTCCCAAACAATCTGATTCAGTATGTCTATTAAACTGTCTCAAAGATGAGCGATTAATGTACTGGCTCAGGGAAAAAGAAAACTACCGTTCCTAAGTGATGAGAAGCATACTAGGGAGGCAGTAAAGGAAAGGAAACTCACTACTTCAGAGCCTGATCCGGTTTTCTCTAACCTGTAGAGCAGTGACATATAGCCTTTTAATGCACAGAACTGCCGTGAGGTTAAACAGAATGAAAACGACATAAAGCCATCGTGTAAGTGTGCAATGCAAGGCCATTTATTACAAAATAATTTATTATTCAGGTTCAGATACACTGCCTTGGAAGCCACCTTGAAACCTTTTTAGAACGAAGTGAGATAAGAATAAATAATGAACAGAAAGTAGTTCTATGGTTGTATCACGACTTCCTAGCCTGTGTAATTTACGTTCATTGGAAGAAAAAAAGAAAAACAAAATGTCTGACTCTCACCCTGGAAGCCCTTCATAAAAGGGCTCGTTTTAGGATTAAGTGATATGCTTGTGGAATGAATAGTCATACACACACAAAAAAACATCTCTAACTAGAAAATAAAACATCAACGTCAGGGGCAATGAAATTCTTCAGAGAAAAGGAGCATCCCTGAGAGACATAATCCTGGAAGACTAATCTGGGCCTCAAAGCAGGATGTAACTTGTGTTGACTTGGGGAGAAGTCCGGGAAAGAAATTTCCGCGAGAGAAGACTACATGATAATGCCCTACCTGTATGAGATAAAAGTACAAATTACATGCTTATGATTTATTTGATTTCATTTTGTTTCCAGGAAAGGCCGCTCTTGTGTTTTTTTCCAGCTTCACTGAGATACAATTCACACATCACACTGTGTAAGTTTAAGGCACAGAAGGCCATCTATCTGATTCACTTACATGTTGCGAGATTATCACAACGCGGTTGTTAGCGGACGCTTCCATCGCCTGGCCTACCCTTTCTTTTTTTGTGGTGATACCATTTCAGATCTACCCTCCAAAGGCCACTCTTGAAACATTTATGTATATAAGCACATTTTAAAAGCCGGTGAAAATTCTGCATGCTGAAATGTGGTGAAAGGAAACACCAACTTACCACAAGGGGCAGGTGGGGTGTGAGGCTTGGAATTTGACTACCTGCTTGGTAGGGATCTCCTGCATTCTCGGAGATACACCAGGAGTGCCTTCCATGTGTAGCCCTGAAACGCCTTCATGGAGCCCAGCCAACACCTGCTGAGAGAAGGAAGTTAACAACACAAATGAGGGTCACCGAGTGACGCGGAGAATTCTCAGGATCTTTGTATAACCTCATAGTTTAAACGTACCAGTGATGACCAAATAGTTTTGGGGGCTGAAACAGAAAGAAAAAAAAATAGTAAGAGGTAGAAAAGGGTTAGGAGGCTGTGAATTGGACAAAATTATGCTGCCACATCTGTCCAGCTGCAATTGAATTACTGTTGCGTATAAAGGGAAGACATTACCATTTAATTGCTTGGCTAAAAGGAAAATGCCGCAGCCCGGGAAAATAAAAACTTCACAAACCGAGGATGGGATTAAAACGGTGAGCCATCACCCACTGCTTCAGTGGCTCCTGTGAGCTCCGACAGCTTTAGAATTGCTTAGTTAGTAAGGCGACTGTAACATTGACCAGCAAATGACATAAATCCAGAATTAATTATAAAGACTTAAATAAGCAGAAAGAAAGGGGTTCACTAGATCCAGGTTTATTGTGAGATGTCAGCATAATGAAATTTTAATCAGTTTGTTTATTTAAGGAAGAATTAATTGCATATCATATTGCAGAAAATATAGTGCTGTTGTAAAGTTACCTGACTTCAGACTCTTAAGTGGATCACTTGTATCTCAACTTTCTTAGACAATTGATATCGTTTTGGGGGTTTTATCGGGCCTGTGTTCAGCTTGTCACGTTCACTAAAATTGAGCAATGCTTATGGGATCTTTCAAGGGGCCTCTTTCATTTTTTCAGGGAAATGCCCGTCTTTCCCATCCCCACGCCTCCTGCAATGTCACTCTCCCATCCAATTTAGAGTGAGTTATTTATGGCTTGTTTTTAATTTATGAAGTGATGAGGGGTGTCATAGTTAGCTGGATGCCCCCGTGGAGTTCCACAGATCAGTGGTGAAGCCATCCATTTACCAATTGACTTCTAACCTTCTTTAGCTGACAAAACATGATTTATCTTCATGCAAAGAAAAGGAGCAAAGCCTTTGAATAGAACTGGGTTCTTGTGTGCAACCTGAGTATATTGCCCCTGAAAAATCAACCAATTCCTAGAAATGCAGTATGGATCGGAAGAAACCACGGGGTGCTGATGTTCCAAGTCAGAATACCTATTTTCATTGTGCTTCAAGCAGATAATTTCTAGATCAGTTTCTGTATGTGTAATAAGTGTATTACAAACACATCACAGCCTACGATAGTACTCAGATTTTCCTTGCTACCAATGTGTATTCCCCTCTGGAGTTTATCCTAGAATTTAGTGGAAGTAACAATAAAATGGAAACAGGATAGAATAGGAGACTTTTGCTTCAGAATTCTGTATATGACATTAGTCATTTCATGAATTATTAGAGTGGAGGTTTATTGAAACCTCCAAATCCACCCACTATTGTACCTGATAGCGCTTTCTCAAGAGTCCAAGCTGCATATTATTAGCATATTTCATTGAGTGCTTAACAGATGCCAGGCACCGTCGTTAAGTGCTTTGTGTGGATTATTTTCTTGTCTGTCCTCATGGCAACTTTATAAGTCAGACCTTATTATTAGTATCCAAATTATACAGAAGGGGAAATTGAGGCTCGAACAGTCAAATAACACTCTGGAGTTACAACTGCTAAGAAGAGGTACACTCTATTAATCATGTTGGGTTTTTTTCCCTCTACGTTTTATGATGCTTTGACGTCTTGGAACCTTACAAACCCCAAGAGGGAAAGAGACTGGACCTGCAGGGTTAGCTAATTCCTGGAGCTAGCAAAACACTTGCCAGGGAGAGCACTCGTTGATATGCAAACCAACCAATTCAGAGTTCAATCGCCTTTATCAAATTCTCACTTAGGAAGCTATTATTCTTTCTGCTTTAAATCACCCCAGGGCCAGGTCTGGAACAATTTGAGACCACCTCTATAGGCCAGAGCCTGCCAAAAATTTTTCCAACTATCCAATCCTAAGCCTGTTCAGCTGTTTACCCTGCCTCACCCCTTTCTTCCTGCTAAAACCACAACAAAGGCTCTGGTCCCTGCTTTCCCACACTCCACCTGCCTCCCGAATAACCTTGGTCTTTCCAGAGTGGACCTGTAGGGGCCAAGGGCAGGCTGCCCCAAAATGGGCCACTTGGTCATGAAAATTATTTCGAGTTAAAAAACAATCAAAACCCAGCAGATTAGGAAAAGCACTTCAGGTGCCCCTCCACAGCCTAAAAGAATTTCAATAGAGGACCTGCTCTAGGAACAGAGCCATCACCATAGACAACTACCACCATAGACAACTATTACCATAGACCCTACATTAGGATGTGAACTAGGTAGGGTAGACAGACAGGAACCTAGCAAAGACCGATCAAAGTTTTCTCTGTCCCTATGGTTCCAGGTAGCCTAGCAAACATTTGCGTACCAAACATTCATTCTTTTATCGTCTTCCTGTACCCTGCATCCCTTTCTTTGAAGTCCCAGACCCTTACCCCCTCCTCCTTAGTTCAGGATGACCTATATATACATCTCATTTTGCCTGTCTTCGGAATCTCCATGTCTGTGTGGATTCTCCATTTGTATGCTATTAAATTTGATTTTCTCCTGTTAATCTGCCTCATGTTAATCTGTATTCTTAGTCCAGTTAGAAGGACCTGGAGAGGGCAGAAAATTCTTGGTTCCCAACAATTTAAGTACCATGGTGTCTGCTCCCGCCTCTTGGGAGCTGTAACAAACTATCTTTTCAATGGTAATTGTCTCCTGATCTGTTGGCTTCACTGTACCTGAATACGAACAACATCCTAGGCATATTATAAAACATGTGCCAAGGGTTGAGCCCAAGTCCTTTGGCTGCACAAACTTCCTCGACCACTTTTCAAACCCAAAAGTTATCTTCCTCTTTACTTTCAATTTTAAAATAATTAAAGCTCGCAGGAAGTCACAAAGAAATGTACAGGGAGGTCTTATGTGCCTTCCACCCAGCTCCACTAATGTCTACACCTTGCATAGCTAGGATTCAGCATCACAGCTAAGAAACTGACATTGGTACAGTCCACAGATTGTATTTTAGACTTAATCAGTCACGTGCATATACATATAGCTCTGTGCAATTTTACCACTAACACCACAATCGGGATACGCAGTTATAGCATCACAGCAAAGCTCACTGCAATGACCCATTTACAGCCACACCTACCCTCCCCATCACTAACCCCAGGCAGCAACTAATCTGTTCCTCATCTCTGTAACATGTTATTTCCCAAATGTTGTATATATGGAATCGTGTGGTACGTATTCCAAGATCAGCTTTTTTTGCTCAGAATTATTTCCTTAAGGTTAATACAAGTTCTTGCACTTATTCCCTTTTATTGCTGAGTAGGGTTCAGTAGTATGGGTTTACCATGGCCATTCATCCACTGAAGGACATCTGGGTGGTTTCCAGAACAAGGCTGCTGTGAGTAAAGCTATGAGCATTTATTTACAAGTTTCTGAGTGATGCATTGATGGCTCCCGGTGAAACACACTTCCTCGTGTTGTTCTCTCTCCTTGAATATGCGTTGGCCCTATGAGTCATATGAACCAACAGAAGGTGGCAGAAGTGACACTGTGCCACTTCTGAGCCCAAGTGCTTAGGAAGCTGTTGCTCTGGCCCTTTTGGAAGTCAACTACCCTGAGAACTCAGTCCTATAAGGAAACCCAAGCTAACCACACAGAGAGGCTTTGGGGGACGAACCAACAAATCCAGACAGAAGTGTGAACCAAGGCTACTGGCCAACCCATACATCTGAGTTCCAGCAAACAATCATCGTCAACCTTCCAGCCATGAGAGTTAGCCTGCTTAGAAATGTGGCCTTAAACCACCCCTCCCAAGCCCCACCCCCACTGATGCCATTGAAGCACACAAGCTAAGCAGTGACCAAATGGCAGAATGATGGCAAGTGCATTAAATGGTTACTATTTTAAGCCACTAAGTTTTTAGTAAGTTTATCCTACCAAAAACTATGCATAACAATACATAATTAGAACAGAAATACACATCCTAGTATAAATAGGTCCTGGAGACATGTCAGTTCTTCATTAATTTGCTAAAAGTCCAGGATATTATTTTACATAAATATAGTTGTCAATTAAATGCATTGAAATAGGTAAAAGACAACAACGTGTATTTTATTTAGGCATTAAGCATATACCGTCTTTGGATATTCAAGAAATACTCTGGATCTGGAGTCACAAGATCTACAATCAATCCATAGCTCTATCGCTAACATGCTTTGAAATATCACATGCCATGGACAACTGTTAGGATCAGAAAAAACAACTGACATAAAATTATTTCATATGCTACAAAACAGAAAATAAATAAAAGACACTTTGTAGTGGCTCACAGCCAACTTAATTGTTGACTGGCAAATGGGTGCAAAGAAAACACAGACGTTGCTTACAGCTTAAAGAACATGGAATTTAACCCACCATCACTTTTATTATCAAATGCTTACAGTATGTTGAGACATTATACGGAGTGTAATGCGATAATTTAATTAATTTATGTATAAATGTATAAATGTATGTATAAATGTACATATGTATAATTTATGTATTAATTTATGTATAATTAATGTATGTATGTATGCATGACTTTTAATAAATTGAACATATAATTAACTTCACATGAAAACAAAAGTGACTAGTCATAATGTAGCTACTTTGGATTCAACAAAGAACCACATTTCATTTTATTTCATGATGTTACTTAACAACTACCACAGCAGAAAGAAAAAACAATAATTCAGCTCACTTGCCCAAATGCGTCTATCAATGAGTTTCAATCATTTTCACTTTACTCTTTTTCCTGCCAAAAAAAATCTTGACTTGACAACATCTGATGTAGTGGCAGACATACACTTTCCAAATTTGTTTGTTTCTGAGCTATTTTTGGCGTTCCTTCGTCACTGAGTCCAAATTAAGTGTCGGTTAATGTGGTTACATGTTACTGGAGCTACTCAAATAAGGTTACATAAAGCAGAAAATGGAAATAAAAGTTTACAACAAGCTTCATTCTGATTTCTTCTTTGAAGCTCAGTGGAAAGTATGAGAGCATTGCACATTCAAGCTTGTGCATATTATTAGACTAAAAAAGGGAAAAATTATAAAGAACGGGACCAGCTGAAAGGAAAAAGCAGCACAAGCCAGTACAAATCTGAGCTGTTGATCAATTCCTAAAGAGATTCCCCTTCATGGTCCATGGAGAAAAGCATCACAAATTCTGTCTAACATCATGTTTCCTTAATTCCCCCAACCTGGAAAATTCAAAAAGTGAGCATCTTTCAGTCGATGCTGCACTAGATAATCAATCTGTGGCCAATGTTTTTCCTCACCTAATTTCCCAGTTGCTTTGGAATTCATCAAATGTGTTCGCTAGTCTTCAAAGTAGATCAAAAGCAAGTCCGTGACAAAACACAAATGGAAACATTTGGCCCCGTTTAGTGTGAACTTCATTTCAGAAAAACGTGGTCACAAAAAGTAAGTGAATGAAAAAAGACACTAAGGAAATTAAAGGGCCACCATGTCTATATTATTTGGAGGAGTTCCTCAGTGTCAGGCTTCCATGGCGAGGACCCTTTCTCTGTGGCATTCTTGATATGTGGCATTCTTCTGGTAAATGACACAGTTTAAAGCTGTTTTGCTTGTTTACATCTTGGCCCACAACTTAAGGTGTCTCTGGGAGGATTTTTCCCATTTTCCATTGATTGTAAAAATGAGATTGTAACAGAGAAAAGTTGAAAAAATTATTTGAATCTGAATTAGAAAAAAATTCAAATTCATCGTTTGGTTGAGAGCATGTTGAAAATGGGTCATTCACAGGAGTGTTTAATAGACACCTCCTCTACCCTGCGTTAAGCAAAGCACTTCTGAATATCGAAATTATATCAAGTTATAAAGCTAAGTATAGGAATAATCAAATATGGCTATAACCTAGACCCAAAGTCTTCTCTCATGGCACATGATTAGGCACGGATGCATGAGGGTGGTGGTTATAATCAGTATTTGACAAATTGTCTAAATTCTCCACTTTTATTTATTTTTCATGGGGCATCACTATGAAATCATAATTTCTCCAACTGTAACAAAACCAGATGTGTCTCAAATGACTATTTTTTAAAAAATTCAAATAGCAGTGAAATTAAGAGGGGAATACTTTATTCTTAAATTGCTCCGATATTTCATTTATAGATCTACACCCCCCCAACAGATTCGGACTATAAATCTGACTTTGATCTTAAAAGAATCGTCTAGATTTTGGATATACATTTAAGGGTGGTCTAGATCTCTCTTTGATCACAGGCTCTTAAGTTACTAAGTGCTGCACACACAATATTAAATACAGTATATTAGTGTAGAGCATGGATATGAGAACTTGGCAACCAACTAGTCAAACTTCAGATTATGTTTGTTTAATTTAATAAAACTGGTTGGAGAAAGAAAGCAACTTTTGAAGAGCAAAAACTATTTTGGATTAACTTTTACAAAACTTTAAAAATTAGTTACAGTATTTTCCTCCGTGGTTTTTAGTCTTAAATATTACGGCTACAGAGTGTGTTCCACCACCAAGATTGCTACAAAACAAAAACTAAAACAAGCAATCAATCAACAATAACAACAAAACTACTCACCCATACTTTCTTCTAAGCCTTTAGTATTTTTATTTTCTGCCATTTAAATGGTTGCTTCACCTGGAACTTTATGTAACTTAAGTTTCATTCACATTTTAACCCGTTTTCCCCAACTCTAGAGTCGAAATGCTATTTCCCCAGTGCTTTTGAAATACCACTTTTACTATAAACTACTCCTCTGCATCGAATCCCTCTGTGGCCTCACCCATCTTTTCAACCCATTTCATACTCCAGCCGTTGCTGCATCTGCAGTGAACTCAGATCTGAGAGCAACTTGCCTCCTCTGAAAACAGAAATCTCTCCTTCTTCGTCCCAGGACACCCTCTGCACGGGATGCTTGGTGAAACCACTCGGCCACTAGGACACATGCACAAATCTGGATGTACAAGTGAATAATAGTACCCTTGACCAAGGGCAACCCTGACCAGTGTGCGACGGGTGGCCGGATGAATGCACTGCTCTTCTGTCTTCTTCAGTGATGATGATGTACGTGGCTCCTCAGAGTGTCCCCAGTGGGACCAAGTCCCAGTTGCCCACTTGAGTTATCAGCCAAATAATGCATCCCTACATTGGCTTTGCCTCTTTCTTTGTTCCAGTCTTCCAAGTTCCCAGTTCTTATCCCTTGAGATGACACTCTATATGCAATAAGCTGTCTGGACGCAAGCGTTTGTCTTAGACTGATTTTAAGGCAGACCCAAGTTAAGATAAACATCATGTATTCTTGATTCTGTTTCTCGACTTGATTCTGTACCATTAATCTGTCCTTTCATGGCTTTGTAATATATTTTAATACCTGGTAAGATAATTGAACATATGCAATTCTTTCAAAATTATCCTTGGTTGCTCTAGTGGACTTACCTTTTCCGGATTAATTTTGAACTATTTAAGCAATTCCAAAGTGCTATTCATTCTTCAAATTAGAAATAAATTTACTTCTATCCAATTTCACATCCCTCCAATTACCAGCTGTATGGACTGGTATTTTTTCTTCTGCTTTATGCCCTGGTATCCTCTTTTATGAGTTGAGCCGAATAATTCCTTCTTCACTGAACTGATATGAATAATAGTTGGGATATACACATACATAGTAATTATACAGTGGTTGACACATACTATACCCTAAATGTTCACAATGGATTGTATATACTCTGGCAACCCTATAATATTAAATCTCCCAATCTATAAAGATAGCATATTATTTCATTACCGAAAGTAAACCTTATACTCCATAGTGAAATCTAATATTTTACTTATTATGGGTCCTACATTTTTTCCATAAAATTGTTCTAAGAATTTTTTTGTATATTTCAATGACAATTTTGGATGAGATAATATTAATTTTATTTTCCAACTAATTAAAACTAAAATGTCATGTTTATTGGGCACTTCAATGGGAGGTACTTGCTGAATGCATTCTTTTCGCTATGTTATTCTTACAACAGTTGTTTGAGATGAGAACTATTATTAGCTCTATTTTACAGGTAAAGAAATAGACATAGAGAAATTGAGTGTTTTCCCCCGACTAGGAAGTGACTAACCCCAAATTTAGTTCAAGGCTATTTTTTTTTTTACAAAAACAATTGATCTTTCTGTATTGTTTTTCTAGCAAACCACCAACAACTTATACTTGTTACTTACAATTATTTTTGCTAGTTTGCTTGCTTTCTTTTTTTGACAATCACATTAACCCCAGCTATTGATAATCTTGCTTCTACGTTTCTAATGTTTATCTTAGTAATGACTTTCTGAATAAATAGAGGTTTGATGAATTAAAAGCAATACAATTTTTAACTCATATTTAATGCTGTTAACAGAAATGAAAGACAAGTGTCTTAAGGACAGAGTGTCCCCACATTTCCAAACCTAAACTATTTTGCTAAATCTGTTTGCCAAACCCTAAACACCTAAGGGTTCCCCCATCTTCTTCTTTTTTTATTTTTTTAAATAAGATACTGCCACCACCATATAATTGTCCCAACCTCATCTTGCAGACATTTTCTGGTCCTTGGCCTGGAAAGGCAAACTCTAAGACACTCAGGAGCATATGGTGGGGAGAGGTGTTTGGGATCAGGTTAACCACTTTTGGCTCACAGTTCTGTCCAGATGCCTCATGCAAACCAAAGGACAGGTCTGGAGTCCAAGTTCTGAGAGAGCAGTTTAATTTCCAAAGGGCACATGACTAAGAGGTAACTTAAAATTTCCAGTAAGTCCTTCATTTTCTTTTCCCTTCAAATTCATAGATCGCGATATTCAAATCGAGGCACTTCATGGTGGTCATTCCTTCTCAATGAAACTTGGTTTCGCACAAGACCCAAGGCATTGAGCCAACCAACAGACTGATAGTCAGATAGTCTCCACCTTCCCTCCCATGAGTCTGGGAAAGAAAGAACAGCACCCACGTTAAAGAAGGAGCACATCTGCCCTCAAAGACAGACCAAATGAAAGAGAGAAGGGATATCAGCAAGAGAAGATTCCAACAATACATCAAAGTCATTCCATGGTTGTTCTATTGAATAGTTTCCCCAGGTGATTAATTTGCATTGACTCATTAGGTTGAGATACCAGAATCCTTGTTACACATTTGCATGGTGTTCTAGCATCCCTTGAAGCCCTTTCTCAAACTGTTGTGGTAAGTGTTTCTACAACATCAAGAAGGCTAAATGAGTTATGTTTGGTTTTTGAAAGAAAAAAAAATGGTTGTTTCTCTCTCATTAAACTTTGTTGGGATACACAGTATTACAACAGTATCATAGGAACTTCTCCCCACTTAAAAAAAAAAAAAAAAAAAAAGTTTGCCCACTACAGAGTGAGCACCTATTTAGTGACGGGATGTTAGGAGGTATATATGTATCATTCCTATATTTACAACAATCCACTAACCTGATTGAAAAAAAAAAAACAAACGGGGGTGCCTAGGTGGCTCAGTGGGTTAAGCGTCCAACTCTTGATTTTGGCTCAGGTCATGAGCTCACAGTTCATAGATTTGAGCCCTCAGCTGGGCTCTGCGCTGACAGTGTGGGGCTTGCTTGGGATTCTCTGTCTCCCCCTCTCTCTGCCCCTCCCCTGCTTGTGCTTGTTCTCTCCCTCTCAAAAATAAATAACTAAACATTAAAAACAGAACACACACACTCCATCTTACAGATGTATAAATGGAGGAAATGGCAGCACAGTACTACATATCTCCTATAGACATAAATGATGTCAATAAATAAATGTCAAAGATGCCTTCTGGTAAAGGAAAGTACTATGATACCATAACAGCCAGCCCGTCTATTATTTCTTAATCTTGCAATAATAGATAAAATGTCAATACTGACCCACATGTCTACAATTCTTCCATGATAAGAGAATCTATGATCTGTTAACAAATGTAGGTAACAATGGGACAATTTCATTATATACTCACTTAACTCTTTAACTGAAAGTTCTAAGAATAGACCTTGTTTAAGTGAAAGTCGATTATCTGACCACTAAATGAAGTCGAATACATGTTCTTTCTCTCTCGAATACAGTGGTCTGCATTCTTTTTGGAAAAGATCCTGGTACTCTGAGAGGCCAGAAAAGACCGCGTTAGCCTAGGCAGAAACCAGGAAGAGAGAAGGGGTTAGGAGGAGGCACAGAGAGCAGGAAGCCAAGACGAAGGCGAGGGATGAAACGCACGCAGCCATGCGAGTTTTATAAGGGAAACGACTTTTCAAAGAAATAAAATATAGAAGTGGCTAGTCTTGGTTTAAGGACTAACAGAAGGCCCAAATTAAATAGCATTTTATTAGCTTTTTAAGTGGAGTGACTAAAAAAAAAAGAAAGAAAGAAAGAAAGAGACTTGTTTTAAAAACATAAGACATCCAATTAACCCGACTTCTGAGCCCGACATTTAAAGGGCTACTAATCTTCGAAGGGAGATTTCCCTGTAGGTTTCTGGAATGGATCCGTAATGGGCAGTGTGAGCGCGCACCTGCCTTCCCGCGTGGCGCGCATATTCACGGACACGCTCAGACACGCACCCAGAATATTAGATTGACCTGCTGTCCACCACGGGCTGCTGCTGAGAACCCCCCTGGGGCCGGCGGAGGAGGGTGAGTGAATTCGTGCTCAGGGCAAGGACGCAGGAGGCGAGGAGAGATGCTGTGTGTCTGCCGCGCGCGCGCCCCGTCCCCCCACCCCCCCCCAGTCCCTCCGCTGCGGTTTCTGCCTCCCCCAGTTACCTGCGGAAACGCCCGGCCCGTCTCCCCCAGCCCCTGCGTAGCCGAGTGGAGCCGGAGGGTTGATCCCTTAGCCCCCATACACAGCCTTCCTTTCACCACGTTCCGTTTATACAAAGACTGGCTTATCCCAATTTTTTTTTTTTTTCTGTTGCCTTTGCAATGAAAAGCTCTCCACGCGCAGCCTAATAAAGTTCTATGCCCGCCCCGCCCCCATCCCCCAAATCCCTGCCAAAAAAAAGAAAGGGAGACTTAAACCTGGAACTCATTTAGCTAAAGGGACTTTAGTTAACAAGAAAGTTACCCATCATGGACTGCAGGTAACACCTCCCGTGATTCTAAATCCATTACCTGGAGACTTACCCAGGCTGAGTTTGATTTTATGAACTGTGAGGTTGCAATGTTGAAAGTCTGCAAATTGGACATAAATTGGACGCAAAAGACTGGGGGAGCCGAGTGATTTTCTCTCTAATGGTGTAGCAGGCTCCGGCTCTTACCAGAGATTCCTGTAATCTGGGGCCGAGCCAGGGATGAGTGCCTGCGTCTGTGCGCCTCCCAATGCAGGACTTCCCTCCCACCCACCCGAAAGGTCTGAGTCCCAGGCAGGCCGCTCTGCCTAGAACAACCTGTGAGTCAATCGATCAATCCCTCTGATGGAGGAATGTGCGCTGGAACCAGCTCGCACGCACCCAGATCGGTAACAGAAAAGGAGTTTTCTCCTACTCCCTGACCCCTACTGTCAACAATGTCCCCTAGTGTGTTTGACTGGGCCACGTTCATCTGCCCCCTAGCTCGTCATTTTTCACAACCTTATTTTGGGGAGGACTGCTGACGTCACGGGGAATGCAGTCTTGACTGGCTTCTGGGTTTTAAGGAGCCCTAAAACTCCCTTGAGATCAGTGCTACCTTCTCCACAACATGTAATTGAGCATTTATTTATTTTTACTTTGTTCACTTGTTTATTCATTTGTTTTTATTTCATAGGGAGGATCCAAGGATGATCCAGAGATCAAAGTCGGGGAAGGCACTCATGTGTCCTAACGGAAGTAGAAGGCCAGGTAAAACCAATTCTGTAATAGAGATAAAGCAGAAAGATTCTGAGGGAAGATTGAATCCCGCTGGGAATTGGAAACACAGACAAACAGACAACAAGTATGGACGTCTGGGTTTCAAAAATTAAATGGTCATTCTCCAAACAGAGAGTGGTGTTGGTCTGGGGTGGAGAGGACAGGTAAGTGCCCCAGGCAGCAAGAAGGATTTTAGGAAGGCAGCAGGAGAGAGGTTCGTGGGATGACCACTGGAGTGACCTGTGGTGGTCCCAGGACACAGGGGAGAAGAGGAGCAGCGTATAAAATTTGAAGGTGTTCGGGGCACCCGGGTGGCTCGGTCGGTTGAGTGTCCGACTTCAGCTCAGGTCATGTTCTCACGGTCCGTGAGTTCGAGCCCCGTGTCGGGCTCTGTGCAGCCAGCTCAGAGCCTGGAGCCTGTTTCAGATTCTGTGTCTCCTTCTCTTTCTGCCCCTCCCCTGCTCATGCTCTCTCTCTCTCTGTCTCAAAAATAAATAAAAACATAAAAAAAAAAAACTTAAAAAAAAAAAAGTTTGAACGTGTTCTTGTGGCCAAACCCAAATGCCCAAAGCCCACATGAGTAGTTTGGGCTCTCTTCCATATATAACAGTAGGAGTTTCTAGGATATTGAGAACATGAGAAGCATCCCATAAGCATGTGTATAAAAATTTGCCTCAATCAACAACAGCATACATGTCAGAGCCTCAGATGCATAAATCACAGTTCATTCAACCAATGGCATACTATACGCTATTTTAAACAAAAGAAGTAGATCAACTATTTTTAAACTGAATGTAAAAAGTTTTATAAGTTGTGTATAATCTATTATTATCATTCAAAAGCAAAAAAAAATAATAAGTTTTTTTTTTATGGATTCACATGTATCAGTTCCCTGTGGGGAAATAGAAGGGAACATAGATATATCTATAATGTTTTATTTTTTTTAACTTTTAAGTTTCTTAATGTTTATTTATTTTTGAGAGAGACTGCAGATGGGGTAGGGGCAGAGAGGGAGACAGAGAATCTGAAGCAGGCTCCGTGCTATCAGCACAAAGCCCAACGTGGGGCTCAAACCCACAAACCCTGAGATTTGAGCTGAAGCCAGACACTCAACTGACTGAGCCACCCAGGTGCCCCAATGTTTTATTTTTTTAATAGAAAAATCATAAAATTGAAATCTCAAGCAAATACGGCAAGATGTTCACAACTCTTTTTATGTGGGTCCTAGGTACTTGGGTGTTAGCATTTTCTGAGTTTTCCAACAGATTTAAATATTTTGTAATTAAAGCATTTTTTTAACGTTTATGTAAGTTTTGAGAGAGCGAGTGAGAGTGGAGGAGGGGCAGAGAGAGAGGGAGACACAGAATCAGAAGCAGGTCCGGGCTCTGAGCTGTCAGCACTGAGCCCGACACGGGGCTCAAACTCACGAACCGCAAGATCATGACCTGACCCGATGTCAGACGCTTAACCGACTGAGCCACCCAGGTGCCCCAATATTTTGTAATTTTTAAAGGGCAAATTCCCGTATCTCTTTTCCTCCACACACTTACTCCATACTTCAGCTCCATCTAAAGCTTCCTCAAATACTCCTTAGAGTCTTGGAGAGCATCTCACACATGGTCATAAACAAGGTCAGTCACCACTCGGTATCCCCTGGGTAGTGTTGGCCCTACAGGAAGGACCAGGGCTGCTTCCGTGAGTCTCCCGTGCCTCACTGAGTGCCAGTACAGTGCACGGCTGTCTCTTCCTGCCCCCCGCAATGTTTATTTATTTTTGAGAGAGAGACACACACACACAGAGCATAAGCAGGGGAGGGGCAGAGCGAGAGGGAGAATCTGAAGCAGGCTCCAGGCTCTGAGATGTCAGCACAGAGCCTAATGCAGGGCTCGAACTCATAAACCAAGAAGAGGTCATGACCTGAGCCGAAGTCGAATGCTGACCGGACTGAGCCACCCAGGCGCCCCACGGATGTCTCCTTCTTACCTCCGACAGCTCTTCTTTAGAGGAAGGCTGCCTTGCCGATCTCCCAGCTCTACAGGTGTTACCACCCACACACTGAAACACATTTTGGTTCCAAAAGCCCACCAGGGATTGCAGAGAAATGAGAGCCTTTGTGTTACCCACAGTTTGCAGCACGCCAAGTAACGATTATTTTGCTCTTAGGGTATACAGAATGTTTAGTAAAATCCATCTTCTAGCTTTAGCTCCACAGTTTTCCTCTGGATGAAGATTCTAAATCCAGTAGAATAATCACAGGCTCCTGGCTGAACTCAGAATCATCTGTCATCTCTGACAACACAGGTTTTATTACTTGATCAAGCTTTGCTTTTTAATTCTCTATTTCCCGCAAGATGAGTTTCTCCCTAAAGGCTCCCTGAGCCCACCTACAGATCCATGTCTTGTCATAAATGCCCATCAGTGTAAACGACATGCCCAGACGTAGTCTAGGCTTAGGTTGGGTTCTCCACTACACCAGGAAGTTTATTCTGGCAGGAGAATGTGGGACAGGCTGGAAACAGGAAGAAGCTGGAGTCAGGGAGACCAGTGGAGAAGGAAGCCACTACAAGCATACAGGCACACTTTTATTTTCACATTTAATCATTTACAGCAGTGTTCTTGTATGATGTATTGTGGGTGCACTGCAGCACACACGTTCTATATACATTGCAATGCACACTGCAGTGGTGTTTCCCCTACCTCTTCAAGCCTGAAAATCCGTGTATTGAAAGACTGAGTCTTTGCATGAATATCTCATGAGGTTCCCTGACTGCAGATATGGCCCTCAAACAGAACTCTCAGGAAGATAACAGAGGGATGAGGAAGAAGGATGGACGAGATCATTAGCTTTGCAAACATTCTGTGCACATTGTCTTTAAATACGCCTTTACGTATTTAGCACACTTAACTCTTTATTCTACCCAGAACTACTATTCATAAAACCAGCTGTGCAAAAGCAACCACACAACCAACCAACCAACCAAACAAACAAACAAATAAAAACAGCCATGGGACATATTTAGAATCACTGATGAGGCCACCTTCTCTTATTATTTATCAAAATGTTGAGTTCTAAAGGCAAATGCCTACAGATCTCATGGATGGAAACTTGACCTCGAATGGTTACAGGCATGGTGCCGGGGAGAATGAAGACGAGATCAGGAATAAGTAAGCATTCAATATTGCCTTCAAGTAGATAAATAGTTTCATTTGATTTGTTCCCATTACTGCAAAGCTAATGTTTTAGGTGCACACTATTTTCCCCCAATAGCATTTGCAGATGTGTTAAGTTTCTATAGTTTTGGACACTCACAGTATTTGCCTGCAAACTGTGATAGCCTGAGTATATAACAGGAGGAAAAATATATCAGCCACTGGATAGAATATAACACAGCATGCATCTGAAAGTATTCTGTTTTCATGTACTCACAGAACAAACAATACAGATGGACTGGACAGGAGCACATGGTTGATTCCAGTCTGAAGCATATTTATGTGGATCCCACAAACCAAATAACCATGCCCTGATTCAGTTAATTGCTACAGAGAATATGAGAGATCTTTTCTAAAGTTTTCAATTACCGTCAACACTACGCTATAAAAACAACAAAACAACATTTCAAAATAGTCCCCCCATGTCACTTGCCATCATGGTATCGTTGTAGGGATGGCCCAGGTTTCTATGAGCCCTGTTTTCTTTTTAAACCTTAGGGAAATGGAAGAACTTCATCCATACGGAATGAGAACAATCCTCCTTCTCTTCTCCCTTTGATGTTGACATAACAAGTGAATTACCGCTGACCTCTTCAGCAAGACAAATCAACTTTCACAATATTATTCATTTGAATTTCTTTGTGTCCCCAGTGCCGCTGAAAATGCATGACTAGGCGGGTGTGATTCTACAGTTAACTTACCTCCCTCCTCTCACCTTCACAAAACAAAATAGTGTTCCATTTTCACATAAGGAAATTTTGAGGAGTTCACTGTTGTGGGAGGTCAATATCATAAATAATTTAATTAAGCTTCTTAAGAAGAACTGGATAAGTGTCTAAGCAATTGCCAGCTAAAATAATGATAAAAGTGAAATCGATTCTCCTGCTGCAGGGTGTTAAGCTGAGTAGCAGGGGTAGCTCGAGAAGGCGGTTCCTTCTGCTATTTATTTCTTATATTTACTGGACTCTCTCATGGCAGGAAAAGCCTGAGGGCACAGTTAGGGATGGCTAAATGTGGTGGCATAGAAGGTACCTTTTTATCTGTCTATTTATTTTTCCTTCTGCATCTTATGAGGACATGTAAATACAGGAAAAACTATCAGTCAGCAGTACTTTGTTGTTTGAGCTGCTTTATGGGCTGTTGTCGCATAGTTGTGGATTTTTCACCGCCCCAAAAACACTAGGGACCAACTTCTGTGAACATAATGGGACGTTACCGGGCTTTTATTGTTACAATCTAAACTGTACTTTCCGGCCAAATCAAGAACCAAGAACTTAAAAAATAAAACACAAACACACGTAAAAAAGAAAAAGAAAGAAACGATTTTCCTGACTCCATCCTCTGACTTCCGGAACCCTGTGCATTTTCATAACCACAGCTCACATGAAACTGTTGTATAATTTTTGCACTTTGCAGCTGTGGAATAGAGAATATGAAACGGTACCGACACGGTCCCGGAACGACAAGGCTCTGTATGACCTCATGATGGGACACAGCGCTACTCATGTGAAGAAAAGCTTCCTCTGGGGCGCCTGGGTGGTTCAGTTGGTTAAGCGGCTGACTGTTGATTTTTTTCTCAAGTCATGATCTCACGGTTCATGAGTTCAAGCCCCGCATCGGCTCTGTGCTAACAGCACGGAGCCTGCTTGGGATTCTCTCTCCCTTTCTCTCTGCCCCTCCCCGACTCATTCTCATTCTCTCTCTCTCTCTCTCTCTCAAAATAAATAAACTTAAAATAATTAAGAAAAAAAAAAAAAACACTTTCTCTGAGATGAGATCATTTCACAAGCAGGATTTATTACCTTTTTTTTTTTTAATTTTTTTTTTCAACGTTTATTTATTTTTGGGACAGAGAGAGACAGAGCATGAACGGGGGAGGGGCAGAGAGAGAGGGAGACACAGAATCGGAAACAGGCTCCAGGCTCTGAGCCATCAGCCCAGAGCCTGACGCGGGGCTCGAACTCACAGACTGCGAGATCGTGACCTGGCTGAAGTCGGACGCTTAACCGACTGCGCCACCCAGGTGCCCCAGGATTTATTATCTTTATGGATGTTCCTAATGCGGGAAAGACTTACTATTGGGGCAGCAGCTAGCTGTGCATCCAGTCTTCGGGGGACGGGCAGTCCAGTGGGAATCTGAACTACATCAGGGTGCACGTGGACTCTGAAAGGGATGCCCACAGGAGAACCCCATGGGCACAGTCCTGAGTGTTGGGAATTTATTAGGAAAAACAGGTCAATCGTAAGGGCTGCAGGCACCAAAGTACTGAAGGTGTGGTTTATTATGGCTACCAAGCTTTGGAACATTATCGGATATCTGCAGTGGTATAAGAACAAAGCTCCCAAATCTAAGACAATCATCTAACTCTTTGTTCTGACTTCCTGTTGCCCAACCTGACTGTCGTTTCCACAAAGAGAGTCACTAAATGCTCTAACCACTCCAAATATTTTTTTAAAATCAATTTTATGTTACAAGCATTTCCTTATATTATAAACATATTTTTCTATAACATGGATTTTAGTATGACTATTATTTAGTTTGCCAGCTATACTTTTTGATATTTCAAAATTTTGTTTAGCATGATTTGTACCTTTTCTGAACAAGCCTGTTATTTTCTGGAAAAAAAAATAGAATCTAAAATGTGGATTACAGAATCAAGTGCATATCTCTGAGACCTTTGGTGAATACCCCAACGCTGTCCTCTAGAAATATTTTGCCCATTTAACCACACAAGCTTCTTTTTAAGATGGTGGCATTTTTTTAAGCAACATGGGCAGGAATAAGTTCTAGAAGTTATAAAGCATCAATATATGAAAAGAAACATGTATCTATCATCAGTCTTATTGTGGCTGGTCCTTCCCTGACCTGTGGGAAGAGCAGTCCCTCAAGGATCATGACTAGTCAGTTACCCTCACTGTGTCCCCATTCTCTAATTTCTAAAGCCGAGACATAGCTTAACCATATTTATTCTCATCCCACAGACACAAATGGGCTCACAGTAACATGGTGTAAAACACCACTACAGAAAGTATATTCTTGTTGCAGGAGGAACGTGTGACAAAAATGAGGAAATGTCTTTTGGAAAAAAATTCTGGAGAATCCTGGACACAAGATACGGAACGATCCATGAATATCTCCTTGTCTGAGGTGGGACTGACATTTGGGATTCTCGGAGTTGAGGGGAACTTCCTTCCTGCTCTGGGAAAGAATCATGAACTCTTCTCTGTTGATAAACTGGTTATTTACTCGTTATACATTGTGCACCGCCATTTTTGTCACATTTAGATTAAATGGGCATAATGTGTCAGTCGAACATTAAAAAATAGTATCCATAGTGATAACACTGTCAGAGTTGGAATTCTGGCTACTGCACATAACCCAAACCAAAGCTTCTTATCGAAGACCATTTGAAATTAACTTCGTGGAATACAGAACAGGTGTAAGCATCTTTAGTCAAGTAATTACAAGCGCTGGTGTAGATGTGACGCTACAACATGAAGGAAAACGTCCAGCCTTTGGAGGTTGACGGACGTGGGTTTAAATGCTGCTGTGTGAGGATGCCCGCATTTCTCCACCTCTCTGACCTTCAGTTTCCTCACGTACTGAGTGTGTATACGTTTTCCTTCGTCTTATCCTTTTTCTCTAATTGATAAGGATTCAGGGGGATGAAATGTGTAATAAGCTGAATGTAGAATAAAATATTCAACGAATGGTAATTATTATTAGAATTAAGTGTAAAATGCATAGACATGCTAAATATAAATGTTTTATCCGAGCTTCTTCTCAGCTCTCCTGTCCATTGGCAAAGCCCAAGTTGTTTTTTTTTTTTAAGTTTATTTATCCATTTTGAGAGACAGAGAAAGAGAGAAAGAGAAAGGGTGAATGGGGGAGGGGCAGAGAGACAGAGAGAGAGAGAGACAGAGAGCGAGCAAGAATCCCAAGCAGGCTCCGCACTGTCAGCATAGAGCCCAATGTGGGGCTTGATCCCACAAACCAAGCGATTGTGACCTGAGCCAAAATCAAGATTCAGACGCTTAACCACCTGAGCCACCGAGGCACCCTGGCAAAGCCCAAGTTTTGAGAGTATGCCTGCAGTCATTATAAAGCCCACAGAATAATTAATTCATTTAGTTTAGTCCAAATCTCCAATTAATTATTCGAGATGAACTGCACTGGGCTAGACCCTAGGGTTATAAAGATAAATAACTCATAATCATACTCTGTGCAAACAAACAGGCTGCATCTAATAACTGTCCAAAGACAAAGAACAGTTCTTATCTCTACTTGTTCATATACCACTCTCAAATTAATAATCAACTACTGATTCCCAGTCTCCTGCTCTCTAAACTAAATACACTGAATCATCTGTCTTTCCTTACATGAAAACTACTCGGTTTCTTACCTTATTTTTCTGCACTTTCCCTAGCCTTTGTAAACACTGCTATGAGTTTTATTTTGAAAAATAATACAAGGGACATGACCCATTCCTTAATTCAGAATTATGAAGGCATTCCCAATTACCTGGGAACGGACTATTGGAATTAAAAATTATCCATGAGCACTATGTTTTTCCATTCATATTAACATTTTCATTCGTTCAACTAATTATGCACTTTGTGGAAACAAACGGGATATTTACGTACGGTTAGGCTACCAAGGAGAAGAAATTTCAAAAGCCAAAATAAGTCTCTCTTGCCCTAGGGAAAGTGTGAAGGGGCAAGATTTGCAAAGGACCGCTCTGCTTCAGGTTGGTGGTTTGGAAGAATCAGTCGCAGAAGTGATAGAATTAAATCCTTCTGTAAAATAAGGAGAAAAGAGCTAAGCACGAATGCAAATGAGAAAGGAGACTTCGCCTCGTCAAACTTCATTATATGAATCACTAGATTATCTTAAGAACTAAAAATTTCTACATATCACGTCACTGCTAGTATATTAAAACAAAACCCTCCAAAGACCAAATAGAAACAACTTGAGGATTATTCTCTAGAGTTTACCATGGCATCTTTTATCTCCCTCTGTATCTTACCCACTAGTGCAAATAACTGATAGGTGACGGTGAAATGCCAAGTATGGGCCGGTTCAAGACTATCACTGTCCTTGGAACATGAATGAAGGTGACCAAAGTGCAATGCATGGTAACAAAAACGAGACGTTCTCACTGCCCTTTCTGAGACAGCAAGTACCTCGCGTAACAGAGAGGACTTTGACATTTTCATTTTCTTCTTGCACGGGATCAAGGTGGGTAGACTTTTTCCCTTTCCCCTCCAATACTAGCTCAGTTCTCTGAATACTAGAGCACTATCTGCAGATTAATTTATTTTGTAGATTTTAAAATCCAGTTCGTTTTCTTTTCATTCGTTTATTTAGGAGAGATCTAATAAAGAATGGAAAGAAAAAGAAAAAAGCGCACACATTTGGTTGAGTAACAGAATTAACACACACTGGATCCTTTGATAGCTGGGAGTAAGGTTTGTTCAGCACCGGGTCCCCTAGAATTTTGAAAAGAAGAAGAAAACACGAAGGCATTTCCTCTTAACTTCTGGGAGCATACTAATTTGGGGTTTATAATTAATTTAGGACCATTAACATCGTATGGGGGGACAAATTACCCTACAGCATCTCAATTCTCCTGTGGAAGCATATCCGAAATAAATGCTGTCCCTTGATAGTGTACCATGAAATACATTTCTAAGAAACCCTTGGCGCCTTTTCCCTGAATTTCCAACATCGTCTGCTAAAGAAACTCTTCAATGAAACCACACAGGTACCGCCTCAGGAAAAAAAGAAAAAAAATCATGGCACTGGAGACCATTTTCCAGCCAGTTAGCTGGATATATTTACATTTTTCATATTAGCCAAGAGATGTTTGGGATAGCATCCATAGCATAGGGATTTCTTACAAAATTTTAGATGTATTTTTCTAATGAGATGGTATCCTGATCTCTGTATATCTTTGTCTCTCTAAAGCCCTCTACATGTTTATCTTTGTCTGTCTGTCTCTCCTTCATTAAAAAAAAAAAAAATTAATGTTTATTTATTTGAGAGAGACAGAGAGAGAGAGAGTGGGGGAGGGGCAGAGAGAGAGGGAGACACGGCATCCAAAGCAGGCTCCAGGCACAGAGCCCGGTGCGGGGCTCAAACCCATGAACCTTGAAATCATGACCTGAACCGAAGCTGGACACTCAACCGACTGAGCCACCCAGGCGCCCCATGTCTCTCCTTCATTTTAAATCAATGTTTCCTACATAATGTGGAAGGGAAACATTCCTATAAACCAAGCAATAGGCTCACCCACGTTTCATGATCTTAGAGCATTCATCTTAGCACTGCTCTATGGTTATCATTCAAATAAATTATTTAGTCACATGAAGTCTATTGTTACTTATTTTTTGCATTAATATGAATTAGGAAAATGTAATATTTACAATAGAAGAAATTTTCAGGGATAGGGTATAAGGCACCCGGGTGCCGGTTGAGTGTCCGGCTCTTGATTTCGGCCCAGGTCATGATCTCAGGTTCATGGGTTTGAGCCTCACGTTGGGCTTTGCACCAACAGCATGGAGCTTGCTTGGGATTCTCTCTGTCTCTCTCTTTGTCTCTCTCTGTACCCTTCCCCATCCCCTGCCTCAAAATAAATAAACTTAAACAAAGAGAATATATTTTCCTCCTTCTGAAGGAAAAACATGCAGATATTCCTTAGCAAGAAAAAGTTGTTCCTCGGGTATGTTTAGTTCAGTCATCCAGGGGAAAAAAAAAATAACACAGAACAAAAATCACAAGCATCCAAGTAATTGTATTTTAAAAATTATAAATCATGTACCATTTTTATAAAAATGAATCATAGAAGAAATAATACTGGCAACACTATATCATAATTTCACTTTACATTCTATCAGCATTGCCCTGAGATCCAGAAAACTGAGGCCCCTACCCTGGTCCCTGAGCTTCAGGATCCCCACACTTTGGATTCATCCAGGTGTAATTCCCTACACGGGGCAACACCTGACACCCAGTCCTTGTTTTCTTCCTTTGAGCCATTTTCTGGTCCTTTATTCAAATGTGGGGCTGAACAGATACCCTTATGAGGTCATCCTGGGCTTAGGGTGTGAGGGAATACTGAATCTAGAAAAATAGCCTGCCAGCTGAATCTCTCACACCTAGATTACTGTCTTTCTTTCACTTCTGCATCTATTACCATTCTCAGTAATTCTGATGGTAATATAGATGAACCATCCAATGGCCTACCAGTATTTTCTCATTAGATACCACAGTGTTTCCTCACTCATTTGACTTACATGGTTGGTCGTTCACTTATATGGCATACCCAAGACTGGGTCACCCCTGGTAACTACACCAATTCTAAAATCTTAATTTCAAACATTGCTGTCTATGATCATTTATCAACTACTAACCCTCCAGTTCACTTACACTGGCTCTCCCAAATAACTAACCCACCAATAATTTCAATCCATCTATAGGACTATGTTTTCATTATCCATCAAAACCTCTTTACAGACTAGTATTCATCTCTCTCTCTCCCTTTACTTTTGTGAGAGAGAGCGTGAGTGGTGAAAGGGCAGAGAGAGAGGGGGACAGAGGATCCAAAGTGAGCTCTACACTGACAGTAGTAAGTCCAATGTGGGGCTCGAACTCACAAACCACGAGATCATGATCTGAGCCATGAGATCATGATTGGATGCTCAACTGACCAATCTATGTCCCCTGGTCTGGAACCAATCCCTTGCATACACCCTTAAATATGCCCAGCAATACCTAACTCTAGTTAACCCATTAACCACATACTCAATGCCTGGATTTGAGGATGGAAACACTCGTTGAAGTAAGACAGGTGGGAAATTCATGATCACAAATAAGCCCCCAAATTTCTAGATTATTGTAGCATTTTAACACTATTTTGGCATTTTAACAATCATTTTTACCTGCTAAAGATGACATTCCCCCACCGTCTTTTTCCTGAAATCTTCAACACCTTCACTCTGCATTCTCAGTTGAAGACTTGATTCATACTTCTTAAAGAAAATAGATGCAATAAAAATCCGTATCTGACTGCAACCACATCTCCCAATCTGCTCGCATATGCACCGTAAGCTGTCACTTTTTTTCCTTTAAAATACATGAACTTGCCCTGCTCCTATTTAAGGCCATTTGCGAACTCTGGATCTATTCCCCTCTACCCTCTGAGGACTCTACTCCTGGAATTTCCCTCCTTCTGTCCTGATACCACCTACTTCTATCATTCTAACAGCTTTCTCATTCATACTCAAATGTACCTTTATGTCACCCATCTTTAAAAGGACTTCCCTAGACTTCGTGCCCATCTTCAATTACTGTTCCCTGTTTCCATTCCCTTTGCTAGCAACAGGCATCAAAAGAATTATCTTGGGGTGCCTGGGTGGCTCAGGCAGTTAAGCATCTGACATGATCTTGCGGTCTGTGGGTTTAAGCCCTGCATCGGGCTCTGTGTTGACAGCTCAGAGCCTGGAGCTTGCTTTGGATTCTGTGTCTCCCTCTCTCTCTGCCCCCTTCTCTCTCACACACAAAAAATAAATAAACATTAAAAAAATTAAAATGAGTTATCTACAGTGTGTGTTCCTAATTCTTTAGCCACCATTCTGTCCTTAGATCGTTCCAATCATCCCTATCACTCCATAGATATTTCTCACACAAATGTTACTAATAACTTTTGAAAGATGATACTCCTGGGGCTCATTTTAAACCACCTTTTAGCATCAATAGACACAGTAGATTGAGCCCTCCTTCTTGAAACATTTTGTTCTCTAGAATTTTCTTCCAATGCCAACTCCTGGATGGCTATATTTTCTGTTTCTTCTCTTATCACCCTTCCTTCTTTTCTTTTACTTGTTCCTTCTCCCTTACTGAACCTCAAAACACTAGAATGCCCTAGATCTTCAAGCTCAGCCTTCCTGTCTTTTCCGGCTATACCTATTTCTCTGGAGATTTCATTTGTTCTCATGGTTTAAAATACTATATGTACCCTAAAGAGTCTCCAATTTTCATCTCCAGACCCAGTCTACTGAGCTCAAGAATTATATGTCTGACTGCCTATTTGAGAACTCCATTAGGATACCAAATTGCCATCTCAACAGAACATGGCCAAAACCCAAAAGTCTTGATTTTCCTCCATAAACTTATTCCAAAATTTTAGACATTTTAGTAAACAATGTCACCACCACTCTGTCATTTAGAAATAGAAACTAAGAATTTGCCCTGGTTCTGCTTTCCTCTTTATGCAAAACATCTACTCCAAGAGCAAGTCATGTCAGCTCAGCCTCCAAAATATTTTATGAATCCAAACACTTCTTACCATCCTACTGCTAAAATTGTATTCTTAGATCAACATCATCTCTTGCCTGGATTATTCTGATAGCTTTCTGACTGGTCTCTCCACCTCTAGTCTTACCCTCCCACCCAAGGTTGCCTATCTCACTATTTCCTCCATGTAGCAACAAGAGTGATGTTTTTCCCCCAATGGTGACTGTTCTCACAACCCTTCCCCTGATAAAACCATCTAACTGTTTGCCACCAGGTTATCCAAACTCTTCAGCATGGATTGCAAGTCTCTATATGGCCTGCAACTCGCCTACCCATCTGATCTCTATCATCTCCATTCTTCCCGTGTCCTTTTTGCATATGCTACAGGGCTACCCTTCTGTCTCAAATCTGACATGCTTATCTCTGTCTCGGGACTTCCATTGGCTAATTCTTGGCAGAGAGCACTTTATTTCCTTGAAATTTCTTCAACTGCTTGCTTCTCATCACGGAGGTCTCAGATCATAAGGTACCTCCTTAGTGATGACTTTGCTGACTGCCTTGGAGAAAATGAACACCCGATCTCTATCACATTACTGTTTTTTTTTTTCCTATTCTTGTTTATAGTAACTTTCAAAAGTTGGAACTGTCTTACTCATTTTGTGTTCATTTTTAGTATCTGCTCTTAAACCCAACTAGAATGCACGCTTTTAGAGTGTTTTGTTCATTGTTTGCCAAAACCTAGAAAGGAAACTGTTATTTTGATTTTTTAAAAATTGTTTAATGTTTATTTACTTTTGAGAGAGAGAGAGAGAGAGAGAGAGAGAGAGAGACAGAGCACGAGCATGGGAGGGGCAGAAACAGAGGGAGACACACAATCTGAAGCAGGCTCCAGGCTCTGAGCTATCAGCACAGAGCCTGATGAGGGGCTCAAACCCATGAACCGTGAGATCATGACCTGAGACAAAGTCGGATGCTTAATTGACTGAGCCACCCAGGCGCCCCTAATATTTATTTATTTCTGAGGAAGAGACAGAGCACGAGCAGGGGAGGGGCAGAGACAGAGGGAGACGCAGAATCTGAAGCAGGCTCCAGGCTCTGAGCTGTCAGCACAGAGCCCGACGTGGGGCTCGAACCCACGAACCGTGAGATCATGACATGAGCCGGAGTCGGCGCTCAACTGACTGAGCCACCCAGGCGCCCTGGATTTTTAAAAGAACTCATTAAATTTGTTCAGTGGATTTAGCCACCATGGCCCCAGAGAGACACAAAGTACTAAACATGTTTCACAAATTCCAGCAAACTTTGATGAACTCCCATCAGTTGATTATAGCCAAACGGGGAATGACTAAGTGACCCACCGTCTCAGACAATTTTCCATAGGTTAATACAGGCTATCCCTACATCACAGGGCAGACTGTCCCAGGTCAGAGATTGGGGCAGTCTGGTTAAGTTAAACCAAGGTGCCTGGATTTTTCTTTTCTTTTCTTTTCTTTTCTTTTCTTTTCTTTTCTTTTCTTTTCTTTTTTTTTTTTCATTCACTGAGGAGCAAAAGTGATAGTGCGTATCAGCAGAGGACTTCAGTGCCTCTGGGGTCTTTGCAAAGCAACTGGGTCATATGAAAGACTCCTCTGTCCCTCCTTCCCCGAGTGTCAATCTTTAATTTAGAAGAAAAGAAAATTACAGCCCTCTTATTTGGCTGTATTAAAATTTATGGGGCAGGGTGCTTTCCAGGCCGCTGCTCCTGCCGGGCACTGCTCTGATGATGTATGACTGTGACATGTCACCAGCGTAGCCAGGCTCTGATGATCCATTCCCGCAACAAGTCATTTGTCATATTTGTCATACATCACTGCCTCAACAGCTACCCCCATCCAGGCCTCTCCTGTACTCTCCAGCAGGGAGTCCTGGCTCAAAACAAGCCCCGTGTTCCCACTGCACTCCCACGACCACCACACTTGCCACGCATTTCTACTCTTGGTGGTAGAGAAGAAAAATAGTTTTTAGCAGCAAGCTCTATTGGAGGATCGTAAGACTTTTAAAGGTAAAGGGTTCATATATTCTGACGCCACAAGCTACTGGCAAACGATGATTATAAGGAGGTGCTTTATGCGTTTGGAATGCCATGCTAATAAAAAAAAACCCACTAGTAAACAGTTATGTAGCATTCATTCACTGACGGCCATTCTTCTGAGGGTTTACGAGCATTAACTAATTTAATCCTCTAACAGTCCTGTCGGGGAGATAGCACTGTCGGCACCCATTTCGCAGATGAGGAAGATGGGGCACAGCAAGCTGAATTTGCTCACTGTCCTGGTCAAATCAGTAGAAGAGACAACAGAGAAACCGAGCAGTCCAGAGCAGGAAACTTTGCTCAAACTCTGTGTCATGATGCATATACTTCAATGTCTGATCCTAGTGGTTCTTCAAGCAGGCTTATATTGACCCCTGCCTTCTTTCAAGGGCCAGAGGAACACATGGCTACAGTGCAGGCACCTTATAATTTACCTGTCACTATAATGTACGATAACACCATTTAACAATGGCTTGTTAGGTTCTCCGGGATACACGAGGTGCTTTGCTTCTGTTATTTAGGTCTTCCAACCCTGCAAGATATTGTTCTATTTCCTTTTGTTTTGAATAGATGGGTAGAGAAGGAAATAAAAAAAAAAAAAAACTTACTGAAGATGTTTTCAAAGAAGGCACTTGGGTGGGGCGGGGGGGGCGGGGCAGTGGTGCTGGGTGGCTCAGTCGGTTAAGCGTCCAATTTCGGCTCAGGTAATGATCTCGCGGTCCGTGAGTTCGAGCCCCACGTCAGGCTCTGTGCTGACAGCTCAGAACCCGGAGCCTGCCTTAGGATTCTGTGTCTCCCTCTCTCTCTCTACCCTCCTCTGCTCATGCTCTGTCTCTCTCTGTCTTAAAAATAAACATTAAAAAAAATTTAGAAGGCACTTGGGGAATAAAGAGGGAAGACCAAATGACTAGGGACAGCTATAAATTAAAAGTGAGTGAGTGACTGGAAATAATTTCTATAGAATTGTTGAAATGACATTTGTATACATTTTAAATAAATCAACTTGACAACAATCTATTCAAATGTCACTGAAACAGACTCTACAGAGAGTATGGTCTGCTTTTTTTGTCCTAACCGAAAATTAAACTTTATGGGGGGAGAAAATCCCTTCGTGGATTCACATTCTTTACAGTTCTTAGCATTCAATAAAAACAGATTGATCTGTAAGAGAAAAAAATAATAATCTGGATTTCATTAAAATGTAAAACTTCTGCATTGTGAAATAGCCAGTTAAGAAAATAAAGATAAACCACAGACAAGCTTTTATTTGTAAAATACACATCTGATAAAGGACGTGTATCCAAAATGTATAAAGAACTCATCACCTCAACAATAAGAAAACAAACACCCCAATTAAAAAATAGGCCAAAGATCTGAATAGACACCTTACCACAGAGATATAAAGATGGCAAATAACTACACGAAAATATACTCAGCATCACCTGTCGTTAGAGGAATGCATAATAAAATAACAAGAGACCATGCCACACATGTTAGAAGGGCTAAAATCCAAAACACTGATGATACCAATGCTGGTGAGGTTGAAGAATAACAGAAACGTTCATCGTTGATTGCTGGTTGGGATGCAAACTGGTGCAGCCATTTTGGAAGACAATTTGGCAGTTTCTTACAAAGCTAAACAGGTCTTAACCTACAGTCCTGCGATCATGTTCTTAGGTAATTACCCAACTGCTTGTAAGTGCCCAGCTATCCAAAACAAGCATGCACATGTTTACAGCAGATTTCTTTTTTTTTAAGTTATTTATTTTGAAAGAGAGAAAGAAAGAGAGACAGAGAGAGAGCAAGGGAAGGGCAGGGAGGGAGGGAGAGAGAATTCCAAGCAGGCTCCCCATCATTAGCACAGAGCTTGGGGCAGGGATCAAACTTTCGAACCGTGAGATCATGACCTGACTTGAAATCAAGAATCAGACGCTGAAGTGACTGAGCCACCCAGGCACCCCAATAGCAGATTTCTTCATAACTGTAGAAAAAGTAGAAGCAATACTTCAATAAGTATATATACAAACAGTGTTTTAAACATAAAGAGAATACTATTTAGTAAAAAAAAAAAAAAAAAAAAAAAAAAAAAAGGAATGAGCTGTCAAGCCACATAAAGACATAGGTGATTTTTAAATGCATATTGCTAAGTGAAAAGGAGCCAATCTATAAAGGCTATACATTGTATGTTTCCATCTACATGACATTCTGGAAATGACAAAACTATAGAGACAATAGATCAGTATTTGTCAAGAGGTGGAATTGGGTGGTGAGGCACTGAGAACTTTTCTTAGGGCAGGAAAACTATTTTGAACAAAGCAAAATAAAAATACATGACACACTAAGCATTTGCCAAAACCCATAGAAGTTTCCAGTAAAGACTGATCTTTCACAGAATCACTCAGGAGGCTAGGGGATTCCAGGATGTAACCCAACGTTATTAAAAATGCATGAAACAACCTTACTGAAGGAGGTACAAAGTACTGATCTAAACAACTTTGGAAATGAGCTAAATCTGTAAGATTAAAAGCTAAAAAGACTTCTTCAGCTCTGCATACTAGTTAGTAGTGTTGGGTAATATCTCAAAGTATAAAAGAAATGCCCACAAGTGCTTACTTATATAAACAAGTTATTTAATAAATAATGATAGAATAGTCAAATCTCCCATGCAGAAGAATTCAAAATAATTTGTGTACATAATCTGCCCTCAAGGAAGCGAGGCATAGCTCCTCCTCCTTATGTGAGCTATCCATACTGACTTCCTTCTAAAGAGCATGGCACGGAAAGGGGGGGAAGAGTAATTTGACTGTAGTGAATCCTGACAAACCCTACTTCACCCAGGTAATCAAGATTAGTATCTGTGGTCCTAAGTTATGTTGATGAATGTACTCTTGATATGATGGTATGTAAATGGCACTTGACTTCTGCAGACGTCCTCCAAAAAACCCGTAACTCCAGTATAATAATGAAAGACAGTATTTTAGAGAAATACCAGCTGGTGAGCATTCTACAAAATGTTGACCTGCAATCCTTGGGTACCTGGGTGGCTCAGTCCATTAAATGTCCCACTCCTGATTTTGGCTCAGAACATAATATCATGGTGGTGAGATAGAGCCCCGTGTCAGGCTGCTTGGGATTCTCTCTCTGTCTCTGTCTCTCTCTCTCTTTCTTTCTCAAATTAAAAAAAAAAAAAAGTGCTGACCTGTACTCAAAACTACGGAGGCCATCAAAAACAAAGGAAGTCTGAGAAACTCACAACCAAGAAGAGTGTAAGGAGTCATGACAGCTAAATGTAACACAGTATATTGCTTGGAGTCCTGGAACAGAAAGGACATTAGTAGAAACTGAGGAAATCTGTCAGGTGTGGACTTTAATTAATAATAAATCTATCAACATTAGTTCATTAATTTAATAAATATGCTATACTAAGATGTTAATAAGAGACGAAACGGTATGTGGGATGTAAGGGAAGTTGGTGCTATCTTCACAATTTTTCTATAAATCTAAGGATATTGTGCATTAAAAGGTTATTAAAAGCAGATTAACGTATCTCAAACTTATTGCCAGTAAAACTATAAAAAAGTTATTTTGCAAAACACAGGAAAAAGAAGCTCTTTGAATATTTGACTTGATAGATACTTTTAAAGACTTTTTAAGCTTGAAAAAAAATTCACAAAGGAACACTTGAAAAAAAACTCAGCATTTTATTTTATTTTATGTTTATTTGTTAATTTTGAGAGAGTAGAGAGAGAGAGAGAGAGAGCGAGAGAGAGAGAGGATCCCAAGCAGGCTCCACGCCTGGAAGCACAGAGCCCAATGCAAGGCTCCAACTCAGGAGCCGCGAGATCATGACCCGACCGGAGATCGAGTCTGACGCTTAAGTGACTGAGCCACCCAGCTGCCCCTAAAAAACTCAGCATTTTAAAGAAGGGCAGGATTTTAAAAATAAAATAAAAAAAGAAAGAAGGAAAGGATAAAATAAAATCAACTGAGCTTGTTCACCAAGACAGTCCATTATGGTCTCAAATTCTAAGGAAAGAGTCTCACACTAAAAGTCAGAAAAAACATTTCCATGGTCTCCTATTGAGACGTGAAATTATGAACTTCATTGATGATTAAGTAATGTGATTTAATGACTACACAGTTCGATATCAGGCACATGCAGAGAGCCCCGTTTTGAATGGATGAACAAGGACTGACAGCTGTTAAGAGAAATTATCCTAAAGACAGTACCAGTTGGTGATCTTTCTACTGGACTCACTAGACTTAACAATGAATCAAGTCCCACTTGACAAATTCTATCTAAATATCCAGGAATCCACCTGTGCGTCTCGCTTGGAGACTTTCCATTCTCTATGCATTAAATTATAAACTTTGGTGCATTTGACTCTTTAGGGAAAAGGTTAGCATGTCACATCAGGACAATACAAGCCTCCTTCTTTTCTTAGACAACAGATACCTTGGGAATGTTGCTGGTTACAGGTCCAACATTAGTCTATGATGTTGCTTGGCCCATGGAACCCTCAGTTGGTTTTTGGGGTCCTGGGTGAACAGCGTTACCCAGGAAGACCAGCTGTGCATTTAGGAAACATTTAAATGAAACAGAGCATGCCACTGTGTGGTGGAAAAATTACAAATTCGCCTTGATTTTCTCAAGCAATCCTTTCCAGAAGGGAGGCCTAGCAGACACTTAATATCTGTGCTGCCATGGCCTCCAAAGCCAGACATTCCTCCTGAATATTCCCCCAGGCCAGGCCTTTTATTCCAGGCCGAATATTGAGGCCAGCAATCAATATGTTGGTTCTCCATCTGCCTTTGACAGAGGAAACACCAGTCTGACACCAGCCAGTCTGGGATCAGCTGTTTCCCTGCCTTTGATCTCCTCAGCTAGGGCTGTCTAAGCTCCCAGGGCCTCTGCTCCAGCTTAGATACAGAACACGTCCTGCTGATATCTCCTCCAAGGCCTATTGTAGCCATTGTATTTGAGGAGGGGATCACCTGTCAAAGTGACTGGTTGCAACTCCTCCTTGACTGTGGGAAGCCTTTTTGATTCAGGGCAGATGATAATGAGAGTCTAATTGAGTGATTAACTACCTCAACTGACTTGGAGGTTTTAATGACACCTCTACATTAAGGCCTGCGTTTCCCAGCAGGGCCCCAGTTTGTAACTGTATGGCCATGATATTTGCAATTATAAGCCTTTCCTTTAACCAGCAGGGATTTAATAAATGGACTTGCTTAACCATAGCTAGATGGTCCTTACATCTGACTTTGTTGGGAAAAACATGTATAAATCCAAGCACATGATTGAATGATTAATACAGGCCATTTCAAGTCCATGGCTCTATACATAAGACGGAGACTGAGTTTCAAAAGATTAGGGTAAACCAAATCTTGATGACCAATGTGAGCTTCAATAGAGGAAAAATATCTAAAGATAAGAACTGGTTTTTAAGAGTTGCCATGCCTATGAGAGTCTGCCTGGATATACTGTCTTTAATTAACTGGGTCTGAAGAGCCTATTAATGCAATGTTAAAAGGAACCAGTCTCCATGGGTTCTCACAGTGGGAAAGGTACCCAGGGCTTTCAATTTACAAGGTCTTATTACAAAAGTGCCCTGCTGTTCTGGTCCGTGTTCTTTCTGCCTGGGAGCAATTTAATGATCTGCTTTAGAGCAGAGAAATGGTCAGAGAGAAAATGTTCAGTGTTATGTGTTAGTGATCAAATACCCAATGGAATTTACAATGGTAACCAGACACTTCCTTTTCATATCAAAGTAGAACAGGGACAATGACATAAATACATTTGATTTGAAAAACCCTAATTGAACCAACTGGTAGTCTTCTGTGAGTGTTTGTTGATAATATGAGGCTGTTACTGAGTATGATGCAAAGTGCAAATGATCTAGACAAAACATGCAATGGAAAAGAAAAAAAAAAGAGGAAGAGAAGCAAAAGGAAGAAAGAAAACTTAATTTAACGAGAATATGGCTTTTGACTTGAAAGTCCCCTAATAAATTTATTCTTCATTGATTCGATATCATTTAAGAAATATTTATAATTATCTACCATATCCCAGGCCTCCTATTGCCTATGTTAGGGCTAACAGCTCTCCTCATGGTGTGTGCAAGCTAATAATGAATCTACCCAGTTTTCCTTTCTTTACTCATTCAACTGTTAGCAAATGACCACACTTTGACAATTATTATTGTACTCTGTTGATAAGATTTTGATTACCTTTATTTCCTAGACCTAAGATGCAAAGGCCTAAACATGTGATTGGCAAATAAACAAACAAATGAATATTTATGGAAAGATTCCTGATCTGGTCTATATGGTCCTCACTGAAAGCACAGACATAAAACAAATACAGTGCAATGTGATAAAAAAAAATAGATATAATAGAAAAATTGCACACAGTGCTAAGAAACCATGGAAGAGGGACTTAGTCATGTTCCCTAATTGAAGTGAGTCAGAAAATATAAATAATGTAAAATTTCAACTAAGTGTGTTGAGTTTAGAGTGTCAAGAGGGAAGAAAATTCGGAATCTGGGATGAGATGTGGGCATCTGTTCTTTTAAAACAGAGATTCTAAAATGTGGGATGCTTACATTTTATAGGCCTGGGAGTCCTTTATTTCCAAAGGAACTAGCATAACCTAAGGGGCATAAAAAGCTTTAGAAATCTTACATTTTCAATCCTCACACTACAGTTAGTTATCTCTTGGAGCTTCTTATCTTGGAACAACATACTAGAATAGCAGGAAGGTAGATGGACCAGATAGCTATTTACACTCTGAAATTTAAGAAAACGCTGTGAAATTTTAACTCAACTTTAATTTTATCTGGCCTTCAGTTTCACCACTAGGATTATCCCTTTTTCTGGTAAAAGTGAAAATGTTGTCTCAGGCACATTACAATGGTCCAACAGAGGAGACAACTTTGGGTCTCCTCTACTCTTACCCTAATGTCATAGTCTACTTTCTCAGACTCACTTTTTCTGACCTTTGAGCATACTCTATACCAAAGACAGTTCTATAATAAGAGGAATTAGACCACTGCCTTGAGTTCTATAATGACAAGCTTCTCTCTAGACTGATGACTTCAGGCTAGATCACTAAAAACTTCCTCCAGGCTTAAGTCAAGAATTATTTGCATTCAAAGATGGTTTATACTCACAATGCTTACAGGTAGATATAGAATTTTGGGATGTCCAATTTGCTGAGTTCATTGAACTGGACAATATCAGGTCTTTATTTGAAACAATTAGAAGGCATTACATATTACGTAAAATAGAAAATGTGAAGAAAACACTGCTTGTCGACAAGAATTGTTATTGTGACCCTCTTGCTAGGGGAGATACGACCGGACCACTCAAGAATTCAACCCAGGAGAACATGGCAAGACTGACCACTGGCTGGTCACTCATGGGAAGTGTTCCTTGCTGACACTGCGTGTTGAAACGATCACTCAATTTTAGCAGACAATGCTGTAGCACTCTACGAGCAAGCGTGTGCAGTGAAAAAGCAAACTGGTGATGGCACTAATTCAGTAAGTTTATAATGTACAACTGTCACAAGGGAAAAGAAACCTTTCTACTGGGAATGTTGATAAGGGCAGATATTTGATTCAGGTGAGGCAAAAAAGGTCAAAATTGATGACTTTGGGAAAAAGTGAAATGATCATACATTACAAAAAGGGCCTTTGAACAACACTGGTTGGAACTGAGCAGGTGCACATTTATGCAGATTTTAAAAACACGGTACAGGTCCTGTAAATGTATTTTTTCTTCCTTATGATTTTGTTAATGGTATTTTCTTCTCTCTAGCTTACTTTATTGTAAGAATACGGTGTATAATACATATAATGTACAACGTACGTGTTAATCGATTGCTTTTGTTACCTATAAGGCTTCTAGTTACCAGTAGGCTATTTGTAGTTAAGTTTTTGGGGAATCAAAAGTTACACTTGGCTTTTGGACAGTACAGGGGGTCACACCCCTAAACCCCACATTACTCAGGGGTCAGCTGTTCTTTTTCATGTAAGTTTCCACAGGTGCTGATTCTAAGAAGAAGCCATGCATTGAAAGTTGGTTTTTACACTGGGCGGGTGGAGGCAGGGGGGTTGGGGGGGGGGAATGGCTACTGGATGCAGAGGGTTTAAGACAATAATTTGTCCCAAATATCTATTTTGTTGCAGAAAATATATCTGAGCTTTTTTGCTCTTTCTTACTTTTTAAAAACACATATACCTGTATCCTGGGTGTCTCTTATTTGTTAGCTGAAAATGCCTAATAACACATTGTGCCATAGAAATGACCTCAGAAGGGAATCTCTATTACATGTATATTTTCTGTAGTCCTTTGGGTTTTTATATGATAGGCTTTGATGTCTTCATAGGTTTCCCTAAGGAGAATGAACCTGAATGAAAAGTAATTTACTGTGACCAATACAGAGATATTGTAACTTACAAAATGTTACTCTCAAGAAGCAACCTTCTATTTCTTAAAGTATGCAAAAAATGTATCTTTCAATCATATCAGGCTATTGCAAATGCCACACTTGATCTAATTGTCTTTTCAAATATTGAAACTCCATTGAGGCAGCAACATTTCTTATCTCTAAATGAACCCTTTGTCACAATCCTCCACAAAAACACTCATTCCAGTGCATAACTTGGGGCTCACATTCTAACATGAGCCTATAACAATATTATCCAAATAATATTTTCACCTGAGCGGAGCATGTCTTTTCTCTTTTAGAAGTATGGCTTAGAGAAATTTATCTGGAAAAGTGTATATAACACACACAGACACACGCATCAGATGGGTGATCTACAGGACGTGACGTCACCCTAGGAATAATTTTCAAATTGTCTGTGGTTGGAATGAGGAAGACACGAAGCACTCTAAAGAACAGATTTTAAGAGATTAAAAACATCAAATACTCATTTTTCTACCCCATAGGAAGGGAGACTGAACATTTTAATTCATTAGAAAAATCACTAGCCATTATTCTTTTATAAAATCATAGACAGTTATAGCCTTGGAACAGTAAGAAAAGACCTTGTACAGGAATAGTACTGAAAGGACCTTGGATATTCAACTTTGTAAATGGGGAAACGAAAGCCCAAAGAGAAAATGTGACCTGTCTACAATCACGGAGCTATTTGGTGTCCTAGCTGAAATTGGAACCCAAGTTTTCTTGGTATACCACCCCGTTTTTGTTTTCCATATGCTCCCTTTACTTCTACTTTTGCAGGGTGGGAAGGGGGGTGGTGGAAATAGTATTTCTGCAGGAAGAAAGAAGCTAACGTCCACTAGCAAGGTTGCTGCTGATTCGGGTTAGGTCCGATTGGAATATGGCAGAATGTGGTTTGCTTTATTTGGCTGGGAGCATTTCTCTGTAACCTGAGGATTCATTAGTTTGAAGTACTGGCCTTTTGCCTCTTTCCAAGGCCATTTTAGATGCAAATTGTACCCCAGACATCATTTTTAAGTGACAGGAAAATCTCTGGAGATAACAAGAATCAGTCTGTTAAATTTATGGACCCTTTGCATTTTCTAATCCTTCTTGATGAATGACTCAGTTTCCAGCCAGGGTTTGAACTTAAGAGTTGATAAAGCATCACTTGAAGCTGCTGGCTACTAAATCAATGTAAGTGATGGCTTAATCAGCCTTTCTGCTCCTTCCACCACCTTCCCACAGAATTCCCTCAGACTTCTACGGGGCCAGGCCAGCAAGAGACAGTTACCCAAAAGGCCATTTGTAGCCATCAGATAGCATGGGAAGAAAATGCTGACCAGCAAACTGACTCAATTCCACCCTGGTGGATATTGGTATTCCGTGGAGTAAGACAGAAAACCTTCATTTAGAGAAGTCTGGGGAGGGGCTGTGCCCTGAAGGGAACATTAGAACAAAATGGGGAGGAGACATGCAAGGAGGTTAACAACTTGGGTCATTTATAGAGAAGACATCTCTAGTGATACTGTGTACCCAGCTGGCTTTGAAAATCCGTAGTAGAAATTTGTGCCTGGGGGCAGGACACACAGAAAATTTGAGGGACCGTTGGTATACCTCTGTGAGAGGGGACAGGGCATAGCTTTTTTTCTTAATTTTTGATTTTTATTTTTTTAATATTTATATATTTTTGAGAGAGAGAGAGAGAGAGAGAGAGAGAGAGAGAGTTGGGGAAGGGTGGAGAGCGGGAGACACAGAATCAGAAGTGGGGTCCAGGCTCTGAGCTGTCAGCACAGAGCCCGACGTGGGGCTTGAACCCACAAAGTGTGAGATCATGACCTGAGCCCAAATCGGATGCTTAATTGAGTGAGCCACCCAGGTGCCCCCAGGACATAGCTTTTGAATGAGGGAGGGCCCTCTTCAGTTTTCTTCTCCAAAATTTGATAATGGAGATTTCTCAAAAAGCCCATCTATCTTGTGGCAAAGGTTTCCACTTACTGGAAACCAAAGTTTTGACATGCGGTTTTAAGTGTCGGCTGACGTCACACAGAGAAATCTCTGACGGCTGAGGACTGCTTACCCAGGGTGGAAGCCTGCTAGCCTGCTTCATGGAGATTTTGTTGTCTATGTAAGTATGTAGTTTAATTACAGTGGAGAAAATGTGTAACTAAGGTGGCCAGTGTTCAGCTGAGAGTTTAACTGAGGAGTCTTTCTGTGCCCAGGCCCATAAGAAGCACAGACCCACCCTGGCTGTTTTGCATTCGTGCACAGGTAAACTGATGATTTGTGATTCTGCAACTGCTTCCTAAGCCAGATTCCAAGAGAACGTGAAGAACATGAGGACGGAGTCTGAGCTGACCTGTGTGGCTTTCTCTATCCTATTTATAGGAGCTGAGCGGTTGTCAAGGTAAAGTCATTACTAAAGACAGGCACTATGAGCTTCTTGAGTAAGAATAAACCTGCCATGGGGGGCACCTGGGTGGCTCATTCGGTTAAGCATCTGACTCTTTTTTTTTTTTTTTTTAATTTTTAATGTTTATTTATCTTGGAGAGAGAAAGAGACAGAGTGCGAGCAGGAGAGGGACAGAGAGAGGAGACACCATCCAAAGCAGGCTCCAGGCTCTGAGCTGTCAGCACAGAGCCCAACGCAGGGATCAAACTTGCCATCCGCGAGATCATGACCTGAGTCGAAGCTGGACACTCAACCTACTGAGCCACCCAGGTGCCCCAAACATCTGACACTTGATCTCAGTTCAGGTCATGATCTCATGGTTTCTGAGTTGGAGCCCCACGTCAGGCTCTGCACTGACAGTGAGGATCCTGCTTGGGATTCCGTCTCTCCCTCTCTCTGCCCCTTCCCTGTTCTAAACAAACAAACAAACAAACAAACAAACAAACAAACTTTTAAAAAAAAGTAACAAGTTTGCACCGAGGGGAAACGAAGTCTGTTTGTATTCCCTGTACTGAGACACCTTGGGCCTTGCTGCTTAAAGCGAGGGACACTTGCTGAAGCAGCAGTAACGTCTCCTGGAGGTTTTTAAAAAATGCAAAGTCTCAGGTCTTGCTTCAAACTCAGTGCAATTTAAGATTTTCAGCTCATCCATATGTACCTTAAAGCTTGAGACACACTGTTCTAAAGAAAGCACCAACTAAGGCTTTTCTTCCTTGAGGGTCTTAAGGCTTCAGAGCAGCCCAAGCTTCTGCAGTCAAATCCATCTCTTTGAAGAGAAACAAATTATACATATAGTTTTATTTATGTGCCCAAATATATATGTACGTACATGTACATGTAGATTTGCAAACCACTTTTCCTATGCATGAGATACTCATTATGTTTTTAAATGATTCAGATGGATTGAGGCGAGTTTGCTCTCTCTTCCTCTCCTCCCTCTTTTCTTCCTTCCCCCCCCCCCACACTACCTACCTCTTTCTCTCTAAGATACGGAGAATCAAATCTATCAGTCCATACGCCTTTCAGGAGTTTAGCATGAAGGCAAAACCATTTTCTCTTGCTGGTTTAAGGATCACTATGGAGGTCAGGGGTTGAGAGTCTGTATTCTTAGGCATAGATATGAGATTTTGCTGGCAGAGAGATTGATAAAGTGTCATCTGTGGTCCTTGTGTGGACCGCAAGAGAGTGTCTCAGAGCTGTATCAACGACTAAACCTTAATGCAGTAGAATCTGTTACAAAAACATAGATTTAAAAATTTCTCATAAGTAAAAAAATTAACATTTTAGTTTCAGATGCATTCAGGTTTCCCTAGACTTGAAATGGGTAGACTTGAAAACACAAAGCTTATTTTTCATCTTTTTTGGAAATGTACTTAAGCAGGTACAAAGAACTTTGTGGCCAGATGGGAGTTTGTTTAATAAACCAAAAACTTGCTCTAAAACCCAAGTTCCTTTTTTTAGTGGATTTTAAATAAATTACCGAGTAAACAAATATTTACTTTTAGCCAGTTGCCACAGTAGGAGACAGAAATGATAGGTTTTTCTGGTAATAATTTTGGATTTTCATGCATACACCTAGATCTGTACTAGTTCATTTCAAACCCAGGGAAAATATCTATGATTATAGATATAAACCAGTATCCCTGGAGTTTTAAAAATATTTTCTTCCGGATAATTTTCCAGACCAAATTTGGAGAGTAAATGATCCAATCCTTCCTTTTGATGGCAAAGGGGAAACACAAAATATAAAGGACTGCAAATTAGACATGCTTATAGTGAAATTGGATTTGTGAATAACAGTAAACAGTGATCACCATTCATGATAATGTGTCCGTATAGTTTTCATTTATGACTTTCCTATGACCAATATCACAACAACAACAGATCTAGAATGAGACGTTCACATATGTGGTGAAATGGCAATTTACATGATTCTTATTTGTGTCATATCTCTAAGAGCTAAAATTCTATAATGGCCAGCTGGGTAGTCCGGGAGGATTCACCTATCAATCTATCTATCTATCCACCCATCTATCATCAATTTATTTTTAGAAGCCAGTCGGGTATTAGAAAATACCAGTCATGTATTTTCTGGGTCTCCAGGAAAACAAAATTGACTGCATTTTTGTGTGCATGTGTATAAATATACTACCAGCAAGGAAATTTGCTTGGTCTTATGTGCTTCTATAAACTAACCTGGAAAAAGCTAATTTACGCAGATATATTTGTTATTATTTAAACTCCTTCTGCACATAGCATTAATTTTTTAAGTTATTATTTATGCTAAATTAAACAGCAAAGTTTATTGTAAAACATTCTATAATTCAGAAGCATTGTATTCTCTAGATTTAAAAGTATAAGTATATAAATTGACTTTACAGGTTCACTACGAAAGAGAGGGAGGCAGAGAGGGGAGGGAGGGGGAGAGAGAGAGAGAAAGGAGAGCGAGGTGTGAATTTTTAGTGGAACAAATGTCCACTGATTCTGCATTATTGAATATCATCTAAGGGCTCCCTTCCCCTCCTGATCCCGAAACTCCTTTCTGTCCAAAAATGTCACTAGGTCTTGTCTTTAAATTTCTAATCAGCAGTGTGGTTAGGATATATTTTCCCTGAGAAATTTTAATAAGGGGACACATTAATATTCAAAACTGGCAAAAATCCTTTCACAAATTAAAGGTGTATGACAGTAATCCGTCAGCAGAGAGAAGGTTGCAAGAATAAGCAGAAATGGGACATTCCGAGTTAAAGTGTCAGAGTAAGGAACAAGGACTTTGGAAAAGTCTGGTTAAGTTCTGCTAGGAAGTGCAAACACAGCTAGAAATCTGGAATTATGTCCATAAGGCTAAAGGGAAATGATACGCGAGTCTCAGTACCAGGAAGTAGAGCACACAAGAGGCGAGCTTTGCCTCCTCCAAAACGTTACCAGTGCCGTCCGAATTACACAAGAAGGAAGGGGAAGTTGATGCAATGCTTTTGGAATAACCCGATTCATTGATTTTGAAATAGCGGATTCAAGTGCCACCTTTTTAGTCATTTCTGGCTTCCAAGTTTCTGGGCAAATATGAATAATCGCCTCGAGAGTACACAAAGTAACGAATTTATGGAGGACTAGCTGGTAACTATGGTTAGTCTTCTGTGCCATATTTGCTACCTGGTGGCCCCACCTAAGAGCGGCTGTGAGCAACTGTCCCTCCCTTCCCTGCATCCCCGCACAGGGCTGTGTGTGATGAGCCCATGGCTCCGAAGGACTTCTCAGGTCCCGTGAGTCACAAGCATCAGTTCGTGCTCCAGAGACACTCCTGGCTGCTATGGCAACTTCAGGAGGTCCAGCAAAGACACAGTGGTGTTCTCTGTCTCTGGACCACCCTTCAGATTCTCTTCTTCACGAAAGGGTGACTTTCCTGAGTAGGCGCTCCTCCACATATCCCAGAGGCAAGGTGTGTGATAGCAGTAAATTTTGTCCTGTTTCCTGTTTGTTGGTTTCAGGGAGTTACTTTGCAGTATAAGCTTGAACTTGAAGTTTAAATGGAGAGCTCTATACCAGATCTTGAGGTAAAAGGTTTCGTGAGGAACACAGACCCACTGTTGGTCTTGAGTCCAAGATACGCCCATGGTTTTCCTGAAAATCTGCATGTATAAGTCTGGGTCCCCTCTCCTCCTTCAGATCTATATGAGATTGGGCACATACTTGATTTCGAGCCCAAGGAATGCAAAAGCCTGCATATCCAAGCACACCAAGGTACTCAGCAAAGCAAAAGTCTTTCCATTTAACAATATCCAACCTGGCAAGAAGACAGCGTTGCTATAATCAAGCATTTGCCCTTCTTTATACTTATGGAAGCGAAAGTCCTGTCACTTGATAAAATCCACACTTCCTAGAGGAGTGTTGTCACTTAAATAGATTCACTATGTTATACTAACAGTATTATTAAATCTACAAGCTTTCCCAAGATCATTAACATGTCTAAGGGGATGAAAAACATCTTTTTGCTTCGTCTGGTTTGCTCAGTCTTAAGATGAGAAGTACTACAATCTGAATGTTTGTGTCCCCCCAAAATTCATACATTGAAAATTCAACCCCCAGGATAATACTACTAGAGGCGGGGCCTTTGGTCACAGGGGTAGGACCCTTGTGACTGAAATTAGTGTTCTTATAAAAGAAAACCCAGAGAATTATTTTGCCCTTCTGGCATATGGGGTCACAGTGAAAAGACCTCTCTCTGAACCAGAAGAAAGGCTCTCACCACAACCATGGTGACACTCTTGTCTTGGCCTTTCAGTCTTCAGAACCAGGAGAAATAAATTCCTGTTTTCTACATGCCATCCCATTTATGGCATTTTTGTGATAGCAGCCCAAATGAACTAAGACAGAAGGGTAGGTAGGTACTTATTAATTTTGAAGGAAGTTGTCATTTGTTTACCATTTCATCAGAAATTTCTGCTCCAGGGACGATATTTTTTTATTTTATAATTTTTATATTGCTGAAAGTAGCTAACATAGTTAGTGCCTTAGAGATTCATCTGTTCATAAATAAATGGATGCGGGGGCACCTGGGTGGTTCAGTCGGTTGGGCATCTGGCTTCAGCTCGGGTCATGATCTCGCAGCTCATGAGTTCGAGGCCCATGTTGGTCTCTGAGCTCAGAGTCTACTTCGGATTCTGTGTCTCTGTCTCTGCCCTTCTGCTGCTCATGCTCTCTCTCTCTCTCTCTTTCTCTCTCTCTCTCTCTCAAAAGTAAATAAAAATATTAAAAAATGTATAAATAAATGGATGGGTGGAATGGACTTGTGGAAGACCACAAGTTTACCTTCAACTCTTAGAGAAATGTGGCAGACAAACATTTAAGTAAATGTTGGCTCCCGTGTCCATTGCCACAGAATGAGGCAGGTGGTTAGATGTGATAATCCTCTCGGTTCTTAGTTCTTCTCATTGTCTCTTGAGTGTAATATGGTTGGGGTTTTTGTTTGTGTGACTTCTCCCTCCTAGATTTATTCTTACAGTTATGTCTACCTTGGGCACTGATTCTCTTACCTCGGACAAGGATACACAAGATCTTCACAAATAAGTTGTAATCGGAGGAGCACATGGCTTGGTATTTAGAACCAAAGTACAAAGTAACAAACTGAATCAGAGACGACTGAACTGATTGATGTTGGCAAGACACAGATGAAGTGACGCCACGGACGATACCTGGGATCTTGGTAAGCTCTCTTCTCACTGAGAACGTGCTATCAAGTCTCTGGTCTGTGGTTTTGACCAGAAACCCAGGGCAACATCTGACAAGAGTGCACGGCAACAGCTTGTCTCTTTCTAAATATATCTGCAAAAACAGGCCGTACGTCACAGATTCTGTTTAAATTTGAGAACCAATTTTGTCAGGAAATGTATAGCCCGTGTTACACTTAACAAGAAAGTGTTTACCCAACATGTTAATACAGATGAGTAATCTCACACTCCAATGCCAGTTCTCTGGAGGTGGGATTCCCGTAAACAGCCAGACACTTTGAACTTATGGTTTTCATTTTATGTCATACTCTAACCACGAAAATTACACACCACGGTGGAGTTCTTCCCTGCTAAACCAAAACACACCCACCTCATGGAAACTTACTCTGGAAAAATGAGAAGGGAAAGTATCTTTCTAGAGGAAGCTCATGTTCATCTCCTGGATATTGATGAATCTTTCTCTGCAAACAGGACCTGGCCACACCCAGCACACTGTCTTGAGACCCGCTCAATGGGTTCTGGAGGTAAAGTGAGTTGCTCTGTAAATGTAATCTGCACCTATAAGACCCAGGTAAGTCTTGCAAGAGGGATCTGCTTGGGGGACTTGACAGCCTTTCAGCCTGCCTTAAGAAGATGATTATATTGGGGTTCCCACGTGGCTCAGTCAGTTAGGTGTCTGACTTCAGCTCAGCTCATGATCTCATGGTTCATGAGTTCGAGCCCCACATTGGGCTCTCTCCTGACAGTGCAGAGGCCGCTTCAGTTCCTCTGTCACCCTCCTCTCTTTGCCTCTCCCCTGCCTGTGCTTTCTCTCTCTCAAAAATAAAGTAAATATTAAAACAAACTATTTTAAAGAAAAGAAAATTATTATATTACAGGTTTCAAAGCTCCTTCTATTTTTGTCTCACCTTCTACTTACCTATATTACAGTATATTACTTCTTCCTTCATCCACCTCCCTCCTTCAACTTATGCTCCTTGAAGGCAAGGAACCCATCTTATTAGTTTGTAAGTCTCAACTCCTAACACAGTGCTCCCATAACATTGCTGTAAGTGCTCAACAAATCCTTATTGAATGAAAGAAGGAAGGAAGGAATCAATAAATATCTTTTTATTATTTCAATATATTCAGTTTAACATAGCAACTATATGAATGGTAAGTGGATTTATGTTTGAGGACAGTTAATTTTAATTATTTATTTTTTTGAGAGAGAGAGAGAGAGAGCGCAAGTTGGGGACAGGGACAGAGGAAGAGAGAGAGAGAATCTTAAGCAGGCTTCATGCTCAGCACGGAGCCTGATGTGGGGCTCAATCCCATGACCTTGGTATCATGACCTGAGCTGAAATCAAGAGTTGGACACTCAACTGGCTAAGCCACCCAGGTGCCCTGAGGACGGTTAACTTTAAATTGGACTTCCCCTTAGTACATGTATAACTTAGAGCAATTTATATAAACTTTGGTCTCAGAATTTGGTAGTTATTTGTTTTGTGTGTGTGTGTTTTTCCTCTAGAGCAGCCCTTGTTGGGAATACCAGTAGGATTAAATTAACGTGCCATCTTTACTCAGAACACAGTACACTGGAAGTATTTAATCAAATGTGGCTACTCCTTTAGAACTATGTAAGTATTTGGGGATCAGTTATTCAGAGAACTTTATGCATCTGACCTGTGCGGCAAATCTCCATGAAAGTGATTTGGTAAATGTGGAAACTTCCACATCCTGAGTAGACGGTGTTAAAGTCTGAAGTAATTTTTTGGCCTAGGATGAGTGGCTGGGAACATTAGAGTACAGTGTAGAATTTAATCCCCGCCACGAGCATAGGAAAACCCTGGGCAGAGTTGAGATTGCATTTTATCTGTATGAACAATGATTTTATCTATATATTCCAAGGGGTGGCTGAGGGCAGTTAATTGGATTTTTCAGACCTTGAGTCAATGGAGAAGGGAGGGGAGATAAAAGGAAGAGAGACAGTGAGGGATTTTAAAGCTTGAATTATCAAGATTTACTACTTTTCAATTGCCATGTCCCTGATGTGTTTTAATCACTCGTAAGATGTGTTGAAAGGAAACTCTTATGAGTCATAAAGAGTAGATGTTTGTGAATGATTTATAGATAGAAATATATGGAACTGATTTAAAGTTCTTTATAAAAATCTCTCCCTCTAATGTACTGGGTGGTTTTTCAGTTAAAGTAGGTTCTTTTAAAAATTTTTATTGAGATATAATTTACACAGATTTTAAGTTCAAAGATTTTTGACAAAAATATACACCCATGCCATGTGACCCACATCCCGATCAAGGAAATAGAATATCACCATTACCATCACCACAACAAGATACCCCACCGTCCAACCTCACTTAGCACCATCGTGGAGAAATCACCATTCTGATTCCTCTTGATTACGTCTGCTTGTTCTAGAATTTCATATGAATGAAATCCTACAGTTTATATATACTAATTTTATCTACCTTCTTTTTTTATTTTTAATTTTTTTAATGTTTATTTATCTTTGAGAGAGACAGAGCACAAGCAGGGGAGGGGCAGAGAGAGACAGGGAGACACAGAATCCAAAGCAGGCTCCAGGCTCTGAGCTGTCAGCACAGAGCCCAACGTGGGGCTCAATCACACGAACTGAGAGATCATGACCTGAACCGAAGTCAGATGCCTAACTGGCTGAGCCACCCAGGCGCCCCTATCTACCTTTTTTTACTTAGCATGATGTCTGAGATTCCTGCATATTATTGCATGTATCAGACATCCATTCTTGTTCGTTGCTCGGTAGTATTTAATCATGAGACTATCTTGCAATATGTTTAACCATCCTCTTCATGGGCATTTGGACAGTTTTTGTCTACTATAAATAAAATTCTGGTGAATATTCTTGTATATGTTTCTTGGTAGACAAGTATCTTCTGTTTTTGTGGCTAAACACCTGTAGGCAGAATTCCTGGGTCACAGAGTAGGTAGGCGTATATATAATTTCAGGAGAAACTATCACAGTGATTTCACATTTTATTTATTTATTTGTTTATTTATGTATTTATTTTTAAATGTTTATTTTTGAGAGAGAGAGAGAGAGAGCATAAGCAGGGGAGGGGCAGAGAGAGAGGAGGACAGAGGATCTGAAGCTGGCTCTGTGCTGACAGCAGCAAGCCCGATGTGGGACTTGAAGTCACAGATAGCGAGATTGTGACATGAGTCAAAGTTGGACGTTCAACCGACTGAACCACCCATGCATCCCTGAGTTCATATTTTATATTCTCACGGCAATATTTGAGTATTCTCACTAATATTTGATGCTGTATGACTTTTTATTTTAGGCAGGCAGATGGGCATGTCATGATATCCTATAGTGGTTTTAATTTGCAATTCCCTAGTGGCTAATGATGTTGAGCACTGTCTTAGCTTGGGTTACTATAGCAAAAATAGCATAGGTTGGGTGGCTTATAAAAACAAACATCTATTGTTTAAGTAATTCTAAACTGCTCTACTTCCTAACTTGGGTGAGATTCAGTTTTATCATATGTAAAATAGGGATAATTTTCCCTCTTCATGATAACATTAGGAGAATAAATCACTTATATACAGCATTCACTTAAGCGCTACTAAGCAAATCCCAATTGGTGTCTATCAAATGAATGGGTTGTAACATAGATCTTCCAAGGAAATTACCTCTAATCCATTCATGACTACGTATGTCATCATGGTCTCAGAACACTTATTATTCATCCATCAATGGATGAATGGATAAAGATAATGTAGAATATATATATAATGGAATATTATTCAGCCATGAGAAAGAAGGAAATCTGGCCATTTGTGACAACATCGATGGATCTTGAGGGCATGATGTTAAGTGAAATAAGTCAGGCAGAGAAAGACAAATACTGTAAGATATCACTTACATGCGGAATCTAAGAAAAGCTGAACTCATAGAAACAGACTAAAATGGTGGTTACCAGAGGCTGGGGGCTACGTGGGGGCATTGGGGAAATATTGGTATAAGGGTACAAGCTCACAGTTAAAAGATGAGTAAGTTCTGGAGATCCAATGCACAGCATTGTGATTATAGTCAACAGTACTGTATCACAGACTTTAAAGTTCTAAGAGAGGAGATCTTAAACGCTTTTACCCAGAAAAAGAAATGATAATTATGTAAGGTGATAGAGATGTTAGCTAATGCTACAGTGGTAATCATACTGTAATACATAGATGTATCAAATGAACACATGCTACACTGTAAACTTACATAATGTTATGTGTCAATTATGTCTTGATTTTTTAAAAAATGTCTCTTTTTTGGGGGGGCATGAAATCTGTGTAGATGTGAAAGGTCAACCTCGAGAGTTTTTCTCCTCAACTGTCTTCTATTGCTCATTTTTAAGTGAAAAAAAAGAAAAAAAACCCTCTATCATCGCTTGCTTCTATCTTACTCTTTCCTGTATCTAAAAACAACTACTCTTCAAGCCTTTGGTTTTCCACCTCCATTTGTGTTTTCACAGATAGAAAGTCTATACTGTGGATTAAGTTACATTAAAGAAGTAGCTGATAGCAAGAGTTGTTTGCATCACCGGGGAAAATAAAGAGGCCTGGCTCCTTGATTCCTTTTTAGTTATCTTGTTTATTCAGCAGGGTAACTAGAGAGTATTTCATTTTCAGGTGTTCAAGAAATACCTGACAACTGGTTAAGAGTTCAGCTACAGTCTCTGCAAAAAAGAGACTAATGCTCACTGTATAATTAATGTATCTGGTGAAGGTAGATGTACATTGGGTGTGGATTTATTGAGGTACCACTCTCCTAGATATGGAAAGAATTTGAGATGGCTATATATACTTTTTTAATGGGTAGGCTGTACTATTTCAGTCAGTGCATATCTTTCTAGATGAAAAATAATACCTCTATTTAAAAATTTTTAACATTTATTTATTTTTGAGAGAGAGCATGCATACAGACGTGCCTGAGTGGGGGAGGGGCAGAGAGAGGGAGACAGGGGATCTGAAGGCAGGTTCTGCACTGTGAGCGCAGAGCCAGATGCGGGGATTGAACTCACGAACAGTGAGATCATGACCTGAGCCAAAATCAAGAGTTGTCTGCTTAACCAACTGAGCCACATAGGCACCCCATCTCTATTTAAATATATATTTGTTCACTGCCAATATCAATCAAATGGTGCTACATATGCCTGATCAAAGACGATTAATAATGAAATCCTAGATACAGTTACGTTAGAGTCCATTATTTCTCCTGCCTCGGGTCCAATGATAATCTCTAGCTATTTCCACCATGTCTTAAAAGATCTTAAGAGTCAAAAAAAAAAAAAAAAAAAAAAAAAAAAGATCTTAAGAGTCAAACATAGGGGCGCCTGGGTGGCGCAGTTGGTTAAGCGTCCGACTTCAGCCAGGTCACGATCTCGCGGTCCGTGAGTTCGAGCCCTGCGTCGGGCTCTGGGCTGACGGCTCGGAGCCTGGAGCCTGTTTCCGATTCTGTGTCTCCCTCTCTCTCTGCCCCTCCCCCGTTCATGCTCTGTCTCTCTCTGTCCCAAAAATAAATAAACGTTGAAAAAAAAATTAAAAAAAAAGTCAAACATAAAAAATCATGTGGACATTAATATTAACAGTGAAAACAGTAATAATAACCATGAATGCCAGATACTACGTTATTATCTAATAAACACTTACACCAATATTGCAGAAAGCACATTTTACCCTTAATTTATAGATAAGAATCTCATAGTTCATAGAAGTTATTCTTCCAATATAAGCTATAGACACAAGACTTCAACGTAGGTCTCTCTAATGCCCAAAGACCAAATAACTACACAATGTTGAAAATTCATATGCGGGGTTCAGAACTGAGCACAATTCGTAATTAATGATGAAGAGATAATAGGACTTGGTTCCCAATCTTGCAACAGTTTTCTTTGATATTCTGAAAAAAAAATGTGATCTCACTTTAATTATTGAATCCATGAGAAAAGATGCAAATGTAGTTAGTAGAGGAATCACGCCAAGAAAGTCAACTTTCTAAGTAGCCACATGGAGATATCAGGACGACAGAAGCACTCTGAAATTTTAACCAAAATGTAAAACCTGCAAAGTAAGATGGCTTCTTGAGTCTATAAGAACATTTGGGGTAAAATCCACTTGATTTACTCGAATACATTTAATTAATTATTTTAAGTTTATTTATTTATTTTGAGAGGGAGAGAGAGGGAGGGAGAGAGAGAGAAAGCATGCATGCACAAAAGTGGACAGGGGAGGGACAGAGAGAGAGAGAATCGCAAGCAGGCTCTGCACTGTCAGCACGGAGCTCGACATGAGGCTCAAAATCCATGAGCTGTGAGATCATGACCTGAGCCAAAACCAAGAGTCAGATGCATAACAGACTGAGCCACTCTGGAGCCACTATATTTAATTTAAGATAGAAAGTTACATTAAAAAAATATCTGGAATTAACTTGTGCAACTATTATATCAACAAATCTTGCTTCAATAAGGAGATTTCTTAAAAAAAATTTTTTTAACATTTATTCATTTTTGAGAGACAGAACAGAGCGTGAGTGGGGGAGGGGCAGAGAGAGAGAGAGAGAGAGAGAGAGAGAGAGAGAGAGGGAGACACAGAATCCAAAGCAGGCTCTAGGCTCTGAGCTGTCAGCACAGAGTCCAACGCAGGGCTTGAACTCACTGACCGTGAGGTCATGGCCTGAGCCGAAGTCGGACACTCAACCGACTGAGCCATCCAGGCACCCCATCAATAAGGAGATTTCTAGAAGTAAAGTTTTAAAAACTGTTTTTAAAGATATATTTAAAAAAATTGTTTTACAGTTTATTTCGAGAGAGAGAGAGAGAGAGAGAGAGCACAAGCTGGGGAGGGGCAGGGAGAAGGAGAGAGAGAATCCCAAGCAGGCTCTGCACCATCAGCACAGAGCCCGATGTGGGGCTTGAGCTCACAAACTGTGAGATCACGACCCGAGCTGAGATCAAGAGTCGAATGCTTAACCGACTCTGCCACCCAGGCACCCCTGAAGATATTTTAATATCTAAGTGCTTTTATCAAAATTCGAAGATGGTAAAAATCTAAATAGTCAGAGAATTAATTAATACAGACAATCTGAGTTTAGTATTTTGTAAACATGGGTAAAAAAAATATGCTACTGCTAACAATTGTTCAGTGTTTAACTTAAGATCATCTGAGGGTGTGGAGAAACACTGCTGGAATTGTATTCATCCCAACCTTTACGAACACGTAGCACAGGTAATTTGATTTACAGTCAAGATGTTAATCTCTCCACATTCTTGAAGTCTCCTTTCTTAAAATTCGAGTTACAGAAAATGACTTCAATATAGAAATTCTAGGAATAAGAAACAATTTGGATCACTATATGTTAATGTACATAATTCCCCATTTTATCTGTCTTGACGGGATTCTGAATTATCTCTGGGCCACTTACTTCTAGATGTGCACTTCTGCTGGATTGATCTGGTGGTCACTGGGTGGTATTGTTCTTCAAAAAAAATTTTTTTTTAATGTTTGTTTATTTTTGAGAAAGAGAGAGAGACAGAGTACCAGTGGGGAGGGGCAGAGAGAGGGAGACACAGAATCTGAAGCAGGCTCCAGGCTGAGTTGTCAGCACAGAGACCCACATGGGGCTCCAACCCATGAACTCTGAGATCATGACCTGAGCTGAAGTTGGACGCTTAACCAACTGAGCCACCCAGGTGCCCCAAAACATGAAAATTCTTAATAAATTATTAGGAAACTGAATCTAGTACTCTAGAAAAAGGATTATACACCATGAACGTATCAGATTTACTCAGGAATGCAACGCTGGTGCAACATGAGGATTTCAATTAAACACATCAAATTAACAGAATAAAGGAAAAAGAATACATAGTCATCTTAATACACTGAGAAAGAATATTTGACCAAATCCATTACTCTTTCATGGGAAAAAAAAAAAAAAAAACACAAAAACACCTGCAAATTCAGAATAGAAGGAAGCTTTCCCTACCTAATAAGGAGTATCTATAAAAATTCCACAGCTAATATTATACCTAATGGTGAAAAAAAAACAAAAACGAAAGCTTTCTATCTAAGATCAGGAACGAGACAAGGATACATGGTCTCAATGCTTCTATTCAACAGTGTACTGGAAATTTTATCCAGGACAATTAGGCAAGAAAATTAAATAAAGAGTCTAGATTGGACAAGAAGAAGCAAAGCTATCTCTACCTGCAGAGGCGTGAGCTTGCATACACAATACCTAAGGAGTCCATGGAAATATTAAAACTAATCAAAGAGTTCAGTAAACTTGCAGGGTATATACATGAATGCACAAAAATCAATTTGATTTTTATACACTAGCTGTGAAAAATCTGAAATTAAGTAATTTCCATTTACAAAAGCACCAAAATGAATACAATCTGTAGGAATAAATGTAGCAAATAAGTGTCAAATTATGCTTTGAAAACTGTAAAATATTGCTGAAAGGGATTAAAGGAAATCTAAATAAATAAAAAGATATCCCCAATTTATGGATCAGAGGACTTATTTTTATTTTGTTAAAACAATAATATGCCCCAAAGCAATCTACAAGTTCAGTGCAATCCTTATCAAAATTGCAGCAGCTAGCTTTTGGCGGGGGAGGGGGGGGGCAGAAAATGATAAGGTGATCTTAAAGTTCACATGGAAATGTGAGCAATAATTCAAGAGACCCAAGGTAGCCAAAGCAATCTAGAGAAAGATCACAGCTGGAGGACTTACTTTTCCTGACGAAAAAACTTACTACAAGAAAGAGTAATGAAAAATGTGATGCCCGCACAAGAGTAGATATGACTGAAAGTCCAGTCACACACTCCCACATTTGTAGTCAATGTTGTTTTTTGTTTTGAGAGAGAGAGAGAGAGAGAGAGAGAGAGAGAGAGCGAGCAGGGGGAGAGGGGCAGAGGGAGAGAGAGAGAATCTTATTCAGGTTCTGTGCTCAGTGTGGAGCCCAACTCAGGGCTCAATCCCACAATGCTGGGATCATGACCTGAGCTGAAATCAACAGTCAGATGCTCAACTGACTGAGCCACCCAGGTGCTCCTATGGTCAGCGATTTTTAACAAAGTTGTCAAGATGATTCGACATGGAAGGTATAGTCTTCTTAACAAAGAGTGCTGGGACAACTGGGCAGCCAGCCATATGCAAAAGAAAGAAAATGAACGTTTTCCTCACACCATACACATGTGAACTCGAAATGGATCATAAATCCAAATGTAAGAGCCGAAACTATAAAACTCTTAGAAGAAGTCCAGGAGTCAATTTTCATGAACTTGGGTTAAATACAGCTTTTTTACATAGGACAACAAAACCACAAGTGACAAAAGAAAAAGATTAAAAAATTGCACTTCATCAAAAATAAAACTTGTATGTTTCAAAGGATGCATCCAAGAAGTTAAAAGATAACCCACACAATGGGAGAAAATATATGCCAACCATATTTTTGATAAGGTAAATCTAAGAATATATAAAGAATTCGTACAACCTTACAATTCTTACCAAAAAAAAAAAAAAATACACAGTTTTAAAATAGGCAAGATATCTGAATAGACATTCCTCTAAAAAAGAAAAAGTAAAGTAAAAAGAAAAGAAATAAATGTTCAATAAGCACACAAAAAGGTGCTTGATAGCATTACAAGGATCTGGATAGATGTTTCTCCAAAGACATACAAATGGTCAATAACCATATGAAAAGATTCTTGGTATCACTAGCCATTAGTGAAATGCAAATCAAAACCATGATTTTACATAACATTTTATACACATTGGAATGGCCATAATGAAAACGGCAGAAAGTAACAAGTGTTAGTGATGATGCAGAGAAATCAGACTGCTTCCACATTGCTGGAGAGAACGTAAAATGGCAAAACCGCTCTGTAAAATTGTTCACCACTCTTTAAACTAAGTTTAAACATAGTGTGAACTCAGCAATCCCAATTCTAGGTATATACCTGAGGAATGAAAACTTATGGCAACATAAAACCTTTTATACAAATGTTTACAGCTGCTGTATACATAGTAGCCAGAAAGTGGAAAACTACGCATAATAGCCAAAAAGTGGAAACAACCCAAATGTCCATCAACTGATGGATGGGTAAGTAAAAACGAATGCATTCATGCTGTGGAATAGTATTTGGCAATATAAAGGGATGAAGAACTGGTAAATACTATGTATACATGTATCCGTTGAAAAACAGTATGCCAAGTGAAATCAGCCAGTCACAAAAAGACATGCATTGTATGATTACATTTATTTTCAAAACAAAAGGAAAGAGGAATCTCAGCTCAACCTGGCTGAAGTTTTCACACATTCTGACATTTCGCTGTGCAGTTTTCATTGTCTGGACCTCTGAGCAACAGGATTAAGGACATACTACATTCTATTGCTACATATTCTCAGTGGCTGAACCAAACTTTTTTTGTTTTGTTTTGTTTTGTTTTTATAGTAAAAGGATTCTCTTGTAAAGGAGATACAAGAGAGTTAATCTGCTTCCTAGGTGGGTAAAATGAAAGCCCCTGTACTTTGTGGGAGGGTTTGTAAATACTCCACTATTTTTTACAATTTCTCTGAGCATCTGGTGCAAAGCAGAAGACATCTCTTTCTTGAAACCCACCAAACCCTCCTCCTTCCGGGAAGAGCTCACGGAGGTCCCACTGTGAGTGATGAAAATACTCTTCACCTTGAGTTGTAAATTCCTCCCAGAGCTTATTCCTAAATGACTAGACAAACCAGCCATAACATAATTCACTCCGCAGTTTATTTCCCCTGCCAACATTTGGAGACTACTAGGAATCACTGTCTGAATTTGGTACTACAGATAAAATATTTGATAGACATAGAGCTAAAAGAATGAACATACCAGTAGGGCAGCTAGATAAGTCGATTGAAAGTTGCTCTGGAATGTGTACATGCTGTAGGAGAACAGATACGAGGCATTCTAGAGGCTCAAAGAAAGGAACATAACCCAATCAGGAAAAGCCTCTAGCAGGCTTTAACTCTCTACCTTAAGAAATAATTAGGTTCTAAATGGGATGAAGAGGAGAGGAAGGCGAGGAAGGGCACTCCAGACAGAATTGATAGCAAGGTGGAAGCCAAGATGTTGGGACCACATGCACGTGGGTTATCTGCAGGTAGTTTAGCACACGAGGTTATTAGCCGGGCTGCCCATGAGCTGAAGCAAAAAATAAAAAATAAATGACTCAATGAGCTTTATTCCAAGGAGTTCTGAGCCTATGCCCAAGGCATATGTGAATTTTGGACTAGAGTAGAGGGACCTAAAGGTGAAGCCAGGAAGAAAAGGCAAAGTCCATTGACTTATTCAGAAGAAGCTTCAACCCCAACTAAGGTAGAAACACTTGAGATGAACCAAGGGATGGATTCTAGAGCAGTTGACATGGTCAACCTAAGGGTAATTTGGATACGGGAATGAGGGAAAGGGATGGTTCAGGGTGACTGTCAGTATTCTATTTTGTGTCGCTAAAAACAGGGTTGTATAATTTATTGAGAAAGGGAGGTTGGAGAAGCCACATGCGTTTGCTCCGGGAAACAGGCTGAGACTTGCTTTATCCGTGTTTCATTTGTGGTGTTCCCCAAACACCTAGAAGGTTGTTGAGCACAGAACTTTGTAGTGCAGGAAATTCAACCGTGTGCAAGGGCACACTGGAGAGTCGTTCTCATTGAATAGATGAATGGGGAAGGGTCGTTCACGGAAAAGACTAAGAATGACCAGAGAGAAGTTTTGAGAAAAGACTGTTAAGTGGGAGTGTCACAGAAGTCATGAGATGATGTATTTTCAAGGAGGGAGGAGTCAAGAGTGTCAAATCAAGTAGATAAATCATGTCACAGTTGAACTGAAAAACGTCCACTAGATTTTTTGGCAAAAGGCACACTCCAGAATTTTGTCACAGCTTTTCCATAGAAATCCCCACATCAGTCTGGATGGCTAGATGTGGAGTGAATGGACTGGCAGCTGAGTCAATGCAGAAAGTGAATAATCACTGCACAAACTTGGCTGCGGAAGTGAAGAGAGACGGAAGCAGATGGGAGACACTGTGGACATTATTTCTTTCACCTTTTACGCTGTAGTAGGACATTTAGATGGCTTTTATGGTTAGAAGAAGGAAATGCTGGGTGTGTGTGTGTGGGGGGGGGGGGTGCCATTGTTTCGAGATGAGGAGAAATCCCAGAGACGTGTCTCAGAAGAGAAACGCCACAGAGCACAGCAAGAATAATTAAAGTGGGGCAGAAGAGGGACCCCTTTTTCTTTGAGAAGGGAGGATAGATGGAAAAGCAGATAACTAAATAAAACTGTTGCTTATTTCCTTTGGAAATCCCAAACAGTAAAGAAACACAATCTTACTGCCCAATAATTGATGATGCCATGTCCAAGTGTCTCCATCTGGCAGGAAGAGCATATGATTTAAGATAGAGAATTTGCCTCCCTGTCTGCACTGGGGCCATTAGATGGGGAGAAAAATAGGCTTGGTGTGTCACGGGGGGTGGGGGGGGGGGCAGGCAGAGGGGACAAATGAACTCTCCCTGGGTCCAGTCTCACTGTATTTTTATCCTCCAGAGAAGAGAACAGATGTTCTCCTTTTTTTTTGTTGAGAAAGCATCATGCTTCCTCCTCAACTTCATTTTAAACAAGAGGTTTCAAGAGAGGCCACCCACAGCTCTGAGTGTTCCCACTGAGAGGAAAAATAAATGCCAAACCCATGTGCACTGAGCAAGAAGGAACAGCTGAGAGAGAGAAAGAAAAAAAAAAAAGATGACTTTATAGCTAGACCTGCTTGGCTGGATGATTGGGGCAAAGATTACATTAAGTTTATCAAGCTTTTACTATTATTATTTTTTTTAACAGCTAATAATCCACTGCCACTGATAACAGGCAACGTAATAACTAGTTAGTGAGAGTCCTAGTTTACCGAGCCCAGAAAGTCTGGAAGTTCTTAGAAAAGTACTGCATAACATGATTTTCCCCCTGGAGATTAATATGCTAATGAAGATGGTTTAGAACTCAAGTTATGAAACAGTCAAATTATGAGTACTAACAGTGCTGACCAGAAGTTGGTTTTTTGTTTGTTTGTTTGTTTTGTTTTGTTTTGTTTCATAGGAAAGTAGGTGAGAACTGAGAGATTTTGGAGTCAGAAAAAGAAAAGAAATCTAGGTTATAATACCACCTGCTGCCTTTATCAGATACAGCCTTTGGGAAAATTATTTAGCATTTCTATGTATCAATTTTCTTGACTATAAAATGCTGGGCCTAAAAACACATTCTTTAAAGGGTTAAATAAATAAGTAAAAGCAAATATTACACACACTTATACATTATATCTAATACTTTTTACTATTATACATTTTATACTATGTCTATTTTTGTATTATTACATAATAAAGATCCTGCCGGAAATCGGAATTCATGGATGGTTCAAATGTAGATATCTCAAAGAAGAAATTACTTACAGAGATAAAGGTGGGCTAAGGGCACATAAGGGAATAGTAGTAAAGTCTGAAGAGACTTATAACTGTGAGAAGCCATAGCACCCCAAGGGACCCAGAGAGAAAACAGTGTTATCGGAGGTAGCCAAGATGTAAAAACAGGGGGGGGGCATGGAAAAGGGGACACCCTGGGGGGGTCACTAGTCATGAAGGCATATAGTCCCTGCCAGATTTGATGTCTATGTGGGGAGGAAGCAGGAGAAGGAATTCCTGATTTCATTGTCTTCCATACTGTATCCTTTTTTGGTGCCTGCCATTGGCCAAAGGCAACAGAATCTAACCAACAAAAGGAACTTGGGTGACCTTTCTGCAAAGGTCAAAATTCTAGGGCACAAAGCAGGACACAGAAGAGGGTAGAAAGAACCTGGATCAGGATAGCACTAAGAAGAATCCTAAGGCTAGTTCCTAGAAGATAGTAAAAGCTTAAATATCACCTAAAATGAGTATCACTACCAAGCTGACTATACTGATGAAGAAGATGGTGATGGTTGCGATAATGACCATGGATTATAGAACAACTCAGGGGCGACTGGGTGGCTTAGTCAGTTAAGTATCCGACTCTTGGTTTTGGTTCAGGTCATGGCCTCACAGCTTCAGGAATTCAACCCCCACGAGGGGCTCTGTGCTGGCAGTGCAGGGCCTGCTTGGGATCCTCTGTCCTCTCTCTCTTCCCCTCCCTGACTCACGACGTCTCTCTCTCAAACAAACTTCTAAAACATTTTTTCAAAAACACCATCTAAATTGTTATGATTATTACTTTCCTATGGTGTTAGCTTTTCTCCTTGTGGATTACTGACCATCAGCAGTCACAAAAAATTTTACTTCAGTCCTGCTTAAGCTAAAATGATTACAAAAAAAAATTACAGGTAGTATTTAGTGCATAGCTTTTACACATATCACTAGAAATATTTTCACTGACATTAAAAATATACTTGAATTTATATTTAAGGATTTACATAATCTAAATCATAGAGAATAAAGATAAGTAGAGGTCAATTCATACAATTTACTCTTTTTATGATAAAGAAAATAGGACACAAGCAAGCCACGTACCTAGTATCACTTAAATATCGAGGCATGATTTGAAGCCAGGTTTCATAGAAGTCAGTGGTGAAATACAGAAAGAATAATTTTCCTTTGATACATCTCCAATTCTCTTATTTCTCAACATTTTCTTTTTTTAATGTTTATTTATTTTGGGGTAAAGAGAGACGGGGAGACAGAAAGAGAGAGAGAGAGAGGTGCAGAGAGAGGGGGAGACAGACTATCCCAGGCAGGCTCTGGGCTATCAGCACAAAGGCTCGACACCAGGAACTGTGAGCTCGTGACCTGAGCCAAAATCAAGAGTCAGATGTTTAACGGACTGAGCCACCCAAGTGCCCCATTTCTCAGTATTTTCTTGTTGGAAAACACTGACTTATACTCTTTGTTCCTGGAAGTGTTAGTGAATCTACGTGGTCAGTTAAGTCCATGCCTGGATCTTCTGGATTTTTTTACTCTGCCTCTTCAAGGCCACACTTCCTCTGGTTTGCATGGAAAAAGCAGAGTGCGAGGGCCCTGAAGCCATTCGCTGTGTCCCTGTGTCCCGAGTTTGGCAGCTTTGCTCAACCTGATTCTTCCAGAGCAGGTGTTTCTTGGATGTGAATGACCAACAAGGTGTATGCATACTTTCAGAGTAATTTATGGAGAAGAAAGTTGATGTTACACTCAAGTTAAAACGTTTGCTAGGTATTGCTACAAAATGAGACACCAAAGGAGTCTCAGCGTGTTTGTTCCCTCTTAGGGGAGGTGTGGAGAATACAGAGGAATAGTTTGGAATTTGAGTTCAATCTTCAGATCCCGATAAATGCTGTGTCAGGAGTTCAAAAGGTAAAAAGACGACAAAGGCCAAAACTGACACCCTAGCTTATTATGTGTGCCATATACCTGGTATTAACAAGCTGCTTGTCTCCACATCATCCTTGCCTTGTATTGGAGGAATAGCTAAGTCTTCTGTGATCACTGTTTAATGCAGACAGATTGCCTTCACTTGAAACATAATTGGATAAATAGTCACCATTAACCTTCAGTTTGTCATGAAGTTATGACCCACTATGAACAATACGCAGTTTGAAAAACAAAGTTAAATCACAGATAAACATAATCACCTACCTAGAAAGGTATTCACAGTAATGTCCTTTTAAAGTAATCAGATGCCTTTCCAGGTTAAGTGTGTGTCAATTTATAAAACTATGATTTACACACAACCTCATATTTATAAAATCAAAGCCCCTGTATTGCTTCCAGTCTGTCTCTCCCTGAACAGTTCCTCTCACTTTCAAAAAAGAAAGAAAGAAAGAAAGAAAGAAAGAAAGAAAGAAAGAAAGAAAGAACCCAACCCCAGAGTGATCTTTTATGACAGTTTCATTCAGCGTGATATTTAAGTCAGATGTATTATAATAAATTTTATGTATATGTATGTGTGTGTATATCTATCTACATCTATATCTATATCTATATCTGTATCTATATCTATCTATATCTATAATAGTATATTTAGTATACCTTAGAACTGGAATATGTTTATGCAAAATCTTCAAAACAAAACAAATCTGTCCAGAAATGAAATGAGAATGAGAATTGGCTTTAGGTCTGAGCGTCAATATATTCATCGGCTCAGACACAATTAATAAATGTACGTAAATTTCTATTCTAGGTTTTCTAAAATTTGAAACATAAAAGTAGATCTCATGTATAAGACAGTTCTTACATAACAATTCTATGGATTTGTGTGTAAAACTGAAATACGAGAAAATAATAATGATATCAGAATATCAGAATGAGGTTAACATCTTGTTTGTAGGAACTTCTTACCTAACTTAAACTGGGATAAAAAATCGTAACTTCCTCCACCTCCATCATTATCCCCACTGTCCATTAAATGGACCAAAGGAGAAGGTGGCCTTTGTCTAAGGACTCAGTGCAATAGACAACTTGGCTCAGCAAATTGTTCCCCCAAATAACCACCATTTCTTTCCATTCACCTGTCTCATTATTTCCGCTCGTATCTCAGCAAATGATTCCTCTTCCTACTTGACAAAAGAAAGAGAAAAGGACAGGTGGGAACAGCCTCAAACTGCCATCCACCTCTACGTGACAACATACGGGGATTCCCACCTTCCATTTTGCCTCGGATCAAAATACATTTCTCCTCTTTTCTCCTCTTTTCCAACTATAACTTCTCTTTCTCTGTTCCGGATCCAAACGTCTCAAACACCTGGCCTGTATATCCTCTTCCTCTCTGTAGGCTCCTTCCTCTGTCAGACATGCCTATCTTCAAATAGCATCAAAACGTGTTGAACTTTTCATCACGTTTCCCTCACGTCAGTGCATCTTGAAGGAACAGCCTCAACCCCATTATAAATTCCTCACATCCAGTTCATGGCTCAATCCCTCCCATCTTGGGTTCATCCACTACAACTTTGTTAAAATTGCATTTTTCAGTTCAATAAAGACTTGTTTATTAAATCCAATGGACATTTTCCTTCCCTTCAGCACTTGAACCTTTTGCAGGATTTGGCAATTTTGAGTTTTTGTTCTTTTTCACCCTACTGGATGGAGGCTCCAGTCTTATTCTACAGGCTTCTCTGGAGTGATTGCAGCACCCATGACTCAAAGAGCACCTACATGCCCTTGCTCTTGCTTCACTCTGAACACTTATAGACTCCCCACCAGCTTTGCTGACTGAAAGCCCCCCAAAGTAACCCAAACTCAAAATGTCTCCAAGTCAACTCTTCTTACTTCCCCTCTCTCTGCAAATCCAATTCTTCTTTGATCCCTGATCTTGAAGGAGGTGGCATTGCCATCCAGTGGGTCTCCTGAGCCAAAAATCTGAGGCGATCTCCTCCTGCTCATGACTCCATACACCATCAGGTCTGTGGTTTCTCCTTCCAAGGGACTCTCACACCTGCTTCCTTCTCTGCATCAGTATTTTATTTCAGGCCTCCAATGTTTCTTCCCCTGAATACTGCATTTGTCTCCCAACTCTACTGTAGGTCCGATTAAGAGCCACTCCATTCTACTGTTATAGACAGTGAGTATGATCCCGCTATTTTCTCACTTGCAATCCTTCTGTTGTCCCCTAGATATGACAATGCAAAGATGAGTGGGCATAACATACACAGCCAATGTCCATCCTTTGCGATATTATTTCTATGACCTCATTTCTTCATCCTCCCCTACCAAGCATGCAATAGTCCAGCCGTATTGAATTATTCACAGTTTCTGAAATGTGCCATGTTCTGAGGATCCTCTCAGAATTTTGTGCCTGCTTCACCTCTTCCTGGAACCTCCTGCCATATTCTCAGCTTGACTTATTTCTACAATTTTGCTGACTCCCCCACGCAGCAGCATTTTCTCCAGAGGGCCTTCCTGCAATTCTCTTGCTGAGTTTGATGTCCCCTCTCTGTTTTTTTTTTCCTCCGCACTACTCTGCATATGGATCATTTGTAATGCTGCATTTTAACGACTGAATTAATCATTTGCCTTTTCCGCTAAGATGTGAAATCTTCCAAGTTCTAGCCTGTATCTCTCACATCTGCATCTTAAGCACCTAGTGGTGAGTCTGCTACCAAGGAGATGTTTAGCACATATTTATTGACTAAACCACACTACGGCAATGCCAGATAAGATGCACATATGTGTTACAATTACAGACTATCCTGAAGTTCATGTCAACAACTGGATAACACAAGTCAATTCATTGACAAGGTCTTATTTATTATTATGCTGCCAAGGTTGATTTTACATATTTGCTTATATCCATGTTATTGTGCTTAGGATAAAATGGTGACCTCCCGTTTGAATTTCACATATTTTGCCTTTCACAGCAGGGAACTATACTAAGTCAGCATTTTTATGTCTCAAACTACCTTCAAGGCATAAGGTCTTACTTAAAATAATAAATGATCACCCTTCAAGAGTCAATTAGAATCAGAATCATAACAATTTCTTTCTGGAAAGGACAGTCTTAAGAGACATGTATTTCAACTGTAGTTGAACTGACTCATGAATTTGATAATTGTTCTTCCTGCTGTGAGTGTTAGCTTTTATTCTTCTTTTAGTCCAACATATAAAGTCCCTTCCAACTGTAGAATCTGTTGAAGTCACTCAAAATTGTTATACAAAAATGCACATTTATTTAGTGGCTGATTCAGTCATTCAAAACAGCCTGGAAAAAACAAAATGCAGCCAAATGAAAACTTCAAGGGTGGAAGTCACGTTATTGTTTTTTCTCAAACATATTGTTTTTAGCCTAAAGCAAAGGTCAACTTTAAGTAGTCCCTGTACGGATATCTGACATGTAGTGTTCATTAAGCTGAAGGCGTACCCAGGAAGAGTAAACAGGCGAGTGAGGTTTTCTGTGCTACAGATAATTTTCACAGACTTTCAACCAATGCCCTTGATATACTAGTTACGGGGTCATGGGGATAGAAGTGTTAGGTCATAAGAAATGTCTCCCCTCTGAAAAGATGGCTACGTAATGTGAGATATATATTTGCTCATTTTATTGCAATGCGTTTGATGCTCTGATAAGTGATGGACAGCAACATGTGGAAGCACAGATGAACGACGGCTCCAACTTCAGAAGATATTTCCTGAATTTACTGATGAACAAGTGCAGTTTTAATGGACAGGTTAAGAAAGGGGAGGTCGAAAAGTTGATTACATTACAGAGATGTGAAGCAGAAGGTGTACAGAGCATGACGAAGAATGGAATAGATCAGGACACATATCTGGGCAGTATACAAGTGACTGGATGTTGCTTACAAAGAATGTAAGCCAGAGAGGAACCGGGTAAGGTAGCGAAGTGAAGAGAGGTTGGGACCGAGAGAATACTGGATTTTTTTCCTGCTCATAATAGGATGCCCTTGGAGGTTTTTCACGCAGGAGAAAGGCACAGCCACAGTTTTATTCAAGGAGAACACTCCGTAGGCAATATAGAAGATGGACTGGATGGAGAAAATTGGAAACCAGTTAGAAGACACCTACAATATTCACCGTTACTGATGTTGGGGCCTGTTGTAGAACTTTGCAAGTGAGTTGAAAAGAAAGGCATGCATTTGAGGAATATTTGAGGCAAGGTTCAGAAATCATTTTAAATGAAACCTAAAACCTAACGGATTTATCTGGCATTGAACACATTAAAAGAATCTGTTGCACACCAAACATGCACTGATGCTCTTAGAGTTTCCCATCCCAAGCTGCTTGGTTCCACCACTGCCCCACCACGCAAGCTCACACATATGCGCGCGCACGTGCGCACACACACACACACACACAGGCACACACACCCTGGCTGCATGCCTTTTATAATGCTCTACTTAGAGGGTGCAGAGCCACGTATGATTATATCACAAGTGAAGTCGAGAAATTCAATTTAGGGCCTAGGCATAGCTTCTCAATTGGGAAAGCTAAAAACCAATGTTGGAGTGGGGACGGAGGAGGGAAAAGTCATAGGGGAGCTGACTTACCCTCTGTTCTTCATTTCACTTTGAAAGTAAATACATTGGCCTTGGGCTCTAGGCTACAAAGCAAATAATGGGCAATTATTCAGTTAATATGATCACTGTAGACAGTGAAACCAGATAATGCCTGCTGTGCTCCCTCCATACTCCCTCCCCTCGAAGTGCACGTTGTTTTGTCTATACAGACATTTCCAAATATAGCCCAGGTATGTTGTTGCAGGAGCCGAGCTGCGACTACAGTCTGAGGTTTGTCTTTGGGCCCAATTTTGCAGAATGCGGTGTCTCAGTAAGTCACAAAAGAAGTGTCTTCTGTTACGTGGAGGCTGGTGAACACCAGAGGGAGGTGAGGCTTCCCTCCAGCAGTGGTGATCCATGTGTTTGGTTTTTTAAAGGCTCCCATGAAAAACTGAAATGGGAAATAAACAGGTTTATCCTTTAATTCTTAAGGTATTTTGTGGAAGATACAGAACAGTTCATTTAGTAAAAATTCTAGTGTATTTAATTTTTTTCTTTTCTTTTCTTTTTTTATACTCTGAAACTGAAGAATGCAGTTGATGTAAAAAACAATTTTCCCCTGTTTTGAAGGAAATTTCCAGTGTCCAGAAGTCCCTTCTTTCTTATTGCAAGTGAGTTTGTTTTCAAATTTAGGCAGAAAGAAGAAATTCCTCTCTTCTTTCTTTAATTCAAGCAGACTGTTCCTAAGTGCATTTTTTAAAAGGCTGCAGAGGTAAAACTAGGCCACGGTGGTGATATTAGCTCCAGGAAAAATAGTCTGATTTACACTTGAACACAGTTATTTCAACTTTTCAAGTAATGTAATCTCAGAGAGACCTTGGTTCCAAAAATATGACAATGTATTAAGTAGAAAATCAAACTTCACAGGATCATTTTATTTCCATTAAATTCCACTCTGAATATTACAGAAGGCAATATTTGGTTTTATTATTGTTAATTCCAAATATAATAAATATTCGTCTCAATCTGAGTTGATTTATTATCATTTAAAGTAGTAAAATATTTGAAGCTTTCACTGTATAGAAGATATCATAGGATTTGGTCCAAACTACTATTTTTTTTTAATTTCTCTTTTGCTAAAAGTAGCATGGCTTAAATTCTTAGAAAGCATATATTATAGACATAACTTTTTTCAAGGAAACTAATAATTCGACTTACAGTCATTAAAGGATATATCACAGAAATTATTGTTTTGTGGTAAAGGATAATAATAATACACGTGTAGTTATTAGAGAATATTGTCATTTTATACCATGCATGTGTACCATTTTATATTTGTTACTAATATTGGGCTTTTCTTTTTCTCACTTGCAATTTCCCCATGATTAGGCCTTTTTTAAGCTTGATATAGCATCTTTCAAATAAGTGCTGAAGAGTGCTATCAAACATACATTTTAAAAATACCTATGAGCTAGGCTCTGCAGTGTAATATCCTATTATTCCTAATATAACCTGTTAATTTCCTGTAAGAAGGCAGTGGTTAATATCTCTAATATACCTGGAAACTGATAACCAAGTGTTTGAACTCTGTTATCAACAGGAAATTGACTCTCCATTATAGGAGCATGAATGGTAAAGCCCAAGGGCCTGGATTGATTGGTTGATTGATTGATGGATTTTAAGGTTTTACTTTTATTCCAGTTATCATACAGCCTAATGTTAGTTTCATGTGTACGATACAGTGATTCAACACTTGCATACACAGCTGGTGCTCAACACATAAGTGCACTCCTTAATCCCTATCACCTATTTAACCCAGCCTCCACCCACCTCCCCTCTGATAACCATCTGTTTGTTCTGTATAGTTAAGAGTCTGTTTCTTGCTTTGCCTCTTTCTCTTTTTTTAATCCCTTTGCTCATTAGTATTGCTTATTAAATTCCACATATGAGTTAAATCTTATGGTAGTTGTGTTTCTCTGACTGGCTTATTTCACTCAGCATCATATACTCTAGCCCCATGCAGGTCGTCGCAAATGCCAAGATTTTGTACTTCTTTATGGCTGAGTAATATTCCATTGCGTGTGTGTGTGTGTGTGTGTGTGTGTGTGTGTGTATCTCACATATACCTTCTTTTCTTCCCCCCACCCTCTCACACTTAGGATTTAAATCCTAACAAGTAAGATAACTCGTACTTGTTATCTCTTTGACCTTGGCTACCTAGTTGACCTGTCCATGTCTTATTCTCTGTACCAAATTATCTTGTCATCTCTCACTTTTTATCAACTGTAGATAGGGGCTCGTAATAGGATGAGATGGTGGAACTGTAAGAATTATCCAAATTCATGGCAGTAAATTCTTTGACTTGTGTCCGCCATATGTTATAAATGCTTGCCATATATGGGCTGATTCAAGTCACTGTTGGTAAGATTTTTTTTGCAGGGGAGATGAAGCTGGGGGTACGGAAGCAGGGATAGTGGTGTTTATTGCACTAAGGAGTATTTAAAACAAAAAGGTCAATAGTAGCCTCGTTTTAATTAGATTATCTTATCTAGGTCGGTGTGGAATTGGGGTGAGAAATAAACACTGAATCAAAAACCTACCAAGAAGGTAGTGGGACTTCCTCATTATATATGCTGAATAAATGAAGCAAATGATTAACGTCCTCTTGGAAGTTAAAAAAAAAAAAAATCTTGAGGCAAAGGCCATCTTAGGGTTTAAGTACTTCATTTGTAATCCCTAGTGTCAGATGGGTATTTATTGTGTATCAAATGTTAAATATGTGTATTAGCACTCTCAACACCTTCACAGAATTTTAGAATTTACATTCAAAACCCATGTATTTGTTCAGATGCAGCATCCTTGCAGCGCCTGTAGGAAAGCGGCAATGAACACAGAATATAAGATCAACTGAAATGTGTCGCTGTTCTTGCTAATGTAGACAGAAGGACTCTGTAGAAAGGATTTCTTAAAAATGTTGTATTTTACAGGGAAATACAAATCAAAACCACACTCAGATATCACCTCACGCCAGTCAGAGTGGCCAAAATGAACAAATCAGGAGACTATAGATGCTGGAGAGGATGTGGAGAAACAGGAACCCTCTTGCACTGTTGGTGGGAATGCAAACTGGTGCAGCCACTCTGGAAAACAGTGTGGAGATTCCTCATAAAATTAAAACTAGACCTACCCTATGACCCAGCAATAGCACCGCTAGGAATTTACCCAAGGGATACAGGAGTGCTGATGCATAGGGGCACTTGTACCCCAATGTTTATAGCAGCACTCTCAACAATAGCCAAACTATGGAAAGAGCCTAAATGTCCATCAACTGATGAATGGATAAAGAAATTGTGGTTTATATACACAATGGAGTACTACATGGCAATGAGAAAGAGTGAAATATGGCCCTTTATAGCAATGTGGATGGAACTGGAGAGTGTTATGCTAAGTGAAATAAGCCATACAGAGAAAGACAGATACCATATGTATTCACTCTTATGTGGATCCTGAGAAACTTAACAGGAACCCATGGGGGAGGGGAAGGAAAAAAAAAGAGGTTAGAGTGGGAGACAGCCAAAGCATAAGAGATTCTTAAAAACTGAGAACAAACTGAGGGCTGATGGGGGGTGGGAGGGAGGGGAGGGTGGGTGATGGGTATTGAGGAGGGCACCTGTTGGGATGAGCACTGGGTGTTGTATGGAAACCAATTTGACAATAAATTTCATATATTAAAAAAAAATAAAGTACCACTAAGTTTAACAGAGTAAAAAAAATGTTGTATTTTAGATGTAGTGACTGCAATTCAAATAAGAGTATATTACAGCAATGAGTATGAATATTTATGCTCCTTATTGTGCAAAACAAAAAACAAAAAACAAAAACAGGGACATCTCTGCCAGTGCCATAGCCTTGAGGGTTAGCAAGCATGCCATTTGATTGTCTTCAATCTGCCCTATGAAATGCCTACAAGACTCTTTATCTTCCCTAGACATGATTAATGGAAGCATATATCAACTCCAGGGGCTTCTACCTTCTCTACTGAGCTTCTCTTAAGAGGATCATCTACCATGGGGAACAATAAAAGATAGCTGGAACTTAAAAAAAAATGCATAAGAGTGGGGAGAAAATCAATCTATTTCACCACTAAACCTCAAATAAATAGATGACCCAGCTAAAGCGCCCTTGGAGCCCTAATGAGATACAAATTGATCGACAAATGTTCTCCCAATGGAGAACTGTGACCTATTCAGCTCAAAAGAGCCCAAGACCCAGTTCAATCTCTTAAAATATCACACCCTTGGTGTTTCAACCATTTTCCTTTGTTGCTCTTTAATATGAGACATTTGTCAAGGAGAGAAAATATATGCCTTCTGGGAATTCCCTTGTGGAGTTACAAAGGATGCAAATCTGGCCTGAGATATGGTAAGCTTTCCAAGAACATCAAAACTCACACTGTTGCTTTTCTCATTTATCGCCCGGTTGTTCGGATGGAGCTGGGATGTACTCCTCAACTCCATCTAACAATGCTTTTCTTAATGGATACCTACCTAATACGAAAACTTAGACCATATGCTTTAGACACCTATAGGATCACTGCTGAAACCAAAATACTAATTCTTAATCCCAAAATTAAACAAGGAAACAAACAAACAAACAAACAAACCAGGAGTGGAGGAAGAAAAACAAAAAAGGTCATGAGTACGTCATCAGGAAGAAGGAAGCTGATGAATCTTGTGGTTTGTTTTGCTTACTTATCCAGGAGAATGAGATCCTTCACTGGGATTTCATAGTCAGTTTTATGCTGCTTGGAGCAACCCAATTTCTATCCCAGAATCTCAATTTTCTCCTCTGTTATGTGAAGAGATCAGAATATAAAATCTCAAGGGTCTTTTGGGGGTCTGTGATTTTTATTTTTAACTTAGGGAGATTTTGGCACTAAATGTTAACAAGCAGTAATTGCCAAGGATGAAAACCTGAGAAAAAAACATCATTTTCTTAATGACTTCTCAGACAAATACCAGGCAGTATAAGATGTTAAAGCTCACTATGTTTTTGGTAATACTACTACATTTAAATTACATTTCTTCACTTTCAAACACTTGACTCTCGAAATCTTATGCCCAGATCAAACGGATCCTCTGGTCCTACTTCCCTATTTCACAGAAGAGGAAGCTGCTGCCTAAACCTCAGAGAACCAAAATGACAGGAGACACTGAGAGATGAAGAATATTTGTACAAAGGGGGGGACACATACTATTTCAAGGCATGTGTTAACACACGTGCACGTACCACATAAACACACGCACACTTAATTCAAAGAATAGTTTTTAAAATAGTACTGAGTAAAAATATGAAATGGGAAAACGCTTTGTCCTTGCCCTTCAGGGGACTTTGATATGAGGGCTATGATATATATAAGTAAATTCAATACATGGAATTATGTCATTAGAGCAGATAGAATGGTGTACAGGAGGGAAAGCCCTTTCCCACAGGGAGAGTCAAGGAAGGCTTTCTGGAGGATGTCATTTGAGATGGGCCATAAAACATGGACAGTGTTTATATTTTAAAGGCATTTTGGGTGGAGGAAACAGAATCCATCCATTTATTCACTTATTCATTCATTTACTCATTCACCCAACATCTATTAAGCGATGACAATGGAGGAGGCATTGTGTTTGATCCCAGACTGTGAAATCAAATAAAACAAGGTCTTTGCCCTCAGGGGGTAGTGCTTATTTGAAAACCAGGAGGCGGCCAGTTCACCTATATCATAAACTATGTGTAAGGAAACGGAGGGCCTGAAACACGGAGGGTGGACTGGAATCTAATTGTGGAAGCACTTGAATCTCCCCTTGATTTTTATTTGAAAGACAATGAGAAAGTCACATAGGTTGCTGAGCTAATTGCAAGTACAACTTGATCAACACTATGCTTTAAGTAAAGGTCACCAAGTAGCCATCAGCAGCACTGACAGGCCAAAGTAAACTAGATAGAGCTCAAGATGGAAAAAGGAAAAGAAATCTTTAGCAAACAAACAGGTTAATAGTGACGTAGCACCTCTATTTGCAAAGCCTGACTCGGATAATACCCTTGAGCTCCAGAACCAATATTTCTTCGGCAATGTCTCTCCCGAAGAGTCGTAACACTTTAAAAATACAAATACATGAAATCTCAGGGAAACTGGAAGGACCAGATGGGTGTCCATGAGACCCTGAAAGGTAGAGGGACTTGTCCACGGTCATAAAGTGACTCAGAGAAGAGTCAGGAAAAGGCTCCATGAGTCATGGCTCCCAGCTTTTACTCTGACCACGAGACGAAGCTCCTCCTTAGCAACAGAGAGAGGACTCAGCCTTGACGCAGCCAAACTGGCTCTGTCTCTACCTCTTTGGCCTCTCCTAATGTCAGGACTGTGTCCTGTTACATTTTGTTCCACAGCCCAGAATGAGTTCCAATGAATACATTTTGACTAGGTGGAGAAGTGGCAGCCGCGAGGTGGTTCACCTCATGATACGATGCCACGACTGCCCAGGGCAGGTCCTAGGGCCAGAGTTGGAAACGAAGCGAGCAGCTTCCAAGTCTGAAATGGGGGCTGTTGAGCTTACACGGGTGAGGCATTTGGCAAATCTGGAAACGATGGGAAAAGAAGACCACACGGGTCAAGGGAGGTGTTGGGAGTGTCTGCTTTTCGCTAATAAGACAGCTGTGCTCTGGGATAGCGTATCACAATAAGGAATGAGTGTATTAGGACCTGTTGGTCAGGTCATGTTTGCTCTGAGGAGTTTGCAGATACCATCACGGATGCCCATTGTTCGTTAAAGTAATGCTTGTTGCCATGGCCCAATCCCTGAGATTCTAATTTATCGTCTCCAGCAAAGAGGCTGGTTTTTACTGGGATTGTTTTAAAACCTCAAAGTCAACTCTGATACTCATCCTGGTTGGAAACCATTCTTTTAAAATACCAGATTTGTGGTATGGGTGTAAACGTTAATTTTTTCCTTTTTTTTTTTTTTTAAGAGCCTTGTCCTTCTTCCTTCTGGTCTTAGAATCTTCTTTGCTGTTAATCATGTATGGCTCATTGAGATTATTGTTAAATTGCATTTTAATATAGCTTTTAGTGCACAATATTAAAAACATACGGTGGTCATTTAATGGTATAGAAATACAAGTACTCCTTGTACAGATCTGTAGACGTTCCTTGCAGTTCCAAAGTAAAGGTATATTTACAAGCGTCTGGGAGAAATGAGTAAGAATACCTTTTTCTTATGAAAGTATCAGTGTGGGAAAGCCAGTATACTCCATAATTCTTTATAGTGGAGGGTATATAAAACCAGTGTTTGTATTTCTATGGGCAAAATATTGCATTAAATTTTAAATTCCAGGGGCGCCTAGGTGGCGTTAAGCATCTGACTTGGGCTCAGGTCATGATGTCACAGTTCGTGAGTTCTAGCCCCACGTCGGGCTTTCTGCTGTCAGCACAGAGCCTGCTTTGGATCTTCTGTCTCTCTCTCTCTGCCCCCCTCGCTCACACACACACTCACTCTCTCTCCAAAATAAATAAACATTAAAAAAAAAGTAAAAAAAAAATAATAAAGTAAAATTTTAAATTTCATTTATATAAACTATCTACCTACTTGTAAAATTCAGTCAAAACCATGGAAGAGGAAACTACATCATCAAGGGATGTATGCATACACGATGAAAGTATAAATAAATGCAAAATAACGTATCACAAAAGTCAGGATAGTGTTACCCCTAGGGGTCGGGAGGAGGTTTTGCCCAGACAGGGCGCAAGGGTTGAGGTTCCAGAGGTGGGCGATATTCTATTTTTTGACCTAGATGGTGGTTACACAGATGTTTCCTTTATTATATTGTTAAACTGTCCAAATATGTTTTATACGGTTTTCTGCATATAAGTTATAATTCATAATAAAAAGTTTTAAAAAGTTGAATAGTTCTGGAAGACTCTATAATAAAAAACAGCTGTTTCTTTGTTCCTCTTGTTCTCATCTTTTAATTCAACGGGCGAAGCCACTCTAGCTGTCTCTAACAGTATTAACCTTCGTATTTCTAGAGAAAATGCTTAACTATATTTAATTTAAAAAAAAATTACCGATTAGATTTCTGCTTTCCTCTGTGGCTGATGGAGAAATAGCCCCAGAATGTATTCCTCAACACACACAGGCATGGGTGGGCTACTTTCCTGCCTCCATCCTGCTCCCAGATATTTCTGGTTAAATTAATATTCAGTGCACACCTTATTATGACTGGGCATATTTTGTTTATAGTTTAGCCACCAAGCGCTGTAAGATTACATTTCGCTCTTATGTACATTTTTATGCTCTTCGGATGGTTAATAGTTGCTTCTGTTTTGTTTTTCTTTGCATTTTGTTCTATATAACCATTACTTATTTGGCTTCAAAGATTTCCAAAGAAAAACAGTAAAACTTCTCCAGCATTCGATTCCAACATGAGATAGTGTATTGGTTTGTGGTGTGTGTGTGTGTGTGTGTGTGTGTGTGTGTGTGTGTATTTCTTGGTATCTCCTTTCTGCTACCTCAAACTGCAAAAGATATTGTTCAGGTCTGCTATATCAGCTGTCTTCCTAAGACTTCTCTTCACATCATCCTGGGAGTTGTCTTTGTTTCTTCCCTATTTCATAAATCCTACATATTCCTCTTTTATGGATTACTGCCTTGGAGTGTGACGCCAGGAGCTTCCTGGAAAAAGATGTATGGCAGGTAATTTTTTTGAGCGTTGGCAGGCCTGAAAATATCTCGATTCTACTATTACACCTCCTGATGGTTTGGCCAGGATTATAATTAGAGTTTTGGAATTTTTTCCCAGAATCCTAAAGACCTATTTCTTCTGTATTCTACCTCCCAGTAATTTCATTCATGATTTTTCTTTGCTTGTGCTTTATGTTTGTTTGTTTGTTTCCTAAAAGCTTTTGGGATATTTTCTTTATTATTGGTGACCTAAAATTTTCTTACAATGCACCTTGATTAGAATACTGAGCCCAAGGTGATGTCTTTTAATCTAGAAACTCATGCTTTTTAATTCTGCATAAAGTTCTTTTACACATTTTTGATGACATTTGTCTTTTTTGAGAGAGAGAGAGAGAGACAGAGAGAGAGACAGAGAGAGACAGAGAGAGAGACAGAGAGAGAGGCAAAGAGAGAGGAAGATACAGAATCTGAAGCAGATTCCAGGCTCTGAGCCGTCAGCACAGAGCCCTACATGGGGCTCAAAATCACGAACCATGAGATCATGACCTGAGCCAAAGTTGGATGCTTAACCAACTCAGCCACTCAGGTGCCCTAATGACTTTTGTCTCTTATTCCCTATTCTCTAACTCCTCTTCAATGTTGGGTCTCCCTGGTCAACCTGCCATCTTTCTTTTTCCTCCTCATTTCCTTGTCTTTATCTGTATTCTACTTATTCAGTGGATTTTCTATTATTCTATCAAATTTTTCATTTCTCCTTTTCCATTTCCCCTTCTCATCCATGTGGAAGTATAATATGCTCTTACAAAAGACTGATTTAGTGGCCTACTCCTGGCTCAAGGTACATCTGCAGATTGTCTTTAGGATAAAAACAAAACCCCTTTGCATGCTTTAATGATTTGGCTCCTGATTCCCTCTGCATTTCATCATATTACCACTGCATACGGTTATCAATATACTATCGAACAACTCTCAGTACTTTGAGGACACTATGCTCTCTTTTATCTCACTCGTTTCTCTTTTTTGCCTTAATATTTTTATCTCTGTCTTTTATCTGGCCAACGAGTACTTACTGGTTCTGATTTAGAAGCATATTTTTCTAGAAACTGTTTCCTAACCCACTTCTTTTAGGCAATTCACCCTTCCCAAGTAGTTCTGGTGTCCCTGCTAAGTGCTCCATGGCATGTTGTACTCCTCACTTCCAACCAGTCATCAGTGTCATGGTTGTTAATTTTTTCTCCCTGCGCAATCTGTTGCACGTTGTACTTGGGTAGCGCCCATGTCAGTCTGGTTTACACCTGCAAACTGTTAACACTATCACTTACCAAGTTTGCGGGTTATCGTCTGGACTCAGTATTTGCTGAATGGATAAAGGGATAGTAACTGTTGCATGTTTTTTTTTTTGCACATTTTTTTTTTCAACATTTATTTATTTTTGGGACAGAGAGAGACAGAGCATGAACGGGCGAGGGGCAGAGAGAGAGGGAGACACAGAATCGGAAACAGGCTCCAGGCTCTGAGCCATCAGCCCAGAGCCTGACGCGGGGCTCGAACTCACGGAACGCGAGATCGTGACCTGGCTGAAGTCGGACGCTTAACCGACCGCGCCACCCAGGCGCCCCAACTGTTGCATGTTTTAAGTGCTTACAATGTTTCATGCACTATTTTAACTGTCCTACATGTACTCCTTCACATTACCATCACAAAGCCTTAATGAGGCTGCTCCTGCTATCATTCCTTTTTCAAAGACAGGATCACTGAGGTTAAGGAGAATACACAGGTCACATATAAGTGACAGTTATTGATCTAAACCTAGACATTCTGGTTCTAGACTGTCCATTTGCAACCCCTCACAATAAATACTTTGAATGGGCATAAGCAGAAAAACAGGAATTTAACCTTTCACAAAGGGCAAATAATTCTCAAATGATTTCCATAGAAATGGAATTACATAGAAAGATAGCTGGCTTTGGTACATTTTTGTAAAATGTGTCTAAGGTCCTTTTTCATTCTAGGTATAAAAGTCTGATGTGAATGAAAATATTTTTGTTTTATTTTTTAAATGTTTATTTATTTATTTATTCTGAGCAAGAGTGCATGGGCAGCAGGGGTTGGGGGGAGGCAGACAGTGAGGGAGAGAGAGAATCCCAAGCAGGCTCCATGCTATCAGCACAGAGCCTGATGTGGTGCTCGATCCCACGACCATGAGATCATGACCTGAGCCAAAATCAAGAGTCAGACGCTCAATCAGTTGAGCCACCCAGGTGCCCCCAAAATAGTTTTAATCTCTAGAAAGAACTTCCCAAAATATTTCAAAAGTTTAGCTAAATAAAAGCTTTACGTTAAAAAAAAATGACAATATCAAATTAGTTTTGTCTTTCTCACATAGATAAGAAGAATACATATTCCAAATCTATTTAAAAATCACCTTCACAAAGACCCACATTTCAAATCTTGAACATGCTAGGGCAACATAAAAATGGAAGATTTGGGCCATTCAAGAAGCTGCATGTGAAGGGTTTTATCACTGAAGCCAGTGGGGGGAAAAAAAAAGCACATCGGTGAAAAAGCCTTAGGCTTCTTTCCAAATCACAGCTTTACCTGTGTGTGGAAGACTCATTGAAGAAAACTGTAAATTCCATTTGTGGACAAGGCAGGCTTCACGGCTGGGCAACGTTCACCATCCACATGGCTTACAGTTCTGCTGTTGCTGTCTTGAAATTCATAAGAATTGTTAAACAAGAGGCTCACATTTTCATTTCGCACTGTGCCCTAAAATTTATGTAGCTTGTCCTGTTTTCTGGCCAGATATCCCTTCACCTCACAGGAAGGTGTAGTTGAATGGCAAAGCAGAGACCTGGAGACCTGGAATCACCAGGGTTGGCACCAACTCCAATTAAAATAAAAAAAAAAATCCATGACCTTTGATGAATTATTCAACCTGTTCCCCAATTATCCATTTGACTCCACGGTGGCTCTATTATCTGCTTCTTTCCATTTATTTAATTCATACCCTCCTCATCAATTCTTGATTGAAATATTCCCGTGGTCTTTTTAGTTATCCAATTGTCTTTAATTTTCTCTAATTCAGTTTGCTCTTCAAACCCCTACCACTTGTATACAAAATTAGTTCCCTTTTCAAAAATAAATGTCCATGTTTGTGTGTCTGTGCTCATTCTGTTCTTTATGGAGAATACTCTTTTGTGATGCTTCTGCAGATTGCCATTTCTGATCATTAGATTGGACAGGAGTCTTAGTTACAAGATTGCAGAACACTGACCTAAATTAGTTCAAGAGGAAAGAGGAAAATTATTATTTTGAAATAATAAAAAGTTTATAGCTAGCTCCTGATTTCAGGTATGGTTGAATTCAGGACACAGAAAGTTACTGGCACCCAGAATTTCAGCACTGAGTGGCTTCCTTTCTATTGTGTTAGCTTCACTCTCAAGCTATACTTGGGACCCCAGCAGCTCACATCACTACAAAACCAGATCCAGATGGCCATAGAGCTTGCTTCTTTAATAGTGATAATAAACGCCTTAGGTTGTATAATGTTTACTGACCTGAGACTATTGCAGCAATGGGTTTTTTTCATTAATTTTGCCTATAATCTTGAATCTGGAGTAGAATTACTTCTACATGGAGTAGAATTATATCTAGATAAAAATCAAAGGGGATGCATCCCCATTTCACTCTTGCATCAGAAGGAGTTGACATTGAGACAATCCTTACTTTTTACAACTGTGCTGCTATAGTATTGAACCAGTCACATATTTGTTGATAGAGTCCCTTCTCTAAGCTCCCTGAAATCTTCACGTCTGTTCTAGACAGACTGGCCACATCACTCTCACTTCTCCAAGATCTACGAATTAAAGGGTTAATGACTGGCACAGCAGAGACCTTCTAGGACTCTTCTCTGACTCCACGGTCAGTGCTCATTTGGCTTGCTTGACATAGTTAGGTCTTATCAGTTGTTTTACATTTTTATATGATATCTGAGAAAAGAAGTTTCATCTTTAGGATGAGAACTTTTACTGATAGTGTTTTAGGATTAAACTCGACAGTAAATGGCATAAAAACAAATTATTAGTGGCTTAAGCAACATGGAAGGTTCTTTCTGGCTCACGTTAAAGTACAGGTGGACAGGCTTGGGCTGGTTTGGCAGCTTCTTAGTTATGGGGACTCTGGGCTTTTCTATTGTGTTGTTCTGCCATCTTTCATAACTGACTACCAGCTGGTGATACAAGATGCTTCTCAAGCCCCAGCCATCAGTTTGAATTCCATACAGCATGGAGATGGAAAAGGAAGAAGGCCATGCTCCCATCCTTTAATGATATTTCCCAGACATCATTATGTCTCCTAGAAGTTACACATACAATTTCCCTTGTATCCCATTGGTCAAAACTTAATCACCACATGTAGTTTCAAAAAAGAAAATGCATGTTATTATTCCAGGGAACCATGTGTTTAACCAAATGGTGAGATGCTATTATTGTAGAAAAAAATCCAGGTAGGAGTTGATAACTGAAAGGCCCAGTCACAGCTAACTGTTTCATAGTCTTCAACTTGTCATGGGAAATAGATTGAAGGAAGGAAAATAATTCTTCAAGAAATGTTTGATGGCAGATTAGAACCTTAGAAGAAGGAAGGAAGGAAGGAAGGAAGGAAGGAAGGAAGGAAGGAAGGAAGGAAGAGAGTGAGAACAAGAGAGTAAAGGGGAGAGAGAAAAAGAATAAAAGACCCTTATTTTATATATCAAACTGGTGATGAGGGACCATTTAGAAACCATGACTTTTATTCTGAAGGGAGAAGGTCTCTTTTCTACACTCTATTTTCCATACCTCCATCCAATATAGGTGTTTTTCTTTCTGCTTGATCTCAACCACATATGGTACATGAAATACAAGCAGAAACTGTGTATGTTCAAAACTCTAACTTTTCTGGCTAATACTTGTCTCCCTCTTCTCTAAACTCTTAAAACACTTACAGCTTATATGAAGCAATACAATTAATTTATTGAACAAATATATATTGAGCATATGCTATATGTAGAATGTTCTTCTAGGAGCTAGGGAAAATTTAAGGAACAAAAAAAATACATTTTTTTAAGTGTAGAAAAACTAAAAATGAATTAAGTAAATGCTAGTGTGTATTATACACTGGCAAAATAGAGTGAGGTATGGGAGATGAGGGGTTCTGGGAGTGGGGACTTGAAATGAAAAAAAAAATTATGTTTATTAATTTTCGAGGGACAGAAAGAGACAGAGTGCAAGTGGGGGAGGGGCAGGGAGAGAGGGAGACACAGAATCCTAAGCAGGCTCCAGGTTCTGAGCTGTCAGCACAGAGCCCAACGTGGGGCTCAAACTCCCAAGCCATGAGATCATGACCTGAGCCGAAGTGAGATGCTTAACCAACTGAACCACCCAGGTGCCCTGGGGACTTGCAATTTTTAAATAAACTACCTCACTGAGAAGTTAACATTTAAGCAAAGGAGGCAAGAGAGCAAACCACCCAGAAACCTGGGGGAAGAATATTCCAGGCCAGGGAGACAGAAGTTCAAATGTCCTCATGTGGAAGCATGCCCATCTTAGGAATAGTAATGGGGTCTATCTCTGTCTGGCCCTCCTGGAGTGAGCATTCGGGAGATGAGGTCAGAGACTCCATCACAGAGTGCTTGGTAGGCTATTTAAGACTTTCTCTTTTACTCTGAATTGAAAAGCCATTGAAAAGTTTTTGAGCAGAGGAGGAGCATGATCTGTTTTAAGTTTTAGAAACATCCTCCAGGTTGCAGGATTAAGATCAGACTTTAGAGAAATATAAGCAGAAGTTATAAGAGCAATCTGGAATCTACTGCAATAGTTTAAGAAAATATTACATAGACATTAGAGAGAGTAGATAATGCCAACCATACAAACTGACAGATTAGACATGGGGTGTGAAAGAAAAGGAGGAATCTAGAATGACATAAAGACATTTGAAAGATGGAGTTGTGATTTGGCTGAGATAGTAAGATGGTAAGAAGCTTCTGGGAAAATTCCAGTAGTTCAGTCTGTTAGACATCCAAATGGAGGTGTTGAGTAGTTGTCTGGGGTTAAGTGCAACAGCCTGGGCTAGAAATGTAAATGTGGGGATCCTTAGCACATGGGTGGTATTTATACCATACTACCAGCTGAAATCATCAAGGATTGAGTACAGGTAGAGGAAAGGAAAGGAAAGGGAAGGGAAGGGAAGGGAAGGGAAGGGAAGGGAAGGGAAGGGACGGAAAGGGAAGGAAAGGAAAGGAAAGGAAAGGAAAGGAAAGGAAAGGAAAGGAAAGGAAAGGAAGGAAAGGAAAGGAAAGGAAAGGAAAGGAAAGGAAAGGAAAGGAAAGGAAAGGAAAGGAAAGGAAAGGAAAGGAAAGGAAAGGAAAGGAAAGGAAGAAGGAAAAGAAAGGAAAGGAAACCCATGGTTTGGGGGTGGAAGCTGGGAGGCACATTCAGTGTTTCCAGGTTGACGGGAATAATAAAGAAGCACCAAAGGAGGTTGACAATGAACAGTCAGTGAAGAAAGTTAAACAAAACAAAACAAAACAAAACAAAAACATCATAGAGTGATGTCATGGAAGCCAAGCAATGAAAGTGTTTCCAGGATGAGGGAGTGACCAACCGTGTCAAATGCATGGTGACAGGTCCCATGAAATGAGGACTAATCATTGATCATGGATGTTAGCAATATGGAGTCTCCAGAGATCTTAACAAGAGAAGTTTCAGTGAAGGAGTGGGGGCAAAAACCTGGTTGGAGCAAGTTTAAAATAATACAGAAAGATACAAATTGAACACGATGAATAGTTTTCTGAAATTTTGCTATAGAGGGGAACAGTTTGCTTTTCTAAGACGCAAGCAATAACAGCATGTTTGAATTATGACAAAAATGATATCATTGAGAGAGAAAACGGATGATACAAGAGCACGCGGGAGTAACTGCCAGCACAATTATCTTGTTGGACTAGCTGGATGGGAGCATAAATAATTCACATACAGTCACATGAGGGCAGAGGATTTGGGTCCAGAACTGGTAGGTTGGTGAGTGGCCTGGTCAAGATTTAGTAGGTGTTCCTTATGTCTTAACCTGTAATTAGCTTCTCATTAAGTCACTGATATTATGTTCATCTGTTAAGATTATTTCTCCAGGCCAAATCCTGTCTTCTGTATTTTTTAAACACCTGTCTAGCCAAGCTATGAGTAACTGTTTATTTAACTTTGATAAATAGCATGGCAAATGGGTTCTCCACTACTATCAGCAAATAATTCTCTAAAAAAACTTGAGACCAGAAGGGTTCCCTTGATAAGATCTCAACCTGTGATTTGATATTTGATAAAATATCAAACCTGTGATATTTACTGACAAAAGATATCATTGATAAAGTCAATTTTACCATAGGTTACTAAAGGATTGAGAAAACCAGTTACAGTGTTTAAAGTTCTAAATGTTTTTTTTTTCATTTTATCGTCAAATGTACTATATACACGGAAACATGAATAAAACATACGTGTCATAATGTGAACTACATCTACTTAAATAAATATAACATTGACTTCCCTCAAATAAAGAAAGGAAGGATGGGGCACCTGAGTGGCTTAGTTGGGTGTGTCTGACTCTTGATTTCAGATCAGGTTATGATCCCAGGGTCGTGGGATTGAGCCCTGCATTGGGCTCTGCGCTCAATGTGGAGCCTGCTTAAAACCCTCTCTCTCCCTCTGACCCCTGTCACTCATGCTCTCTCTCTAACTAAAAATACAAATTTCGAAAACATTAAAAAAAAAAGAAAGGACATCATCCTTATCTCAGGAGCCTCAGTTCACTTCTCTGACTATCTTGCCGAGGTAACTGCCATCCAGACTTGTACTAAAATCACTTCCATTTTCTTCATGGTTTATTACCTATGTATGTACCTTTAAATGATAGAGTTCACTTTCATCTGTCTTTGAACTTTCTGTGAATGGAGTCATGCTGTACTTATCCCTTCATGTATAATTTACTCAGAGAGTGTGCGCGTGCAAATGCTAATATTTGGAGAATCTGGGTAAAGGCTAAGCTATTTGGGAAAGTACTGATATTTCAACATTTCTGGAAGTCTGGAATTAAAAATAAAAAACAAATACGAATAATGTATGTTAATACATTAAAATGCAAAGGGTCTTTAAATCTGTGTTTTCCAGTCTGGTTGTGCACTGCCATTTCTGTCACACGTTAAGTGTGCATATCCACCGTCTGTGCTGAGCTCTCAAATACTTTTGCATTTATCTATGTTTATCTCGGTGCAAATTCCACATCGCTTCAATTACTATTGCTTTCAAATAAGGTTTGAAATTAGGAGGAGAAAGTTCGCCCACCTGTCCCTCATTAAGAGTTCTTAACTATTAATGATTTGTTGCAATTTCATGTAAATTCTAAAATGTGCTTGCCGGGCACCTGAGTGGCTCAGTCTGTTTAGCGTCTGACTCTTGATTTCAGCTCAGGTTATGATCTTACAGTTTCGTGAGTTCAAGCCCCACGTCGGGCTCTGTGCTGACAGTGCTGAGCCTGCTTGAGATTCTCCTTCTCTCTCTCTCCCTCTCTCTCTGCCTCCCCCCCACTTGGACTCTCTCTCTCTCTCTCTCTCTCTCAAAACACATAAACTTAAAAAAAAATTTAAAAATGTGCTTGTGAAGGTCTAGCGAAGGAAGAAAATGGAATTTTTATTGGGATTTCACTAAATCTAAAGATCAGTTTTGAAGAATTGAAATCTTTCCAATATTAAGGTAATTACCTGAAGAGATAAGCAATAACCTCCCACTTTGTGAATTTGCTCATCTTTCAAGTATTACTAGTATAAAATCTATTGAGTTGAGGGGCAACTGGGTAGCTCAGTCGGTCAAGTGTCCGGCTCTTGATTTCAGTTCAGGTCATGATCTCATGGTACGCAAGATAGAGACCTACGTCAGGCTGTGGGCAGAGTGTGGAGACTGCTTGGGATTTTCTCTCTCCCTCTCTCTATGCCCCTCCCCCACCTTTCAAAACAAATAAATAAACGCTAAAAAAGTAAGATCTACTGAGTTGATATCTGCTTTCAGCAAGAGACTTGGTCTCAACAACTTAGCTTATCCTAGAAACAGAAATCTGCATTTGAATCGTGAATCTTTCTGCCATTACTTTTGATGTATGGTGTAAAATAGAGAGAGAGTTTCATTATTTACTAATGGCAGACCAGTTGCTTAGTGCCATGCTTCGCTACTTTCTCTCTTCCAAGTAATTGGTCAGGTGGTCCTGTCATTTACCAAGACTCCAGACACGAGTGGGTTTCTGTACTCTTCTTGCTCTGTTGCTAAAACATATGTCAGCACTTACTTAGCAACACTGACGAGATATTAAGGAGTGACTGTGCCAAAATTTTGGGGAAAGCTGCAACCAAGATAGCTACAAAGAAAGCACCATGATAAAGTGCTAATGGCATTTACCTACACTGGCAAACCTGGTCTCTAACACTGGCCACCACAAGGGGGCAGGGAAGGGTATTAACTGGGTCAGAAGTGGCATCCCAAAGGCTTTTCAACGTTAGAAAGTCAAATGGAACTTCCCACATCAGTATAAGACTACAAAGGCTCTAACATGGTGACATTGGTAGGGAGTAGGAAGATGTAGAAACAGATACATAATTACAGGCTCATTTGCATGTTGCTAAACACTATTAATGTATAGTCAGGGTATACTTTTTCTGTTTGATAAAGACTTTTACACTCTCTTTGCCCCCAAGCACTTGTCCACATACATCATCTTGTTTCCTCCTTTTTTCTTTCCAGCATGATTTCTCTCCATTCTGCAGTTACGTGTAAGAAATTCAGCTGAGGGTAAGGAGTAGGTTTTTAATATTTCTACTTGTAAATATTTTAAAACCTTTTAGAATTTGTCATCCTGGTATATCTTAGATACCAATGTTTATTAACTCTTTAATCTTTCTGTTATCCCAATTCCAACAGAATCTCCAGTTAAGAAAGTCTTGTGTTTTAGTCAAATCAAATTAATATTATGAGCTCTAAAAAAAGCTACAGCTGAATGCCAATTACAACAATATATTATTTTTACTTCTTAGCTAAGGGGAAAGAGTTACTGACAGAACCTTGGAAATAAAATTATTTCTGTACATTGAAGGCAAATAAGTGAAACTAAATATGCTTATTTCATCCATAAAATTAGCCATGCAGCTTCTGAATGCCTGAGTCATGGAATGAAACACCCAACTTCTTGAAAAGAGGCTAAAATGTTACACTCATCATATCAACCTCAAAACAAAATTCTGATAAATCACTGTCATCTTCATGCTGTAGATTCCCAAAGCTTTTTTCTCCATTGGGATTCTACAGAAAGCACCTAAAAATCATGGATGTTTTAACTTGTATCTGAAATGAAACGTGTTATTGCTTTTCCACCCACATATTCATTGTTAACTGCTCTAGGGCTAAATTTTTAGGAGGAGAATATTAAATGTAATGATCAGATCAAGCCCTTGATCAAACTACCATCCCAATGAAATGGTATTTTCCTTCCCCCCATATGTGCAAGAGTTGTTTGTTTGCCTAGTCAGATTTATGTTCTTGGTCTTTTCCCCCTTGTTTCTTTTTAATCAGAACACTAACATCGTTTTAAGATTTGTTTTTTTACACCTTCCCTTATTTTAGCATATTCAGCTAGTGGTCAGAGTGTAAATAATGTGTAAGAGAGCTAATTGCCAGGCTATCTTTCAAATTATACTTTCAGAATCCTGGAAATCCACATTTCCCAGCTCATCCTCTTATTCTTGATCCTTATTACCTTCTTTGTTATTCTTGATCAGTATTACCTTGTGTTTTTTTATGATTCTTAATACGAACAGCATCTGCACAAACGTTTCTGTTTGCGGAAACTCACGTAAATTTCATTATAGAAATTATACATTGTGCATACAAGTGGATATTTTGTTTTTGTTTAAAAACACATTATTTTTACATAGAGGTTTCCATGTAACAAAACAAAAAAGGAGGGGTGCCCGGGCGGCCCAGTCGGTTAAGTGTCCGACATCGGCCCAGGTCATGATCTGACTGCTCATGAGTTTGAGCCCCGAGTCCGGCTCTGTGCTGACAGCTCGGAGCCTGGAGCCTGCTTCAGATTCTGTCTCCCCCCTCTCTCTGCCCCTCCCTAGCTCATGCTCGCATTCTCTCTCTCTCTCTCTCTCTCTCTGTCAAAGATAAAAAACAAACTTTAACAAAAGAGATTTTTTTTAAAAAAGGACATCAATTCTAAATGTGGCTCACTGCCTAATTTATTTTATTACTACTTTATTTTACACCCAGACACAAGTTTGTTTTCACGGCTCAGATAAACTGGACATGCAGGTCCCTTCTGTGGGAATTTGGTCTCACTTATGTGACGCCACCCACATTTCCTCACCCCTTCCGTACCACCAGCCCTATACTCAGCTAAAGTGAGTTAAAATATTTATTGGGTTATGAGAGTAAGGATTCTTTTTTCTGAAATTTCATATAAAATAATGGCGCAGTATTGGTCGTGACCAACAGAGTCTAAGGCTTCTTTGTAACCACTAAATGTAGGAAAACCCACAAATTACTGTTGGAAGGGGTTGGCCTTGAGTTCTGGCTTCAATGACCCTCTCCCCCTAAATTCAAATACCCTGCATTTGTGTCAATAAACATCTCTAGGTGTATGGTAAGGGAATATTTAGCACGAATATGTTTCATACAAAATTAGCAGCAAAGAAAAACTTTAGACTTGTAATTACACGAAAAAAAATTTAAGCCATTAGTGTAATTAAGGTGTTTCTTCCTTTTCCCTTAAACAGGTAGAATATGATCCGTCATTCTTTTGCATGGACACTCTCCCTGACTGAATTTCCAAAACACGACTTTTTTTTTCTTCCTTCCATGAAGATGTATAGTGATATTTTTTTTCTGGCAAGAAGCTAATGTCTAGCATTCAATGTTTATTGGTTATAACCACTAAATTTAGAGCCGTGTTTCTGCCAATAGGATCTAGGAAGCCAATAGATAAGCTTCGTACTTGGGAGATACTAGCTACCACTCTCATAGTTAAGCCATAAATAGAAAGGATGTGAATACAGGGGCACCTGGGTGGCACAGTTGGTTGAGTGTCCAAATCTTGATTTCGGGCTCAGGTCATAATCTCATGGTTCATGAGATCGAGCCCCAAGTTGGGCTCTTTGCTGACAGTGTGGAGCCTGCTTGGGATTCTCTCTCCACCTCTCTCTCTGCCTGTCCCTCTCTGTCTCAAAATAAATAAATAGACTTAAAAAAAAAAAAGGAAATGAATTCAGACAAGATAAAGCCAGAGTTATTTGTCTTAGAGAGTGTACCTTTAGCTTTCATACTCATTTTGCCTTCCTTGGTCGTTCCTTTTCTCTTCCTAGCTTCTGATGTCAAAACTACCTTTTGAAAACAACACCGAAAATTCTATCTTGGGGGATCTGTTAGTGAGATAGTAACTCATGAAAGTATGTACTCAGGAAGGTGTTCATGGGTATAGTCTAGTCTGTCATCTTCCTTCTGAATTCTTGGAAACAATTTTATCTTAACAACTTTAATGTTTTGAAAGTGATGAAAAAGTAACCTCAACTCAATGGGATTTTGGACATTATCCCCAGATAACTCAGAAACTCACTTTCTACAGATTTACCCCATTCTTAATAGAAGAAATGGACATACACATTATCCATTTGTGTCTCTAGAAGACTTCTGAGTAATGATATTGGAGAGAGTATGAAAATGTTTTCAAGATGATAAAGAAAACTGCTAACCTGCATATATACCTTTCAGACTCATCTTGGACCACCAGTATGGTCAAAAGCCTTCTATGATTTCTCATTTCTAACAGAATCACAACAGAGTCCAGCCAAACAAGGCTCTAGAGGTTATTTGTTACAGCTTCTCATTTGTAAGTGAGACAACTGAGCCCCTGGGAGGTGAAGGTTGTGGGAGGATCAGAGTTGGTGGTAGACCAGAACTAAAATTCAATTCTCTTGACTCAACAGCCAGTGTTCTTTCACATTTGTTAGTTCTGTTCACAAATAGTCTCTAGTGTTGTTTTTCACATCCCCCATTTGTCTTTCAAGACCCGTCAAAACCTTGCCCCCTCCAACCATTTAATTCCATTTTCTAGAAGTCTCACAACATGAACATTTATCACCATCAAGCTGAACTTGTTACTTCTCTTTATCCTGTGCTAGAGTAACCAACTACCCCAGTTTGGCCAGGACTGCCTCGGTTTTAGCCTTGAAAATCCTGCATCCCACAGACCTTGAAATTCCAAGCAAACGGCTTAGTTGGTCACTCCACCACACACATTACTTGGGTAACACTGTCTGAATCTTCTTGTCTGTCATTTTCTTCCCCCATTTCCAAATCTTTATAACGATCAAAGAAAGCTCAAACCCTATTTCCTTCAGGCAGTCTCCAATTCTTGTTCTCTAACTTTCTACCGTTCTTAAATCGTGCTTCACACAGGTAGACCTTAAATTAAAGGCTATGTTGCCTTGCTTGAAGATTATTTTGGACACATCATCTTTCCTTCACAAAGTAGACTATAACTCATCATCAAACAGAGTCAAGGAGGTAAAATGGAGTCTGCCTCATGGAAGAATCACTGTGAGACAGGTACCACGCTGGGTACTTGGCCTCATCTACAGCACCATAGTCTGTGAGGCTGGTATTATTACATCTATTTTACACAAGTCAATTAAGTTCAGACAGCATAGTATTTGACCAAAATTCAAATCCAGACCTATCTGGCTCCTTCCGCTATACCACACCTACTGCATAGGAAACACATTTAAGATTCTTGCATGTCTCACAGCTATAAGCAAAGTGTGGAGCCTAAAGTACATACTTAAGAAATACTTGCTGTTTTGTCCTAATTGTTTTTCCATTCAGATCTACAAACTCATGCTAGTAGTGACAAGGGAAATAGTTTTTTTTTTTTAATATTAAATCATAGAAAATGTGCCTTTTACCTGATTTAAACATAGTTGTATTTCATAGATTGGTGTCGTAATAATCACAAATGAATGCATTTCTGTGTCTTATTCTTTGAGACTTAAAAATAAAGCCATAAAAGGGGTGCCTGGATGGCTCAGTTGGTGAAGCATCTGACTTCGGCTCAGGTCATGATCTCAAGCCTGTGAGTTCGAGCCCCAAGTCGGGTTCTGTGCTGACAGCTCAGAGCCTGGAGCCTGCTTCGCATTCTGTGTCTCCCTCTCTCTCTGCCCCTCCCCCCCACACACTCTGTCTCTTTCTCAACAATAAATAAACAATAAAAAATTTTAATAAAAAATAAAGCCTTAAATGATAAATGTCCTCTGTCTGTAATTTAAGTTTTGCCATCATTATGATTTTCTCCAGCTTCTTTATTTTTCCTTCCTTTTTAAAAACAATTCTTTAGATCTCCACTGCTAAGCACAGTAACCACTAACCCAAGTGTGGCTACTGAGCACTTGAAATGTGGCTAGTAAAAGTGAGACAATCTGTATGTATAAAACACACCCCAGATTTCAAAGACCTAATAAAAAAATAAGAATGTAAGGTAGTTCATTAGTGATTTTTTAATACTGATTACATGTTTTAATGATGATATTTTGATTATATTGGGTTAAATAAAGCATTTAAATTAATTTTGTCTATTCCTTTTTACCTTTAAAAAATTTGGCTACCAGAACATTTAAAATTGCATATATGGGTTGCATTATATATCTATTGGGTAGTATTACTTTAGATGATTTCTAGAGGCATAGGGTGATGAATACTTTTTATTAATTTTTCCCTTGAGAAAATCTCATGTTTTAATATAGTTTATAGAATTTTTCCCAACAAAATTATATATCTAAATATATATTAGTTGTTTAAATTAATAAACGTTAACATATGCCCCTACCCATGATGAGACAATGATTTTTTTCCTAATAAGTAATTAATAGTAATAGGAAAGTTATATGAGTCACTTGAACATAAGTGTGCCAGTGAAATTTTAATATTGTTTTTTGAGGCAGGCATCATGATATTCAAAAACACATTTAATAAGCCTCTTCTTACTTTGGATTCCTATATGTTTACCTTGGACTTTAATTTTAATCAAACTGATAGCAGAGAAAAATAAAACAGAAAAAAATATAAAACATTCATAGTCACGAGAAAACACAGCACACTTTTTTAGGGAAGAAGACAGCATAGTTGAACTATTTTTTAAAACCATCTTAGATATTCAGGCCTGACAAAATGCTAAGCCCTGTAAAACAGACTCTTATCAAAGGATGGCAGTAAGTTGCTTTGTTAAAGCCCTTACAGGAAGCAGAATGCTCCGTGGCAGCTGGTGTGATTTAGAAATTACGAGTAAATGTAGTAATTATTTCTAAATGTTGGAGCTTTCCATGGTCGCATTTGCAAATCCTAGTCAACAGACTGATAGAAGACCACAGAAGAGAAAGGGGTGGGTGGGTATGGGTTCACTGCGTGTGTATGCACGCACGATGGTGCAGAATCCCCTTCCATCATTGAGTAAGTGCCTATCGTAGTCTGGGATTTCCCATTCCCGGGAACTCGACAGAGTATATCTACTTTAATAGCTGAGGGGGCTTGGAGCTCAATACTGCAAATAGCAGCCTTCTTGACAAAGTTTCTCCATTTTTATTATTTCAATCTCTTATTTAGGATCCTCCAAGGAAAATAAGGTTCCTTGATTTAAAAAACAAAAACAAAAAAAACAAACCAAACCCCCCCCCCCTGCTGTAACACCTGAGTGTTACAGGTGTAGACCTGAGTCACTAAAGAAACAATGATTATTAGAGTCATAAAATAATTCTTAGACACTTCAAAATATTCCTTGTCAACAGACAGCCGGGGTAGGCATTGAGGGAGGCACACAGATGTAAGGCACCCGCAGCAGCCTTATCAGCAGGTTGGCGTTTGGCATTTTTTGTAGGGACGTGATCACGTCACTCAGGCTCTTTGATCTCAGAACAGCAGAGAAGCATTCATATTTGCTTTTCTCTCGCTTGGAACCTAAAAATTACTCTCAGTACACTCATAAAATCATTGGTGATGATAACTTCCTGAGGATCAAACACTCTAAGAGTATTTCAACAAATAAAAGTAATATTAACAAGCACGTCATAATTATCTCTTTCAGGAAATGGCTGATACAGCAATCCAGATTTACAATGAGCATGAATCATATAGAATTTCCGGTTACAGTGTTGAAGGGCATTTCGTATCTGCAGCTATCCATGGGGCAGCGAGCCTCTTTCGTAGGAGTAATAATAAGCACAGACATTTCCTAAGTGCTTACTGTGTGACACTCATGCTGCTTTGCTCTTCACCTGTACTATTTTATCCAATACTCACAGTAGACCCAGGATAAGGTACTATTTACTATCTCCATTTTAGAGATGAGAGAATTGGATTCACAATTTAAGAAACTGGACTAAGGTCAACATTTAGGAACCGGAGTAGGTATGTGAGCCAGAAAGAAGGGGTTCCACCTTGGGCGTGTGTCAGAATCACTGGGAGAACGTAGTAAATCACAGATCTGTGGGTTCTGAAGGAGTGTCCGAGATTGGTCCGGTTATCTGATAAATGTGCAAGGTCCTCAAAGGAATCTGATGGAAATGAGAACGTCAGAACGGCTGATCTAATTTCACAGCGCTTGGAGGCCAATTTGCCTGCCACTGACATTCTGCAGGAGAATGACTGCTCTTGAACCTAATTTACTTTTTTGAAAGCTGTAGTGATTAATGTGGAAGCCTCTCCTTTTTGGCAATGTGTTCAGCAGTTGCCTGGCTTAAAAGGTTTCTTCCTCTTGGCAGAACTCGGTGTTTGCATTATTTACTTACTAGCCTCCCCATGTGAAGAGATTAGTTATCTATTTCTTAGTCTTGGCCTCAGTGATTCTGCTGATAGGACTCAGGCCAGAGAATGAGTGTGGACCTTCATTCTCAAATTAGAGGCTCTGGTTGTTCTATAAAAATCATACTCTTAGCTCAGTCCTCAAAATCCACGGAAAGCCTTTTCAACAACTTGTATACACCTAGTTCCAGCCCCTACTTCCTTTTCCAGTCTGAAGAAAGGATAAAATTCTTAAACCACCTAGTAGGGTAGGGAAGATTAGACCGGGTGTGTGTGTGTGTGTGGAGGGGGGGGTGTACAATACAGAGTGGGGGAATAAAGTTGGTCACTTCTGGCCTCTCTCCAGCTTCCTTTGCTCTCTGTTCTTTGAGATTTAGAAGTGTAGTGGGTTTAGATTAATGTATTCTTGGAGTTGTTTCCTGTTTCAAAGAAAAAGAAGGGATGTCAACGGTGTCTGATATCAAATAATTTAACCAGAAGGGTAGGTAAGCTAAAGGAAAGAAAGGTCTAGGCTCATTTTTCAACAGGTTAAAATTAAAAAAAAAAAAAAAAAAAAAGGAAAGCTTCAGATATCATTCTTTTTCACCCAAGTCATGTTGACCAAACACCAACTAAGTACTTTGAAATGTTCTTGCTATATTGTGGGCTGGAAATAAATGGTATTGAATGACTTTATTACTGAAGGCATTGTGCTGTATACAAACAGAATGAAAGCTGGTGCCTTTACGGGTTTTAATCAGCTATGGGAGGAATGCAAAATTTTGGTGCACATAGCTTCCGCTTGAGGCAGAATGTGACAAATGTAATAAAGACAGAGGGTTCTGTAAAGTTACAATAGGCAGAGAAATTTGTATTGGCCGGAGAAAGTAGACGATAAAGGAGTTGGCTTTTTATGTCCAAATTGGCTCTCACCGAAGCTTCACAGACATATCCCCCTGGAGTAGTTCAAGGGGCATGCCGATAGAGGAGAGAAGCGTCCTCTAGAAAGATCGTGGGGGAGGGAGAGGGCAGGGTAGGGGGGCAGGCTCTGAGGAAAACCTTAACAAGTCTGTCACAAAGAAGGGTATGGTTGTGACCTTCTGGGATATATCAGCGGGGAGAAAGGAACCCAAAGGAAGGTGCAGAAGATGTGTTCTGATTAAACTCGATGTCAGTTTTCTGATCCCATGAGTTGACTGAATGCATTAGTTTTCTAGAACTGTTGTAACAAAATACCACAAACTGGTGATTTAAAACAACAAAAACTGATTCCCTCACAGCCTTGAGGCTAGAAATCCTCAGTCGACATGAGAGCAGGAAGCATCTATGCTATGCCTCTCTCCTAGCTCCTGGTGCTGTGTCAATCCTTAGTGTTCCTTGGCTATGGACAAACCACTCACATTTCTGCCTCCATATCCTCACATGGCACACTTCCCTGTGTGTCTCTGTGTCTTCACGTGGCCTTCTTATAAAGACACCAGCAACTGGACTTAGGACTTACTCCAATCCAGGATGGCTTCATCTTAGCTAATTATATCTGTAAAGCCTATTTTTAAGTAAGGCCGCATTTTAAAGTTCCAGGGGACATGAATCTCAGGAGAAAACACTATTTAACCCAGTCCACTGGGCCAAGTTTTTGATAGTGCTGTATAAAGACATTGCTGTTTTTGATAATTTCTACAGTTCTGTAAAACCTCAGCAGAGGAGAACAAAGGTGAGATCAGTATTTTAGAAATGAAAGATGATTGGAATAAAAGAGAGGAAAGCCCTGATCAGGGGGTCTGTGGAATCAGGAAGTCTATCGGTCAATGATGAGCCCACCGCAGGAAGGTGGAGGAATCATGTTTCATAAGACCTGGCAAAAGGGAGACTTTTTTTTGGGTAAGTAACTGCCCTAATCCTCTACATAGAAATTCTGGTCATTTCTATCCACATACATACATACATATGGTAAAACCTTGGTTTGTGAGCATAATGTGTTCCAGAAACATGCTTATAATCCAAGCACTTGTATATCAAGGTGAATTTCAAGAACCATTGGCTCAGTTGTGATCGTGTGACATTCGCCATCATGTACCACTCGTATTGCAAGACATCGCTCGTTTATCAAGCTAAATTTTATTAGAAATATTTGCTTGTCTTGTGGAACGCTCGCAGAACAAGTTGCTGACAATCCAAGGTTTTACTGTGTGTGTGTGTGTGTGTGTGTGTGTGTGTGTGTTTCATCTATTGTGAGAGATCACTGATATTCCCAGCATATATATGTGCGTGTGTGTGTGTGTGTGTGTGTGTGTGTATTTCATCTGTTGAGAGAAGGGTTGAACGGTATTCAGTTTTGTGATAATTTTTAGCAACACTTAAGACAGAACAAAACAAACGTGGGAATGTCCTATTGAGCTGGGTATTACAGGGTGGAGAGGATTTTGCAAGTGGAGATGAAGGCCTCCCCAGCTGTAGGAGCACCATAGTTACAGAAGTGAGAGAGTGAATGTCTTGTTCAGCATTACAAATTGTCCAGTTTGGCAAAACTGCACTCAACAGTCAGATCTAATGGGACATGATGTTGAAAAGTTATGTTGGGGTCAGATAGTGAGTGGCTTGGAATAACAGGTTAAGAAAGGAATTTGGTATCTTTTATATAAATAATAGATTGCATCCAAGACCCTTAATCAAGGGGGTGGCATGACCAGGTCATGTAATGAATGCATCTGGGAAGGAAAAGCATGAGGTGAAGTCATCTTTCAGTAAAGATTTGAATAATTCATGGGAGAAGGGCTGTGTATTTGCACTGGGACACCGGTCACGTGAGCGGGAAATAAGATGCTATAAGGAAACTTCAGAAGTAGAAATCATAAGCCTTGATGATAAGGCGTGGAGAGAAAAGTTTATTAAACCACTTGGACTTCCAGTTGGGTAGAGAAATGGTAAATAATAGCATAGATAATCAAGAAAAAGAAACCTAGGGGAGTAGTATGGTTTTGTTGATTTTCTTTGTTTGCATGTAGGAAAGACCATTAATTTATCTATTGAGTTTGTGGTGCCTGGAAACCATCCATATAGAGATGTTTAGGTGGAAGCTAAAATATGAAATCTGGACCTTGGTAGAAATGCCTCGGTTCAAATGTAATTTGGTAGAGAGCCACGGGAAAGTTTTCACCTCATGAATAGATATGTTTCTCAGGAAGAGGGTGTGAAGGCAAGACAAGGGACATCCAGGTACCGAACTCTCGGCAAAAACCTACTTAGAATGGTAAATCACAGGTGGAGGCAGTTAGCGGAATGAAATGGTTACAGCAGTGAAATATAGAAGATGAACCCCAAAGTATCAAGTCATAGAGAATGCAGGAGGACTTCCAGTGGTCTCAAATGCCAGTGGGGTCAAAAGAACGGAGCTGGAGCTGAGCTTTGTCACTTATCTTTTGGTGCCTGTGCAAATGATTTTACATTTTGGAGCAACAGTTTCCTCACTCATCAATGAGCAGCACTGACGCGACTGGCAAGACTGACGTGCAATGGTTTATTTGAATGTAGAACATCATAAAACACATTAAAAATGCAAGAGATGACAGTTTGAGAAGGAGGCAAGTTGAAGGAGGAGTTATCTGCTTTTCCTCCAGGATTTGGTCAGATTAGAACATGTGTGTATATTGAGTAGGAGAAGTCTGGAGACCAACTAGAAAACAGAAGAGACAGGTTAGATGGAAACTAACAGGAGGTAATAGAATGGAAAGTAATTTGGAGGCAATAGGAAAAGAAGGAATGAGCTCAGGTAAAAATGTAGTTTTGAAAGACAATAAGGCTACATATATTTAAAATAAGAGCAACACCAAAAAACAAACAAGAGAAAGAACTAGAAAAGCCTAGTTGATTTAAGAAAGAGATTCTGTGATAGAGAGGTGAAATACAGCAAGATGTTGTAAATGGATGGATTTTCTTTTGTCAGTAAGTTGAAATAGGAGAATCAAGGAAGTGAGGGATGGAATAAAAGTGGCTTCTGGTGATAGCATGCTTGAAATGCCTGTCACTGGCTCACAGCTGGGAACACAGCCAAATGAAGCTCAGGGGGGTCAGAAGGACTGGGCAGAGGAGGGTAAGGTAAATGACTAGAAGTTTCCATCATGATTATGAATAGGTTCAGTGGAAGTGGAAAATTGGGAGAGGTGAATAAACAGAATAGGATCAGACACACATAGCATTTAGATCAGCAGGCAACTATTTTCTATATTTTTATGTTTTATATAAGTGGCATTGAGACTTTTATTTTTTTAGACTTGTACCAGACCACCCACACCAGGGGAAATAGGCAGCTGGCCTCAGGAAAGTCCAGCAGACAACTCCAGCACAAGAACTGACCACATCTAGAGGAATTGAGACAGCATAAAGAGAGATCACCCACACCATCAGAAGAGACGCAAGCTGGTTCTGTGTAGTTCTGATTCACGTGTATCCTTAAAATAAATCCAATCTTGGGGTGCCAGGGTGGCTCAGTCGGCGAAGCCTCCGACTCTTGATTTCAGCTCAAGTCAGGATCTCACGGTAAGATCGAGCCTCGCATCAGGCTCTGCACTGAGTGTGGAGCCTGCTTGGGATTCTCTCTCTCCTTCTCTCTTTGCCCTTCTCCTGCTCTCTCTCTCTTTCTCTCTAAAATATATAAATAAACATTTTTAAAAATCCAATCTTCTGGGAGCCTAATTGAGTAGCCAATCCTGCATACTGGTTAATATAAATACATGCAGAGCAAGGGACCGCACAGACTTGATGAGTTCCATGAATGGACACTGCTTAAGCTGCACAGTGAACCTCATTCTCCATGTGTGTTCGTCTCCTACGGGAACCTGGACCATTTCTCATCACCTCAGCAGTGATCTGCTGCTACTTCTAGACCATATGTTAAACTTCACACAACCGACCCGAGTTTTGAACGCGCAACAGTATGGCCGTGTCTCCTTATAATAACCTCTTCCATTCTTTGGAGGGTAATTAGCAAAGCTAATGAGCACTTACTTATCTGAATTATTTTCCTTCACATTGAAAACAAAAGGTGTTTAGAAAACAACGCCTCTAAAAAGCCCACCATTCCTTCGGCATCATACAGATTGGGCTTGTTGCTGGCTAAACTATGTGGTGGGTGTACATGATCACCTGAATTAACTCCCCTGGCAAAGCTAACAGGGGCCTGCAGCACTGGGTTTTTGCTTGCAAAGTGATACATCTGTAGTATTCCAAAGAGAGGCGAAGAAAAGTAGGGGCTCTCAGATTTCTTTCTTTGTTCATTTCTCCTTCCTGTTGGATGTGGGGAGGGGTTGACCAGCCCCTAGGGATTAAGACATTCAAAGTGGTCAGTAATTTCCATAATAGGATTCCGTGATCAGATTCAAAAGCAGAGAACAACTAAGAGGAAAGGATAAGAGGGTTGAATGAGTGACTGTCTAAAGTAGGCTCTGGGAGCTGGGAAACAGGAATTTTGAAGAGAGCATTTTGTTTGTTCTCAAGGCATACACAAATAGTAGACATTATTTAAAGGAGGAAATCTTAATGTATTTATGGAATAATTTCTATTCCAATAATGGGCTACAAAATTGAAAGAACAGGAATGACATTTTTAAAAGGAGAAAAATGGAATTGGAAAAAAATTCAGCATTCAGCTGTTGGAACAAATTTCTGGAAAAGCAAATGGAGCTCTGAGAGTATGCAGGAAGAGAGAACCTAAGGCTACATTTATTCCCAAGCTTGACTTTTAATGAATCAGTAACGTGTAGAGTCATGTTTACAGTATTTTTTGAAAAAGGGATTAGCTTACTTCTTTCATGGAAAAAATAAGGGGTTTGGATTGAAAAATCAATCTAATCTCTCTTCCTCTCTCCCTCTTTCTTTCTTTCTTCCTAACATCCATCTTTGTCCATCTGAGACTCACTGCTTGTCCTCTTGACTGAATTTCTGGTTGTATTTTTACATTTTAGTTAGTGCTCCCCGTGTTGAGGCTAAAAACAGGCTGTGGATTCAGACAAGCCAGTTTCATTCTTCATTCATTGATCTTTGTTCAGTCACTTATACTTCTGATCCTCGGGTTTTGTTTTGTTTTGTTAATTTAAGGCCATTTTTAGAGCAATTTTAGGTTTATGACAAAATTGAGAGGGAGGTACAGAAATAGGTCCTCACTACCACCCATGCTTTGCCTATTATCAACATCACTCACCAGAATGGTACTTTATTTTTTTAAACAAGGATGAACCTATACTGACACATCATAATCACCCAAAGTCCATAGCTTATATTATAGTTCTTGGTGTTATACATTCTATGGGTATGCACAAAAACATAATGACATGTAGCCACCATTATAACATCACACAGAGCAGTCTCACTGCCCTAAAAGTGTGTGTGTATAAATACAAGAAATAAAACCTTTGAAAATCCTTATTTGAAAAAAGAGGATATTAGCACCATTATCCTATGGGATTGTTATGAGATTAAATGTGATATACATAAAGCACTTAGCAAATAAAAAACATTAGTATTAGTTTATTATTGATGATATTTAAAAATTGAATTTTCCCTCCTGTGTCCCATTTGTCTTTCATGCCCCAAAAGCAACTGCTATAATGAATTTGGTTTATAATCTTATAATCCTCAGCAAAGTTATGGACATACACGCATTTTTATCATGTCTCTGTATGTGCATGTACACACACATATTTATTGTCTTTCAGTTTTATATAAATAGTAATGTTCATTTCCTTCTGTAACTTAATTTTTCACTCAATTTAGTTTTTTAAAATTATTCATTCTGATATATATGTCTCTTGTTCATTTCTTTTAAGTGTCATACATTATTCTGTCATATAAAAATCCCATATTTCATTTGCCTTGTACCTTTTAATGAACTTTTAGGTCATTTCTGACTGAGCAATTATAAGCAGAGTTATCATGAATATTCTCATGCACATATCCTTTTTCATGTGGCTGAGTGTTTATTGTTTTTATAAACTATATATCTAGAAATGGGCTTTCTGAGTTATAGGCATGCACATTTTTAGTTCTGCTAGACATTTCCACATTCTTTCCAAAGTGGTAGTACCGATTTATGCTTCAGTAGTTTCTGAAAGTTCCTGCTTTCTGATCATGAGTGATAATATCACACTTCCGAATTCTTGCAGTTTTGTAAAATAGCATTTTAATTTTGTTTTGATTTGCATTTCCCTGATTGCCACTTAAACTGAACATCGTTTCATATTTGTTGAACATTTGAGCTTATCAGTTTTGAAGTTTTTTTTCCGAATACTTTGCCTAAATTGTCTCCTGAATTATATGCCATTAATTTATTGATTTGTAGGTCTTTATACTGAATATTAATTTCTTATTGGCTATGGATCACATTAACTTTGATTATGGTATCTGTTGTTCAATGGTTTCTTCTTTGTTTTGCAACAGCCATATATATTCATCTCTCATTTTATGCCTTAAGCCTTTGCTTGAAATGGTGTTTTGGTAGGTTTATGCAATTCCAATGGTTGTCAAAATTTAGCATCCGTAACAGTCATTTGGAGAGCTAGTTCAAAGTACAGAATTCCTGGTCTCATTCTCTGGAAGATTCAGGAATTATAAGGTAAAGCGTGTGCAAGTAAGTTCTTTAAAAAAAGAAAAAAAGATTCTGATGCAAGGTGATCTGTAAACGCACTTTGGAAGATACTGGTGTGCACCATGTTGAAATTACCATTGGTCACAAGACTGCCCTCCACTGAATCATTTTCTTTCTTTTTAATTAATTAATTAATTTATTTTTTATTTTGGGGGCCATGCTGTCTGAAGCAGCTGTGAATCTGGGAAAATGCATGGAGAGAAATGTGTAGAATTGCTCTGGTAATGATGAGAGAATACTGACTTTTTTCAACCCTTTCCAACGTTCCTGAAACAAGGAAGGGTTAGAAATGTAGGCAACTAAAAACAAAATCCTGGCAAGGCATATTTTCATGTCAATAATGGCATTTTATTCATGTCTTCCGATGAGTTTTTGAAAGCAGTTCTTCCAAAGAGCTATTGTGAAATAAACAATAAACACAGCACAGAGTGTTTAAGACACCAGCTTTTAATGAAAATAATGTAACGAATAAAGAAAAGTTGAAAATGGAATGAAAATTTGGGGCATCATAAGTGCTTTTTTCCTCTAACTTCAAGGAATTTAAGAGAGATTGGACTTAGGCATTTTTCTTGTTCTCAGCCAGATTTATTTCCCTTTTGTATTTATGTGCAATATCAAGTGTTTTAATGTTGTGGGTTTGTTCTGAACTCCATTAATAAAGTGGCTTCCTGTCTTAGCTTAGGTAAGCTATTCACCTAATTTAGGAAATAACTGATCCATGTTTTGAGACAAAGCTCTTTTGTTTAAAGGACTTTAAGATTAGAATGACAACCAAGGGACATTTGACCCAAATCCCAGAAAGTCCTGAGAATGGATTTTCTCTGTTTAGCACATTGCTGCAGTTGAAGACATTAAAACAGAAGAGAAATGTCCAGGAGAAAAGCTCCCATTTAGCCAGCCGAAGTAGCAGAACTGATATATTCTTTCCAACAGCCTTTGTTTATACTCCTCAGAGGAATAGATGAATTCTAGTTAGGTGTTTTGGTCAGTTTTATTAGGAAGTTGACTCAGGTCTGTATTGCTCTTAGAAGCCAGACAGAGGGCAGGAGTCCTACTCACAAATCTTTAGGAAGTGTTGAAAGCTGAGTCATTTCAGACGTGTAAATACTGTTGCAACAAACAGCACATATTTGCTTATTTTGGACAGATATAGAAAGAAAAAATTAGATGTGAATTTAATATCAAAATGGAGGCCAAATGAAATGGATGAAAAGACATGGGGGCAGGAAGGATCTCTTTCTGCTCTTCTGTCCCCCTGCTCTACCTTAAATATTCCCTCCTCTCCCTCCCTCTCCTTACTCTCATCTATCAGAGGGAATCGACAAGGAACCTCAAAATCATATGTGAGTCCATACAGTAAATTATATCATGTGCTGTATGGAGAACGGTGTACTCTCAACTCTAGAGTAAATGTTACCTTTATACTGAGAATGGTCAAGATAGTCTAAAAATGAACAATGTTTACAGATAAATTTCTCTGCTATATTCCAAATGGATTTGAAAGATAACGGATGGAAAATCTGTGATCAAGTGAACAAATAAAAGAAGACTTCCAAATGGACAATTTAGTTATTACTTTTACCAGAGAATCTCAAAGATCTCAAAAATACATGCCTAGATCTGTCAAGAGCCTTGATAAAACATATAATTCCTGTTTTGTAACTTGGTTGACAGAAAACTCTTCAATGATTTGTTTCCATGAACACAGAGAGCCAGAGTGTTAAATGAAGACTAAAATGTGGCGGGGGGGGGGGGGGGATCCGACTCCACTCCGGCCAGCTCAGATCATTACACCGTGAATGGCCACATGTCTCACCTTGCTCCTGAACTTTGACAGTAAATATTTGACTGGTAGAGCTGGTGAGGACCTGAATAGTAAATATTTCATGAGGGGAAATGGGAACTCCCCTTTGCTCTGTCCTACCCTTACATTAAACATATTAATTTATATTAACTGGGAACCAGATAATTCTCTATTTACCCCTGTCAATAATTAGTCATCATTTTGAATCCTGAATCCTGCTTCTATCATAAATAGGATGCACTTTTTTTTTTTCCTTTTGGGCAGACTGGGATAAATCTCAAAATGCTAATGGAGCATACAGTACTCAACTGAGAAAGATCAGGAGCCTTAGATAATATATAGTGTACACGGATAACTTATTATCTGATAAAAAGTAGAATGACCAACGGAGTAATCTTTCCCCCCCTCCTCCTTCCCATCCAACTCCATCTTTCTTTAAGGACTTAATAAGTGAGATCCTGGGCTGCTGATTCCCCGCCTATCCAGGTTTTAGACGACTTGGCGGACTCTTTCGCCTTTTCCTCTGAGGGGCAACAGCTGGTTTTCATTACGCATCAGATTATGATACACACCAAAAAGAAAATGGTCAAAATGAATAAAAAGGGAGTTCTGGTAATACTGTGGTTTGTTCCTGGGGGTGTCAAGGTGAAGAATCCATCCTGTTCTTCAGACCACTGTAAACTTAATCCGTTTCATTATACACGCGAATGAAATTCAGCAGTGTTTTCTTAAGAACCTCTGTCGCTTTTATTTACTGTGGGAGAGGCCCCTTGGTTTTTCTTTCTTCTTCCTTTGGTAGAACGCTAATGCATTTTATATGCTCTTTAATCTCAGTCCCAGTTCTGTCAATATTTGAGCTTATCTTAAAACGAAGAACTCCAAAGGAGGGTCAAAGAAAGTAAATTCTCACTCCGGAAGGCAAATAACAATTATTTCATTTAACACCCAAATCACCAAGTACCCCTTGGACAAGTACTAGATATACACGAAAGGCAGCAGTTTCCCCCAAATCCCTCTCTTTGTGATGAACACTCAAAAACTCCTAAGTTTTCTAATATGGGACTAACTTTCAAAACAATGTATTGTTCTGCTAACAAACTCATTGACAAGGACCACTAAGTACAAGCTGATCTCTGTATGGGGCTCTGTCTTTGGAGTGGCTATTCCTGAAGATGACAGGCAGGTAGTAGGGACGTAGGGGTTGATCCCAGGTTGGCCCGTCATAGTTTCCTAATGAAACATCACTGAAGAGAACAGCCCAGCAATCCACATCTTCCACGTGAGCCAAGCAAATGCTGTTGCCTTTTGGTCCTTCACACCATTCTGATCATTCTGATGCAGACAGAAATGCACACTTGAGTTTAGTCCATCATTATGGTTCCCACCAGGGCTGTCACACTTACTCAGACTGTTTGAACCATTTTCCCAGGAGGTTCCGCTTTTGTAAACCCTGGCAATTGTGTTCTCTTAAGAAAAGTGACCCCAACCTCAGCAAAAGCACTGCACAAAGACATACTTTTGGCTTCCCCTACTGTAGCTTCTTAGACAACAGAAGGATGGCCAGCGTGGTGGACGGTGTTTGGTGTTAGGTGGGGCTTTCACACTGTCTACAGGGCAGGAAAACCCATGCACAAGGAAAAGCATATACACAAAGGTACACTATTTAAAATGGACGCAGCTGGTGGGTTTCCACATGCCCCTCCCCCTTCCTTCTGGGTTCTAGCAGGGACAGTAAAGAGATGCAAACATTCTTTTAGCACAATGACTCAGGGGATTGTTCATATGGACAGTGTGAAAATGTGGTTTGTCTGCAGATTCCACACTTTGAGGACAGATTCCACACACCGCCGTGGCTCCCTTCTCCTTCTTTTGGCTTTTACACCATTCGAGACCCTGGCTCCATCCTGCTGGGAAGTAATCAGTGCTGAAGGAATGACAACCAACATGCAAGTGGCAGGGTCACGAGGGTGGGGAGCAAAAAGAGAAAAAAAAGACAAAAAAGAAGGAAGGGGCCTTGGGGGAACTACATAAAGGAAACTGGAAGTGAGGGCGGCTTCCTCTGGATACTGCTAATGGAATAGCCATCTGGGTACCCCCAAAGGTAAGCAGTGAGAGCCTGAATTTGCATAGAAGCTACAAAAGTCAATCTAGTGTAAGAGATGAGAGCAGCGCTATCCAGTAGAACTTTCTGCAGTGAGTCAATATCCCATAATCCGCACTGCACAAATTAGCGGCAACCAAACTCATGGAGCAAGCGAACTTGTTTCAATGTGGCTAGCGCCACTAAGGAAGTGCCAATTTTGGGGTGCAGTGGAGTTTTTTATTATATTAATTTCATGTAATTTGAATGGCCACATGTGGCTAGTGACCACCATATTGGACAGTGCAGGGACAGAGCAGCCGCTCACCGATCCTCAGCTCTTTGTGTGAATCCTTTAGCAAGATGATATCAAGATAGGATCCCAAATAAAGGACTGTTTTATGTATTATTATGGATACTTAGTGTTTGGCTAACATAAAGAACATCTGGGATACGCATTTTCCTTTTAATCTTCATAGGGTTGGATATATTAATAAATATATGTATCCAAACAAAATGGCAACCACCCCAATACATGGCACAGTGAACAGAGGCTTTGGAATCAGATAAAACTGACCTGACACCCTAATCTCACTCCATTCTGGTTTTGTGACCTAGGGCAAGACACTGAATCTATATCATACTTTGTTTCCTCATTTGACAAAATGGAATTAAAATGCCCCATTCGTTTGAATGTTACGATGATAGAGTCAAGAGAGTTTACCAAACACTATAAATGTTCTGTGGTGTTTTTGTTTTTGTTTTTTAATCCCCCACTGGCTACTTCTGGTGTTTAAACATAGGCAATTTATCCCAGGATAATTATACACTTAAAATAGTGATGATGATGATAATTACAACAACAGAGCAGCAGCAACAATAATAAATTCAGCTAGCACTTCGTTTTTATCATAGCCTGTATACACTAGCTAACTACCATAGCCGTATCACAGAAACCTCAAAGTATAATGGTTTAAAGAATAAGGTACAGAGGTGCCTGGGTGGCTCAGTCAGTTAAGCATCAGACTCTTGATTTTGGCTCAGGTCATGATCTCGCGGTCTGAGACAATGAGCCCTGCATCGGGCTCTGTGCTGGAAGCATGGAGCCTGCTTGGGATTCTCTCTCCCTCTCTCTTTGCCTCTCCCCTGCTTGCTCTCTCTCTCTCTCTCTCTCTCTCTCTCTCTAGCTTTCAAAAATAAAATAAACATTTAAAAAACATAAAGAAAGAATAGGTATTTATTTCTCTGCCATATTACCACCCAGAGTTGAGTGGTTCAGGTTAATGGGGTGGCTCAGTTGCAAGAGAGCCTTGAAGTTCTCCACTTTTTCCCATCTTGTACCCTGTCTACCCTCTAGTGCAGGCACAACAAACCACAACTCCAAGCTCAAATCCAGCCTGCTGTTTTTGTATAGGAAGTTGTACTGGAACACGACCATACCCGTTTGTGTATGTGCTATCTAAGTCTGTTTTGATGCTCTGAGAGCAGAGTTGAGTATTTCAGTGACCTCATGGCTACCAAATCTGAAATATTTACTCTGTGACCCTTTCAAGAAGAAGTTGGCAAACCCCTGCCCCGGAGCACTGTGGTCACCTGTACGTTCAAAGCTGGATCAGAGGCTCAACCATGTGCCAGGGAGGGACACGAGTTGTTTTTTTTTTGTTTTGTTTTTTTTTTTTAATTTTTTTTCAACGTTTTTTATTTATTTTTGGGACAGAGAGAGACAGAGCATGAACGGGGGAGGGGCAGAGAGAGAGGGAGACACAGAATCGGAAACAGGCTCCAGGCTCCGAACCATCAGCCCAGAGCCTGACGCGGGGCTCGAACTCACGGACCGCGAGATCGTGACCTGGCTGAAGTCGGACGCTTAAGACTGCGCCACCCAGGCGCCCCTAAAGGAAAGGCAGAACTTACACAGATGACTCCTCCTCCCTCACCAATTCATTCCCTCTTTACTCACTCAACAGATATTTGAACACCACTTTGTTCTCTAGCTGTAACTCTAGCTACTTGCAACATATCCCTTCGGGGAAAATTTGGTCACATGGCAATAGCCATCCACTTAGAAGTTTCAGGAAAAAAATATATGTAAATTTTTTTTAACGTTTTATTTATTTTTGAGACAGGGAGAGACAGAGCATGAATGGGGGAGGGTCAGAAAGAGGGAGACACAGAATCCGAAACAGGCTCCAGGCTCCGAGCTGTCAGCACAGAGCCCGACGCGGGGCTCGAACTCACGGACCGCGAGATCATGACCTGAGCCGAAGTCGGACGTCCCACCGACTGAGCCACCCAGGCGTCCCAAAAATATATTTATACAATATATTTATATATATATAAATTTATATTTATATAAATATATTTATATAGTATATAATAATATACATGTATACAATATATAATAATATATAATAAATATAAATATATTTATGTAATATATAATATATGATATATTTATATAATAAATACATACATATATATGTGTGTGTGTGTATATATATATGTATATACACACACACACACACACACACACACACATTGCCTCTAGGCAAGGCTGTGTGACCAGTTTAGGCTCATTATTGCTAACTTTCCACTTTGCAACTATAAAGTGTTACCTGGCAATGGGATCACCTGATCATGGAAAGAATAAGGAATAAATAGTGCTGGAGAAGACTCAGATAGAAAGCAAGACAGCAAAAATAACATTTTCATACGATTAAGATCCCATAATGGAAGATTGGGTTTTTTAATTAATAAATGTTTTCAAGCTTCTGCTATTTGCCAGACTTTGGGAATATAGAGGTGAAAAAGCCATGTGATCTCCATGAATGTTGAAATACAGCAATCTTGGGGCACCTGGGTGGCTCAGTCGGTTGAGCAGCGGACTCTTGGTTTCAGCTCAGGTCAGGATCTCACTGTGGGATCGAGTCCCGTGTAGGGTGCTGCGCTGATAGCACAGAGCATGCTTAGGATTTTCTCTCTGCCCCTCCTCTGGTCACACGCTCTCTCCCTCAAAATAAATAAACATTAAAAAAGGAGGGAAATACAGCAATCTTCCTTAACAGTCTGAGAAATTCACATGTGACATCCATATTGTTGCTAAGATACTTCACACTGTCCCTTTCCTAAGTCAGCAATGAGTTGCTTCTTAAGTAAGAAATGAGTTTTATAGGCAAACTTATATTTGCCCCATCAGCTTCCTTTTTTGTAAGCTCAACTGCACATTTATTCTTTCAAAGAAAATTTCAAATTTCAAATAAAATTCCAAATACAGATAATTGGTCTATATGTGATTACTTATAAAGAATGCATAAACTAATTAATGTTTTGGTAACAGTTTATAGTCTACACTGTTTCAGAGAAGCATTCCACTGAGTTTATAATTTTGTAAGTGTTTGGCCACGGAATATTTTGTAGTTAATACTGTTATAATTACAGCAGAAACAAAATGTCAAAATAACCATCTAATTGAAACTGAGCATTTTCATTTACACGTCAATCTTCTAAAAATTGTCTCGTTTGAACCTTACAGAAAGCACATGATATAGATATGATTTAATAGACTAAGGATATAGGAAATAAAGCTGGGGCTCTGAGACCTGATCTCCCAGTTCTCCTCCGGAGTGCATCTTATTTGTGAATGAAATCCTAAGATGGCAACTCTGTAGGAATTTTGGGTTTCCGGCTACAGTAGAATGTGTTACCATTCAGATAGAAGTTCCACAATAATAAAACAGGACAGAAGAGAAAGAAAACCCAGGGCCATGAGTGAAGCACTGCGCTCGTCCAACTTCTAGATGTCCAGTTCTAGTGAATCCAAACAGCTAGAAATGGGGCTGAGCAAACTGCAACTCAATGAGCCACTGAGGATACTCTGATCAATAGTTAAATTAAAGAGCTGCAATATAAAAGAGCATCTGGTGTCCTGGGATAAATAAAAAGGATATGACACAGATCCTGGCACCAGACATGGAAAAGAAAAAGGTCTGTGAAGGTTTTTTTTTTTTTCATTTATTTATCAACAAATACTTATTAAGCATGTATGTATGATATGCCAAGTCCCGTGTTAGGTGCTAGGAGACAATGGTGAGCAAGGCTTTTCTCCCATGAAGTTTACACTCAAGATAAACATTTTAAAAGAAGCAAAATCGGCACATGATGAGACTGGATAAAAACAAAAAGAGAAAGGGAATGTTTCCGAATTGCTCTCACATTTCCAGTACTGACTATTAGGGAAAGTGCGCTTACGTTTAAATGGAGGTATTGGGCAATGTGTTTATGATTATAGGAAATGTGTTCCTTCTAATTTTGTCAAGAGTGGATTTCAGCTGATGTAAGGAGATGCTGAATTTAGGATCCTCTCTGAAAAAGTAGGAAGTGAAGACGAGAGTGCAGCTTGGGTCCAGGCCCACGCAAGCAGATATGCATGCGGTCTGAAGGACAGCTGAAGCCCTGTGGATGAATGAATGAATCTAGAAAGTGAGACCATCAAGAGGAGAGGACTGAAGATAAAATGTTTGGCTTTCAGATGCACAGAGAAGTGGGGCAAAGAAAACTGGTGATGGGACGCAAAGACAGAAGCAACAGGGAGGGCAGAAACAGCGGAATTAGGAAACCACGCGGCTGGAAGCCAAGGAAGAATTTCAAGGACAAAGTTCAGGTCACAGAGAGGTCGGTGAGCATAAGGACTGGGGATGGCCATCTGAGCAAGTCAAGCTAAGCATTCCTGAGAGCAGACTCAGGAAGATGATGGGAAGTAGAAAGATGATTTCAGGGTGCGTGACTATGTATAGGTAGGTAGGTAAAAGGCAGGCGCAGCTGGTAGAGGCTGGCTGGGGAAGGATATAAACTAAAAAGCTGATCAAAGACATATTAGTTAAGAAGAGATTTCACACACACACACACACACACACACGGAAATATGTATCTCACTGCTTATTGAAAATAGGAACAAAAAAGCCCATGCAGAAGTAATTGAAAATTATAGAAAAAGAGTGAAAAATTCTATAAATGGTGAAGAAATGGGTCCAGAGGAGTTTTAACAATTAGGTATAATATGGTATTTCAAGTAATTTATTTCTAAGAAATAAGACCTCCTGGATCTCTTAAAATGCAATTGTTAACAGTTTTTGCTTGCATTTATTTGTTTTAAATTCCGAACACGGAAGGAGGTCAGTGTTCATACCACGAGTCACTGAAATGACATTACCAAGGTAAAATTCTCCAGTCTACGTCAATGTGCTTATCCGTGTTTTCCCCAGGTGATCATCTAACCCCCTCAATATTTTTTCCACCAGGTGGCAATGCCCCCTTACTATTGAGGAACTGAAAACAACCTGATGAAAATAGTGAATAATCTGGATTTCTGAAAGAACATTCTGACAACTGTCTTTGTTTAGAAAGTTGACATTTTCATCAGAGTTGCCTCCTGGAAAATCCATTACAGATTCCCAAAGTCCTGATTATACGCAACCCAAATAGAAACCTAAGAGAGGGTGAGAGAGCACTTTATATCAAAAAATGTCACCCAATGTCTTGACCTAAAAGTGAGTTTTCTAGAAAGAAGGGGGGAAAAAAGGTGTTCTCATAATACGAAATCTGGGGAGTATTGGGCAAATAATAGAAACTCTTGGGATATTCTAAAGAAAGAAAGGATGAGTGAAATCATTAGGAAAGAGCCCCAAATGAAGGAGTAAGGGAGAAATTCAGAAATTCATAAATATTCCTGAATTAGTAATCAATACATATTTGTTGAATGGATGAAAAGGAGAGAAAAACGAGAGCCTTATAGAATGCAGTTAGGATCCATCCTCCAGAAGTTGTTGAAAGCCTGAAAGGAAACTTCTTAGAAAATATGTGTTTTAGAGTATAGAGTAGGACAGGGTTCAGCAAACTACGGTCCATGACCTACATCTAGCCTACCATCTGTATCTGCAAATCAAGTTTTGTTAGAACAGCCACACTCATTTATTTACATATTGTCTATGGCACTTCCATGAGCTGTAAGAGCAGAACTGCGTATTTGCAATAGAGACTCTATTTGCAATACAGACTATTATTGGCAAACCCTAAAATACTTACTATCTGGCACTTTTTGGTAAAGTTTACCTATCCCTGCAGTAGTGTGTAAAGGCCTGGGGTTCGGAACCAGACAAATGTGGACCTCACTCCCAGTTCTATTATGTTTTTTTTTTCAATAATTAAAATTTTTTTCAAAGTTTATTTTTGAAAAAGTACGAGTGGGGGAAGGGCAGAGAGCTGATGTAGGGCTCAAACTCATGAACCGTGAGATCGAGACCTGAGCTGAAGTCGGCGGCTTAACTGACCGAGCCACCCAGGCGCCTCTCAGTTTGATTATTTAATAGATGTTTGACTCTCAGTAAATTTTAAGGAGTAAATCAAGTCCTGCTTTCAAAACCCTTAGCGTACATAGAAGTCATGTTACCCATCACTAGCTTTCTTTCCTAAACTAAATGAGAAGCTGAGACAATTTCCTCCATGCTCACCAGCCCTCAAACACCAGAACCGAAATCCTTTGTCCTTTCTAGGACAAGGACTGAGAACAAATGCACCTCCTTTTGACCGTAGTGAGGCTGCTTTTTTCAAGTAACCACCCTCTGTTTCTTATTCTTTCCGCAGAGTTACACTTCTGATGATGGTATTTGGCAGTTAATAAATACCCACCTTGCTTGGGGCTGTCCAGATCTGATACCCTGACCAAAAGCCTGGGTCCTGAATCTCATAAAATGGGACGGAAACATGAAGGGTGGAGAGGATTTGGAGGGCACCCTAAGTGCTTCTAATCCTGGATAGCTAAGGTCCAAATCTGACTCATGAGACATGTAAAGATAATTTTGATGGTTCTCAATCTAATTTCTAACTGATCCAGTGCTTAGTTGCCAGTAGAGGCCTTTGGCAAACACCTATAGGAGAAGTGTCTAAATGTAAAGTGTGAATCACTGGAAATGGGAACTCTGTCAAAATGAGGGAATTACGTTCATTAGAGGTGTGGTAGCTTAATTTACTGTGCCAGTACATAATGATCAGTGCTGGCACTAAGTGCTCAACCAGTGCAAACCCACCCAGACTTGGCAGCATAAGTGACCCCAACCAACCCGGCCTCTTGGCTTTCTCTCCAGGTTAAATGTGCTTAAGTGAGTAAAACCTGGGTTCGTACTGTGGACCTTTCCTGTCTTCTAGATTGAGACTGTGTTGTGTCAACACCTCAAGGACAAAAAGCAAAGACAACTCTGTTGGTGGAGTAGTGAGGTAGACGGATCAGGTGGGAAAAATCATTTCTAAAGTCACGGGGTCTTTGGGAGCCGAATCAACAACAAGGAGAAGTTGGGTTGAGGCTCTGTAGACACACGTTTCCAAGACTGCATTTAGACCCCTGCCTCTTGATAGAAAAGTAAGCAGGCCCTTGGGGAAGAAGACCCAAGTGCCAGGTAGGACTGCTCTTGACATCACTACAACCATATTGGCCATGGCCCAGAGTCCGTGGGTAGTAGGGAGGATGTGACAGAGGGGCCCACACTCTCACATCTAGACCTTAAAATCTAAGCGAGGTTCACGTGGGCATGGGTGGGGAAGCATGCTGAACACAGTATGTGTTGCTGCCTTCCTTGTAATGGAAGGGAGAATAGTACCTGTTTCAACGGATGCTGTCTGAAATCGATATGCCTACATCTTATTTTGCACATGATTTACACAGGTGAATTTATTCACAAAAGATCCATTTAGTGCTTTTTTCTAAGTGCCCTGGCTGGAAAATGAAAGTGAGTGCCCTGCCCACATAGAACTTCATCTCAGATAGGCTTCAACTCAAATAGCTACAAATCATTTGAACGATGGTAACTCTAAGGTGAGAGCAGGGTGCTAGGTCAACAGAGAAAAGAATCAAGGAAATGAAGTAATCCTTCACCAAATGGTGATGTGGGACCCAGGCCATAAAGGACATGGCAGTGGTAACATGTGGTGTTACTCCTTGGCCCACTGCCCTCCGTTTTATTTTCTAAGAAGAAAACTGAAGATTTGCTGACAAATAATGATGGCTACAGATGTATATTCTTCTTACCCTTTCCTAGCAGCGTGTTGTATTAGCACTGTTGAATTTGCTTCAAATCCAGATGAAACCAGAAGTTTGGAAAAGAACATTCTTGGGAAACAATGTACCTGCTTTTCATGACATATAGATTGTTTCTTTGAAACTTTTGTCTGTTGGTCGTAAATGGACAAGTGGGAACATTATGTAACTCCCTGATATCAGCCATCTGTACAGTTCCATTGTGGGACTAGAAGACCTGGCATCCTTTTTATTAAACTTAAAAAAATTTAGAAAGATGCCACCCTACGTGGCTAAGAAAAAAAGCACAATCGGGCTTCATTTTTTTTAAAGATGTGTTTCTTGTTGTTTGCTCATTTGTTTTTCATCATAAAATCTTTACAGTCAAATTAACTGAGATATCTATAGTAACTGATGGTCATTTCGCGATGTCTTGCACAACACAGCTGGCCTAACTAATATTTTCTAACTACTAGTAAGCCAGAACAAATGAGCTTTTGAAGGTTATTTTTTAGACAATCCGTTTAATAAACATTTGTTGAGCACCTATAATGTGCAACGTGTCAGGTAATGAACACAAGAGAAACAAATATGAGCCAGAGATAAACCCTTACCTCTTCATCTGATGAAAGAAACAGACATTTGCTCATCATAGTGATGATTATTTTTTTGAAAAAAGGAAAAAAGATACTCAGCTAGAATGTGAAAGAGGAAGACAATGACAATTGCAAGGAAAGCGAGAATGTGGCTGAGCAGGGAAAGGGCAGAAAGGGTACTTAATTAATAGAGAACTGGCTGAAATTTTATTGGCAGGAGAATTTTTTATGACTTTAGTGTAGCCCTCAGGGTTTGGCTTAACTGAAAGATACACACCCATGCGCTTACATTTGAAGAGGAAAAACATGTAACAAAGAGAGTAAATGTGGGAAATGGGGAGACAAGGCTAAAAAGAGCTCAATGATAAAAAAAAATTGGAAGGAAACATTAAAAAAATTGGGATGATTTGTTTCTTTTTTAAAAAATGAAAGAGAAAAGTTAAAAAAAAAACTGTTTTATGGGGGTTTCCCCCAACGGCAGAGATACCAACCTCAGTTAATGGGGGCCTATTTCTCCCCCCTCCTCCACTCCGTTCCCTCTTCCCTCACATCTCCCTCCCCCCAGAGCTCTGTGTCAGACTCTCATTGGCTGGATAACAGCAGAAAATGTCAATTACTTCCACTTTTGGAGGTGTTAATGCATTTTCTCTGATGTTTTTTTGTAGAGAAATTTCAAGGAAAAAAATCTGCTAATCAAAATAGAGAAACTATTTCTGGATTTAATTCTTAGTAGTCTTTCTAATGTGTGCCTGTGGCTACTTCATGGGAAAACTGTGCCTTTTTCCAACTTCCGTGGGCACAGTGTGAGATACTAGGGCACTTCATACATGGGGGTAGAGTTGGAAAGTCTCACATAGGCTCTGAGCCTTGAGAAGGTTAGAAGTTTGCTATGAAATAGCATTTAGGAAGCATTCTGAAAAAAGTGTACTAATCCTAAAATTTTGGTGAAGCTATAATATTTAGACACTGTGGACATCTTCAAGTTTTAGCCATTTAAGACTTATGTTATTATATAAAAAATACAGAAAGGTGGCTTTTTTGTTGGTTGTTTTTCCTTTAATGTTATCACCAGGCAAACTATGGTAATTGGAAATAATAATATCAACAAATAACGATATTTATTTTGCCTTTCTTTAAAAGTTAAGAATTGGGAAAAATCAAAGTCTACCAAATTTTCTCAGGGAACCCCTAGAACCTTCGTGAAAGGGATGTTGAATTAGTTTTATCCTGTAGAGCTCATAAAAAGAATTTTATTTATTGGATATGTGCAACATTTTGTTCTCAAACCTTCCCCTATAACTAAAGCCTGATCTTCACGAACACCTCATGGGGGTAATGTTTTCTGATTATTCCTATAGACAGAAGAAGAAACTAAGACAAGAAGCAGTTAAATAACTTGGGCCAAATGTCCAGCTGCTCAATGCTGGAGCCTGGAACCCAAAGCAGGCAGCTTGACTCTTGTGCATTGACATACAACAACATAGTGTAGAAACAAGTCAACACACACTTAAAGTCATGACCTGGGGTACTTTCCTTTCCTTTCTTTTTTTCCTTTTCCTTTAGTACTGGAGTAAAATATGCTCAGTGCAAAACACCCAAGAAACTTAAGAAAATCATAGGAGTACACATAAGTACTATCTAAATCACTGATTTCACAACCCAGACATCATCCTCTTAACATATTAGACTGCTGTATGTTGTTTAGTTCTTTTCTCCATATAAATAAATCAACTATATTGTCATATTCCACTGTGGCGTTCTTTTTCATTGATTATTATGTCTTCAACATGTTCTCATGACTAAATAGTCTTCTTAATCGAGTTCAGCAATCTATGTGTGGCCACCAAATTGTGTGGCTTGTTGTCTTTTTTGTAAATAAAGTTTTCTTGTGACACGGCCACACCTGTTTACATATTGTCTGTGGCTGCTTTGAGAGCTACCTTGACAGAGTTCATAATTACAACAGACATTCTGTGGCCCACAGACCACAAAACATTTACTACCTTACCAACTCTTGGTCCACATCTTGATTTCTAATTACTATCGTAACGTGGTGTTAACAAAATTCCACGGTAGTATTTAAGTAGATAATGGTATGGCATGCTGTGTGATATTTTCACGGAATAACAAAAGCTCCCAATGCTTTTTGAAAAAAAAGGGGGAAGGGCCATATTTCTTATGACCCAATAAAAATGCTTTACAATAGTTACCTCATATGGATCTCCTTAAAAGAACAATGTACAGAGCGACCATATGATTTACCACCCGATTTATAAGTCCGATAGGATAACAAAAATATACACGGACTGTCCATATAGCAAACTGAAATCCACAGTCACTTCCTCATGTTTAACAATCTAATCATTGTTTTCTCACTTCCACTAAGTCTCCAGCCGCACTGTGATCTGGCAATAGACCTTCCAATCTTCTCCCTTTCTCTCTACTTCTCTCTGCTAAAGGGAGGATATTCTTCAAGAAGTAAATAACCCTTCTACCAGATATCTAGGCACCCCAAACTGCTCCTGACCTCCCTATAAATGCTCTTTCTGTATTGCAAATAGAAAAATCTCATCTGTTTTTGCAACTAATCCCTTAGATCTTCATGGCTTCTCTCCTGACTCCTGACAACATTCTCTGCACAATTTGTTCACTAGAGAATACGTGAGTTTTATGTAGTGCTAGAGCCATGAAAGCGAACATTTAGAGAAAGAAGGAAAATAAAAAATAGTTTAAAAAAAACAAGGAGTTGCTTTCCAAAAAATGCACCATGGTGGCTCCAAATGGGCCCCCGCTCGGAAATGCTGAATCTTGTGTATGAACCCTTCAATGGCAAAGGAAAACAGGCCACCCTTATTAGAAATTTTCTACAGCTAAAGATGTAACATCATAGCTAAATTCAGTCGGAGACAGGTCGAGCAACAAAAACCAGGAGCCAAGGCAGTCTAGTCGGCTCTGAAATTTGATTCAGGCACCAGATTATGAATAGATTTAACTAGTTCGCCAAATGAAAATGTAGATTTTGGCACTGTCTGAATTTTTTTTGGGGGGGAAGGGGGGTTCTATATGTGGAGTCCCGGTACACACTGAGGGGATATGAAAAAGAGCTTTTTATATTGTATAACTACTCAGCGTAAGTTAAGGGAGGAGGAAAAAAAAAAAACAACAATTAACCCAATAAATGCCAAGAAAAGTCCAATCTCCTTTTTACTGTCTAGAGCATCCAATTTCTCCTATTTACCTTACTTTACACTGCAAGCTTTTCCATTATTCAAAATGACACGGCAAGGGCCATCGATAGCCAAGTAGTTACTCATGTAAACTTATTATTAAATTGCTTACATCTGGCCCAGTCCCTTCCTGTAGGAACAGTGATACGGTAAGGGGCTCAAATCCCACAGCAGGTGAGTAGCACATTGTCAGTTAGGATATGGAAATCAAATTTTAATTGTCTTGGGGTTTCTCAGATTCCCTTCCCTTTCCTGGCGAGGGTGGCAATGTGTGCCACTGACACAATGAACTTCAATTTCCTTCTATTTCCCTAGCACTGGCCCTCAGAGCACTATTATTCTAGGCTTTGTGATGATAAACAAAGATTAAAACAAACGAAAATAAATGACGGAGCATGGGGATCCCTTTCTACCTTTATGTTGTAACCTGCTTCTCTTCAATCTCCAGTCTCATACATACCACTTGGTTTTAATAAAAGTTTCCAAATCGCCCTTCATTAAAACATACTGTCCCAACACCAAAAAGCAAACTACATTGGAAAATAGTTCTACTGGCTGGCACTTGATGGACACACAAAAAATAAATTCAATAAAAACACATTTCATAGGCAATTTTTGATAACTTTTACCTATAACATGGTGTTTCTGGATGGACTGAAAGACTAGTTGTCGAATGAATTTGTTTCCATTTTGTATGTGTGTTGAGAGTCCCTAAATTGGAATTATTCTGATAATTTCACCAAAGAATGTAACTTTTAGTCTGTGTGTTATGAAACAAAGAAGACTGTTGGATCCTGCATCTTTAAAGGTTACACAGAGGTGTAGGGGACCCAAGCTTAAGGGTCAAATTCTGGCTCTACCATTCTGTGTCTGCATGACCTTGAGATCAAGTGTCTTAATCTTTCCAAGACATGGATTCCTCAACTCAGTATTGGGATAATGATATAATTTAATGAGATTTTAACACAAGATAGATATTATACGAGAATTTTCCATTGTGTTTTGACACACTGAATGAGTATAGACTATGTACAAGTCACTGAGGGGTATATAATGAAGAGCAAATCGTTTCTACTCAAAAAGAACTCACCACTCAAAAGGCAGCAAACAGTTACAAATTTTTATGAATTTAGTAGAGACTAGTTAGGTGCAAAGAAACAGAAGGGAGATGAAAAATGAGTGCCATGTGGGAAGAGTACAAATAAAAATAATAAATAAATAGTATGACTGAATGAAAGAAAGAGAGAGAAAAAGAAGGAGCAAGAGAAAGAGAGAAAGAAAAAAGAAGAAAGAATGGAAGGAGGGAGGCTAAATTATAAAAATCTAATTATCTAATACGTTGTGATGGACTAATTGTATTTCTAAAGCCAGGGCAATAAATCAATTTATATCAGCATTTACTATGTCATTAGTCACTTGGATAAGCAGTTTGTATAGTATTCTGTATGTCTAGGCTGGAAGTGAATTACGGCATCACAGAATTTTAATGTTGGAAAAGTCCATGTAGTTTGTCTCATCCTACTCTCTATTTTGGCAAGATAGAAATCTTAAACACAGAGATAAGGTGCTGTGCCCAAGGTAGCAACCTCAGGTAACAGTAAAAAAATCCTATTTTCAGACCTTTGTCTCATGTTGGCGTTATCGTTCAAACCATCATAGTATACTCTGGGGAAATGTGCTGGTCTTCATTAAAAATGCATTTTTCTTATTGCCCAACACTCTGTAAAGGTCTGACCGTCAGAGAGTTCAGAGTGAGGAACTTCCTTTCTGCCATTCAGTCAATGAGACCTGAATCCTAGCATCACATCTGATCTACGGTGTTGTCTACTGTTGATGATTTTTTATTTGCTTTAAATACATTTCACTTTATTTGCAATATGTGCACATGGACAGGGCAAAAATATTTATGTTAATAGAGTGACTTATGTATACAACTCAACGCATTCTGTAGAATAAAGGGATATTTTGGTAAAAAATTTTTGAGGTGGGTATTTCACCCATATACGTTTTTAAAATACCACAAGTCTATAGACTACATGTGTACAGATAGAAAAACAAACATGAAACCTCTAGAGACGTATTTTGATTACAGAAGCCAGTTACTTGTGGTTGGATCTCACTCTGATTCCGTTCAGGTATGTGATCTAGGAAGCAGTAAAAGGTAGATGTTCAAAAAGGAAAATACAATAAAATCGAAAATGTAAAGTAATAGTCGGACATACGCATATTTTCTGTCTCTTAGTGGTGACATATTGTGATGAAAAGGGTCTAAGTATTTAGGGTATTTCATTAGCAGAGAAAATACACACGTCTTTGCTTTCCTTTCACTAGTGACACCATTGAGATTTCAGCCCAAACGTCACTGCCAGCAAATTGTACTGGGCGGGGTGGGGGGTGGGTAGTTGTTACCAGGAACAATAGCTAGGAAGGCACTGTTACGATGGCATGTGAATGGTTGCATTTCCTGCAATGATTATGCACTGATTTAAAAAGAACAAAGAAAAATTGAAAATAAAGCCAATCCAGGAATTAGAATAGCTATGTGTTTCCCTAATCTATAAATTTCCCAGGTTTCTATAATAGATCTACAAAAGCCTAAGAATAAAGTGAAATTATTCATCACCTACTCCTGTTTGGTTGAGTGAAAATACTGAGTATAAAATAATTCTTTGGAACAAGCAATGTGAAAGGCTTAACATAGTACAGTTACTGACATATCTGAATTATGGATTTAATACAGCGTGCAGTGTTAGTGAGTATAAATATGGCTAATATGTGTGTATGTGTATTGATCTACACACAAACACAAATGTATAGTTATTTTTTATAACTTAGAAAAAGGAATTAAAAATAATGAGATTGAATGTTTATTCTGTGTTACTATTTTGATCATAGTAAACTCGCAGCCAAGTTCCCCCATGAAAAGTCTAATTAAAACAAAACAAAAGAAAACAAAAAACAAATCTAAGATAAGTTAGTTGCTACTTTTAACTGATAATGAATATAACACAATTAAAATTACAGTTATTTAAAAGGAAATTATGGCTATAATACATTTCATTATGTCCAAAAGTAAATTTATAAGATGATACATATCATCCTTATTTTTTTTTTAATTGTTTTGAATGTTTATTTATTTTTGAAGGAGAGAGAGAGACAGAGCAGGAGCAAGGGAAGAGCACAGAGAAAAGGAGACACAGAATCCAAAGTGGGTTCCAGGCTCTGAGCTGTCAGCACAGAGCCCAACACGGGGCTCGAACTCACAAACCATGAGATCATGACCTTAGTCGAAGTCAGACACTTAACCAACTGAGCCACCCAGGCAACCCCCATTCCTTATTTTTAAAGAAAATGTATAGAATCAGAAATATAAGGTATTTCTTATACATGATAAAGAACATCCTTGTCAAAACTAAGAGGTCAAGAACAATAGAGACATTTATATGAAAATCAACCAGTAAATTTGGAGACCAATATTACTACTATTATTAAAATCTGTGGTGTGCACACGTGCGTGCACACACACACACACACACACACACAGAAGTTTTTAAAATGGCTCAGAACATGTGAAAAGTTGCTTAAAATCCTCAATTATTTGTGAAATGCACTTTGGATAAAACCCACTGAGATATCATTTCTTACCATCAGATTTGTGAAAAATGACACAAATTCTGTTAGTAAAGATGAAGAAAAATAAGCACCCTCAGACACTGATAGCAATTATGGAATTTTACCCAAACTTTCCAGGGGGAAATTCAGCAATGCCAGGCAATATGACCCATACACTGGTTTTATGATGCAGCAATCCCACCTCTAGGAATTTGTCTTGAACATATAAATTCAATAATACAAAAATAAATACACATGCATAAAATCATTCATGCATCTCTGCTTATAACTGCAAAACACTGGAAACAAACTAAATGACTATATTTTAAAAAGTGATTAAATCAATCATGGAACATTCTCACAGTGGAATACCATGCAACTATAAAAAAGAGTAAGAGAGATCTTGATGAACTAAGACGTAATGATTTGTAGGATATGTTGTTAAGTGGAAAAAAAAAACGAATAAAATTTTCTATAGTATTTTCATAAAAGAAAGGGGATATAAGTATATGAATATGTATCTTCTCATCTGACAAAAAGAAATACAAGAATAAGCCAGAGACTAATGATACTGGTCACATAAAAAAGGTGAGTGCAATCAGGGTGGAATGACTGGGGACGGGGAAGAAGGTACTGGAGACGATGAAGGAGTGATGTTTCTCTGAACATCCTTTTTTTTTCTTTTTTTGTATATACACACACCACAAATCAACAAATCAAATCAACCAGATTTTTGGGAAAGACCCCCAAACGGAATATAAACAGCAACAAATGAACCTAACTGTATTGCTAGTGAAAAACATAACCAAACTGAAGGAGATGGGAGGAAGAAAAGAACTAACTTGGGGAAAAAGTATCTGACCAAATACTCTTGTACTGTAAACTTAGAGACAAAAGAAGTCTAGACAAATAGTGTCCTCCAGGTAGGAAATAGGCTAGCAACACTAAAGCCACCTTGTGTGTACTCTAGGATTGAAAAAGTAAGTAAATACACCGTGGAAACAAGAGCCAGCCTTCCCACTGCTGAAGACGGGAGCTGCAAGCAAAGGAAGCTGTAAAGGCTAGAATGAGCTTTGTGGTGTTGGACTGGTTTCACAGGTCCATGAACTCACTTTTAAAATACAGTTAAAAAATACAGACACTAGACAACTATGCATGCACACACACATATTTCCTAGCTCTGTCCACTGAGACGGCCTCAAAGCAATTATGCTCAGTAGGAATGAGCACACTAAGGTCCTGATCATGATTTTAAAGTATCATTTCCAAGTAAAATGAACCAACATGCCTGCGGGATGATGCTGGGGCAGGGGACGTATAGGTTGAGTCTCAAACAAGACTGTTGTGCCAGAAAGCAGGGGGATGTTAAGAGAACATTGCCAGCATGTCAAAGAACACGGGAGGCAACTGGAATAATTCGAGCAATAAAATAAATAGAAATAGCCCATTATAACCCATGCCATAGATGTCAATGAGTCCAGACTAATATAAGTAATTGAATATATAAATAAATGAGGGGAGAGAAAAAGCTCTTGACTAACACAGAATTTCAATTAAGAAAATCTTAATGTGGCATTTTATTACCTGTTAAATACTTTCTTGAGAATCAGATTAAAGGAGTAGAATTATTGAGCGAGAATATCTTTACACATTCTTTTATATCCTGTGATAATAGATAACACCTTCCAAATTGTGTGTATATGTCCATATACAAATGTGTAAAATAACATTTTGCATGCATGTATGAAAACTCATGTAACTATAAGCAGTTATATATGTTTATATATACAAAGTTTTATAAATATAAAACAAAATTACACATATTGTTACATGGAATCAATATATGTTATATATGTATGTGTACATTTTTTTATTTTAATAAATGTAAATCTTACAGTCTTATGGTGCCTATTTAAAGGCTAAATTTATTTGCATTTTTATATTACACCTCTGAATGTGTATTGAATGCAGAGAAGAAAACTAAAGCAGCTTTGCCTTTTGGCAAGTGGAAGTGAGGGAAGGAAACATCTGTAATCTTTAGCTCTTATGAAAGCATATACTTTATTTGAGAATTTGCCTATATGATTACAGTTATTTGCTCCTCAAACTTATTACTCTGGATTGAATCTGCGCATATTTTGACGAAGTAGCCTCCTCTGTTTTGTCCTAAAAACAAATAACAGGAACATAAACATACCCTCACCTCTGTTTTCTCTCTGTTATGTAGTGAAGGGCGTACTCTACCTGGCAACCAAACGCAATCCAGGGGTCAGAAACATTTTTCTATAGGCTTGTGAAGTCCATAGGAACATTATTTGATCCAGAAACTATCTCACTAACTTGGAGGCCAGTGGATTTCACACTGGGTAAGCCTTCAGCACAGAGAATCCACATGCTGTTTTTGATATTCATTAATCATCTGGCTAATTTGTTTTAACATAGGAGCGCTGACAGCAGACGAATGTTATTATAGCAACGGTGACTGCATAATCCAGACTATTATGGCATTAACATTTACGAAGCTGGCAGCTCCATGTTCAGATATGGTCAATGTTGTCTTTCTGTCTGATTGCAAATGTATCTATATTTAATTCACATCTGCTATAATCATTGGGTGGGCTAGATAGGACCAGAGGGATAAATGGATTACAACATTTTTTTTTCTCATTTTGATCATTATGCCAATAAATATATTGAAATCCTGGGGCTTATGAATCTGATAAATATATGGATTTTATCTTAATATTCTGCAGTTTAAAACGAAAGTAAAGTTTACTGTGCAATATACCATGTATTTATAGTATGACTTTCAGTGTCTTGCATTACATGGTAGTGAAATTAACCCAACTTGGAAAAAGCTTTGCCTCTACATTATAAAGATGAGAGAAGTAGATATATATATATATGTATATATACATATATATATATACATATATATATGTATGGATTACTATTTTAGAATTCTAGAAATGTGTACTGTTCTTCACATAGATATTCAATGGCTTATAGATATTTTAACTCTTCAAAATATGGCTCCTTTTGTTATTTTATATTACTTATCTCGGGAAAAGATCATTTTTAATATGTTGTTAATAATGCTTAAACAGGTTATAACTTATCTGAAGTCCTTCAACTTGCTAGTGGTTCAAGTATACTCTAGTTAATGTCCCCTAGTTCCCAGATTCAGGGAGTATTCATTAACTAACATAACATCCTTGCTTTAGATACACTATCCCTTCTCAGTTCCAATAAAATCATAAGCTGAACCTGGTATCCAAAGACCCCTTCCTCCTTTCCAACAGGTAACATGAACACCTTCTCCCATCCTCTTGTTTATATCATTTCAAAAACATTACTCCTAGGGAAGAAGACAGCCCATTTTTTGAGTTGTAATTTTCTAAGTCATTAGTGGGAAGCATTTCACAAAGTACTTCTTGATTCACCTTATTCTCTGAAAGAAATATACTAAATGTCTTTAATAGATTGAGAGACATTAAATGCAAGGAAAAACCAAGATCTCTGAAAAGACTTCTGTTCACTGCACCAAGCTGCAACTTTTACCCAGTAGGATAATAGAGGAAATAAATGGTTCTTTCCCTGACATGTTTACATTGTTATCTAAAGTCTTTTAAACAGTAGCAGAGCTGTGGTTCTCTTGATTTGCTCACTCATTCTGTTTTTAGAGAAATTCTTAACCTCTTCCAAGGGGAACCATTTTTCTGTCTTCACTCTTTTCCTAGGGCCCATTCCCAGTTCATCAGGATACTGTCAAGATGTTGAAAGTATGTCCATGCTTCTTCCTTCCTATAGACGGTATAGCTGCTCACTTATCTCTCACATGTAATGAGCTTGTTGGTTTAATGCAGGACAAAAGGTAATTTGATACTTAGTCATTTTGTCTGTGGATTGCCAGACAACCAAATGCTGGCAGTATTAAAAATGAAACCTGTCTATAAAATGGAAAAAAAAAATATGCGAGATGGCATAGTAGAGAATTATTTCATAGTCAACAAAATATATCTTTACTTACAACGTAGAATGAAATGAGTTGATCAAGCAGTGAATTATAAAAAAAAAATGATCTTTTAGATTTCAGTTGTAACTCTAAATGGTTATAAGTAAATAGCACATAGACGAATACATTTTATAAATTTACTAATTCTGAAGGAAACTTTTCCTTAAATTACGCCATTTAATTGACGAGAGATTACAACGTTGGAACTCTGAGCTGCATCTTTTAAGGCAAATAGAAGGAATACCATTGTATTTAAAGGAATACCGATGGTCTTGAACCAATAACTTGCTTAAGATATATTATTTCAAAACCAAATGCATATATTAAGTCCCTATACCTATCTTTTATAGAAATATCTTATTTCAATTCAGTGTTTTTATCTGAAATTCAGATCCTTACGGTTTTCTTATTTTGTATCATTAGTGTTCACTAAATTTTAATGTTGTAAGTGCAAAATATTACATAAAAGACTTTAAAGAGAGTTAAGAGTTTTCTTAGAGATGATGTAAAAATAAAACCAGAGTTCACAAAAACATCATTTGAGTTTCCATTCGTTCAACCATCAGAATGAAAATACTCCTGTGTTATAAACTTAAAGGGGCTATTTGGATGTGATCTTTTTTTTTTTTTTTTATTTGCTTAGACATACCTAAGTTTTACTTTTCCTGTTACATGAGGTAGAGTACACATCAGGTAATTTGATAACAATTATTACATAGGGAAAATAATTATTTTAAAGTCTATTTTGGAAGCTGCAATTAGCATCTTATCTTGGAATTTGAGTATTATTATTATTTAATTTACTATGCAAACATGTAATTCAGTACATTTATATAATTTGTTGAAGCCAATGACTCTTAAGAAAATAAACAGAATATGTGCTTTTGTCTGGAACCAGACGAGGACATCCTAAGGGCAATTTCCCAAATACTTACGTCCCTTCTTTAACTCAGGCTTGAAGAAAGAGGCTATCCTAAGACTTAGTGCACTCACCCTTCCAAACAAAGCATAATTCCAGGGCAAAAGGACAGATCTTTATCTTAACATGTGAAGATGAGCTGACCTGAAAATCACGCTGCCGTGGTAATATTTGGTGTGAGTAGCAAGACAAAGGGGGCAGTCAAGAGAAGGGATTTTTTTTAATTTTTTATTTAATATTTATTTTTGAGACAGAAAGAGAGAGAGAAAGAGATACAGAATCCAAAGCAGGCTCCAGGCTCTGAGCTGTCAACACAGAGCCCGACACGGGGCTTGAACTCACAAACCGTGACATCATGACCTGAGCTGAAGTCGGATGCTTGACTGACTGAGCCACCCAGGCGCCCCATCACATATCACATTTTTAAATTTAAATTTTACTTACATCAGCATAATTTAACAGTGTATATGATTTCTAAATAAGAATCTTAATTTATTGTATTTCTATCTCCAAAAAACAGTAAAACCAATACTTTTTCTATCATAGTTTTAATTTTAAATTTTACTGATATCAACATAATAGCATGTATGATTTCTCAATAATCTTCCCCAAAGTTATGTCAGTTTTCTACTATAGTCAATAGTAAAGTGTAGATTTCTACTGCTCCTAGACTAAGTAAAATTAAATAAAGTAGCATGATAAAATATTTTACTTCAAATCTGCCTTTTCCATATTATTCATAGTGTATATGTTTTAAAAATTGTTTAATTTTTATTTATAATATCAACTTTTATATCTAGCAAAGCAGCATAAAAGGCATACCAACTATACTTATCAAGTGATATATGTAAATTTGTATACATTTAAGGATCATAATATATTTCTTGAAACTGCAATAGTAAAGAGAAGGCCCAAAGGAGATTTCTAAATTTTGGCAGAGGATTTTTGCAGATTATTTAGATTTGGCCATTTGACAGCAAGAACCACCTTAGTGCATAACCCATATAAACATGCCAGTAATTGCAATTCAAGCATAGATGAAGCTTAGGGACATAATTTATTTTGGAAATAAGGTAATTTGAGTTTTCCTGTAAATGTAAATGTTGGCTGGTTGTCTTGAATTTACGATATACATAAGTCAGAGTCCCAGTATGCTCAGCTTGGAGGTGATTTGTCCCTATTTCCATTATCTTTTTTTGTATGACTTGTGTAATTAACAATTGAGTAAAAAGGAAAGAGAAGAAAAAAAACTGACATGAAATGATATTCAAGGTCAGTATCTGACAGTATTCAGTGACTTCCAACACATTTAATTATCAAGTTAAATTTTTAAACAGTGGTCATCGTAGAATGAGAGCTCCAGTCAAATGGTGAAAAGGGAAATAAGGGAGCTCTTTTGGCAATTTATTTAAAGCTGGTCTGGGGGGGAGGGAGGGACAGAGACAGAGAGAGACAGAGAGAGCGCGCACCTGATTCAGAGAAATCTCCCATGAGAACATGGTCTCATGGCATTTCTGACCTGATTTCCAAGCCAGAGAAATTCTGATGGATATTCAGACTCTGAATGGCCATGCACATCAAACTTATGAACCTTCGGAGAGCCATCCTTCATTAGGCTTGACTTCATGGGGAATAAGCAGCAAGAACAGATGGACCCCTAAAGCAAAGGTCTCCATGCTAATCATAGCAAGAAAGACCAAACCAAGGAAAGGATATCCATAGGAGATTCACAATTGTTTCAGCACTCTGAATTAGATGGCTTCTCTAGGGTTTACTGCAGATATCAACTAATATTTAAAAAAAACAGAATTTTTTCCATACTTCACAACAAAGTGAATACAATTTGTAGGTGAAGAGCAAAGCACATGCTCTACAGCAATGATGCAAATGTAGAGGGTCAATCTGGAGAATCCCTATTAGGAATGTGGTTTTTATACCACGGGGACAGAGGTTAAGGACATTAAAGTTCAAGCTCACTTAGGAAAAGAATCAAAATGAGAACCAGAGGAAAGATTCCCAAAAAGCACATGTGTAAGATTCTGGGTGATAAAATGTGAAGGCCTGTGTGCAAGCATAGACTATCAGCTCTATTGCCAAGTTTATGAGCCATGAAACAAATGTAGCAGAAGCTTCCCTCCATGAGTAGTTTATGGGAGACATAATGAGAACAGGCAAATCTTTTTTCCTTTCCACCAAATATTATTCTCTCTTTTTTTTTTAACGTTTTATTTCTATTTTTGAGAGACTGAGAGACAGCATGAGCAGGGGAGGGGCAGAGACAGAGGGAGACACAGAATCCGAAGGAGGCTCCAGGCTCTGAGCTGTCAGAACAAAGCCCTATGCGGGGCTTGAACCCACGAACCATGAGATCATGACCTGAGCCGAAATCGGATGCTTGACCACTGAGCCACCGAAGGCGCTCCCACCAAGTATTATTCTTAGTGAGAACTGTTCAGACATGTTAATTCTATCATGAATGAACAAACAAAAGGTAAGAAAGAAATCACAAAGAGTAATTCCCCTTGTAGTATAAGTGGATCAAAACCTACAGTCTTTCATCTTCCAAAAGTTGGGTTGTCTGGATGTTAAAGGAGCTCAAATCTTCACTTACTGGTTGTGAAACAATTTCAACAAATGCTCTATTTTGACTCTGCATTCTTTTCTTCTGCATTTTACAAACTGGCCATTTGACAGAAGATACTGTATTCTATATTCTACATGAAGGAAAAGATAATAATTTCTCAGGCTTTTCTTCCTAGCTCACTTAACAAGCAACATGAAAGAGGGGGGGGAAATATGTGCATCTGGAAACAGTATTGGTGTTGCTTTCTTTTCCCCTATTTCATTCATTCTCTTCCTTCCTCCTTTCCTCTGTCTACTTTTTCCCTCTGTCTCTCCCTCTTTCTTTCTTGAATTCATAGAGCCAATGTATGAGCCACTGAATCCTTTTCCATTCTCATTTAATGGAAGTCCTTGAATGTCAAAGTGGCATCAGGTGTTTGAGTCTCAAGGCAAGGAATCAAAGCCGATTGGATTGTAGGCTGAAGAGGCAAGGCTAGAAACTACCTCGCTATCATGAGTCTTGGAGTCACTTCTGATTCAGGTGCCTCATGCTTCTGCTAGTACATATGTCAGTTACCTCTTGAAGAAACATTAAGAACTCGAGCCTTTATACCTAGAAGTTGCAAGCGCAAAGAGAGATTTGCCAGGATTCTCTCTGTTACTGCCTGATGTGGAGCTTTCTGTAGGGTGGGTGAGTAAAAAGACATATCTTCTATTAATTTGGTTTCTATTAACTCTTTCCATTCTCACCAGTATTGAAGGTTTTTTTTTCCTTAAAAAAAGGGGGAAAAAGGTATTTTTAATACCACAGAAATTTATGCCCAGTCTGGTTAAAAGACAATCTTTTTGTCACTGGTCGATTCAGTTATGTTATACCACCGAATATAAAGTACCATTTTGTTTTGCTAAGGAAACTTGAATATTTAAACATGTTCCTCTGTCTTCTCATTGAGCTCTGTTGAATGCATCATATTATCACAACGAAAACCCAGTTTGTAAAACATAATTTCATTTAAGCCATTAAATGGAAGGTTTTGCCGCTCATGTTGGCAAAACCGGAGCTTCCAATAATGAACAGAAGGCTGTAGAAAACTTTGAACTGAGCCAAACCTGGCATTAAACGTCTCCCGAGGAGGAACCTTTGTTACATTTTGTCATTCGTTCTATGGCTGCTATGTGATATTTAATGTTGGTCAGTTCCTCTCCATTGAGGAAACACAGTTCTATTTTCCAATGCTTAACAACCACAGATGCTTTATCATCAGAGCTGAGCACATGGTATCTGAAATCGTGGCGTGAAATCGAGCCCCAGCTAAGACGGCTTGCTATGTATCGGCTGGTACCACTCCTGCCTTTGGCATCATTTTTCAGTGGCCAACGTGCCAATTAGGTTTTTACCTCAGGTAACTCTTCAAAAGAAAAGCCTAATCATTTTAATAGGATGGGCGACATCTTAGGGGGAAAAAATAACAAAATTAAAGTTGATTTTAACCTGCAATGAAAAACAAGCCATGGGGTGTTTCCATGTGAAATCTTGGATGTCATACAATGGATGGATGTTTTACAACCAAAAACAGGGGAGGGAAGAAGGGGGAGGGAAGAAGGAAAGTTTGCTTGAGTCATTTTCGGCCAAGGTCTGCTTCTAACTAAAGGTTCACGGAATGGGTTTAGAGTTTCAAAATGCTGCTGACAATTAGCTACACTTGGTGTCAGGCACTTGAGAAGAAAAGCCTTAGAAAGAATCCTTCCTTTTTATACCTTGGCTTATCTCAAAGGTCAAGTAATCTTGTTGACAATGTCTGTAAAAAATGTCACTTCCCATTTTTTTTCTGTCCTAATAAATAAATCATTTACTCTGTGGCAAGGAGCCTGAAGATAGAGACAGAACACCAGTGTTCAGGTCTGTAATTTTATTTTAGCGGTCATTTAAAAAAAAAAAAAACATTTCTTTTAAAACTAAGACACAGAAACAAAGATTGGGAGAGGGAAGGGAAGAGGAAGAGAGGAAGAGAGAGAGAGAGAGAGAGAGAGAGAGAGAGAGAGAGAGAAGTTATGACCAGAACCTGATAAGTGGTAGAGAGTGGGAGATAGAAGAGATTTCTTTTCACTTTTCCACCCTTTAGAAAACTCCGCATCAGGCAGTAACAGAGAATCCTGGCAAATCTGTCTTTGCGCTCACAACTCCTGGATATCAAGGCTCGATTCTCACTGTTTCCTCAAAAGGTAACTGATGGATGTGCTAACAGGAGCGTGAGAGACCTGAATCAGAACTGACTGGAAGGCTAATGATAGCAGGGAAACTTCTATCCTTGCCTCTTCAGACTACAATCCAATTGGGTTTGATTCCTTGCCTTTGGAATCAAACACCTGATGCCACTTTGACATTCAAGGACTTCCATTAAGTAAGAACGGAAAAGGATTTGGGGTGCCTGGGTGCTCAGTAGGTCGAGCACCTGACTCTTAATTTTGGCTCAAGTCATGATCCCAGGGTCATGGGATCGAGCCCAATGTTGGGTTCTGAACTGAGCATGCAGCCTGCTTGGGATTCTCTCTCTCCCTCTGCTTCCTCTCCCCAACTTGCTCACTTTCTCTGTCTTTAAAAAGAAAAATAAAACCAAAAAAACAAAAAAACAAGTCAATAGCCGTCCCCTTGGTTCTATGAATGTAAGAAGAGAAACACAGAATCATCTTTCCAGAAGCAGCTTTCTGTAGTCACATACTCACCATTCCAATTAAAAGATTCCATACCAATATGGTCCATGAAATTAATTAATTCGTGGGTTCCACAAGTTACGAAGGCGAACTATGTTTCAGTGCTGCTTGTTTCTCAATGTTAGAAACGTCTCCCTTTGGGGGCGCCTGCAAAGCTCAGCTGGTTGAGCTTCCTACTTCAGCTCAGGTCATGACCTCGTGGTTTGTGAGTTCAAGCCCCGCATCAGGCTCACTGCTGTCAGCAAGAAGCCCTCTTCAGATCCTCTGTCCCCCTCTTTGCCCCTTCCTTGCTGGTCCTCTCTCAAAAATGAATAAACGTTAAAAAAAAGAAAATGTTTCCCTTTGATCCATTCTAATTTTTTTTTTTGCTGTAAACTAAATTTGTGTGTGTGTGTGTGTGTGCGTGCACACACATATGTGGGTATGTCTTGGGCAGCCAGTTTTAGTCTTTTGAGTTTTTAGTCCAACTCTTACTAATCATATCACATTAGACAAATGACTTTATACCTCCCTTCTGAACCTTACTTAGTCTTCTCATCAATAAAATCAGGATAATTTGATGAGAAATATAAAAATGCATATAAATCACCAAGCAGAAAACTTGGCACATGTTGGCCACAATAACAAAAATAATTTATTTTTATGATCAAAAACAAAATTAATAATAAAAATGTCCATCCTTACATTAATCGCTTTTATCCTATTGGGAGTTCTGTCTTGGGAACCTAGGTAAGTGGTTTTTATCACAATATTTGTTGTCAGAATAACTGACAAACTTTCTGTCTAGTTTCATCACTCATGTACTGAACGAACTTGTTCAGTATGCTAAGGATGACGCCTTAAGCATAGAGCTTCCTAAATTCTATTTGGTTGGTTTCCAACTTGATTAGGAGCTTCAAACTCCATCTCTTCTATTCATTTAGCACTCCTAGGACTCTCAAAATAGTGTTGAGCAGGCAGTGAGAAAAACGGGTCATGTGAAATTTACCAAACACACAGTCATTTCAGTAAAAGTTTGCTTCGAGCTAAGTCCAGCGACTTCCTTACTTTTTTACTGTGCACTGGACTATAACACGTACTTTCAGTATCTTGGAAGTGCATATTCAGAGAAGCCTCCACCCATAGACAAAGAACCGGGTTGAGAGTTTTCTGGCCTCTACAGTGAATACTTTTTGCCTCAGCTGTGAAACATGTTCTTTACACAAGCTCTCTAATTTAATACCATGTTGACACTGCGTCATTGCTGATATTTTCGAAATCAATTTTATCCCAAATGCCCATACATTGGTGAATGGATAAGCACAATGTGGTATTTTAGTGCAATACTATTCGTTAGAAAAAAAAAAAAAAGGCATAGAATACTGACCTGTACAACATAGATAAGCCTCAAAATCATTGGGCTCAGTGAAAGCAGTCAGACACAAAAGACTACACAGTGTATAATTCCATTTCAATGAAATATGCCAAACATGCAAATCTATAGACACAGAAAACAGATCAGAGGTGTCCTGGGATTTGTCTTAGGAAAGGGTGGTGACTGTCAACGGGCACCAGGAATCGCATACAGATGGTGGAAATGTTCTAACCTTAGATGGTAGTGATGCTTCTACAACTTCGTGAATTTACTAAATATCACTGAATTGTACACTTAAAACGAGTGAATTTTGTGGTATGTAAATTAGGCCTCTATAAAGCTCCTAAAACAGCAATTAACAAAAATGTCATGTTTATTCATTTTCTCCAAGTTATCACCAATGGGAGAAAATAGCACCTTGTTTACTGCTATTGTCTCAATTTTTTTTTTTTTCCTGCAGCAAAGCCAGGACAACCTTAAAAGGCTTTACTCCCACAATCACCAAACTCTCCACCTGATATTGTTGGAGCAGGTTGTGAAAATGTGCAGAAGACAGGTCCACAAAGCTTCCAGCATCAAACTGGGGACTTCTGTGTAAATTATCTTCATTCCTGCTTATATTTAGCTGTCTGTCTAAAATGTTGACCCAACAAAAAACCAGAGGGGAGCATCACGGAGAATTATTTATTTATTTGTGCTTGCAGTGCCCTTTCTGTCAGATGTTTTACAGATTAAGAAGGGAAGGGAAAGTTCTGCACGAAGGAACAAAAAATGAAGGCCAAGTTTTCTTTCTGTCATTACTCTACTCCCCCCAACTGCCTTCCCCTTCTTTTTTTTCCCCCCTGGCTCCATATTGCTACGTTGACAAATGACAATGCAAGAGAATTTATGTTGGGTCTTGGAGATTAGCACATTATCACAAGCAAAACAGAGCGCTCCGTTCTTCCCGCTGGGGAGCAATTGAAAAAGTCTTTGAATGTGATGCATGGGTCAAGACCCATTTCTGAAGAAGCAAGGATGCTGTTATACTAGGACCCGTCTGGATAAAAGCCCTTGGAAGGCCAGGTGAAGACACTCAGGGCTGGATAAGGAGCATTTAGCCAGAAAGCTCATTCTGGGAAGGAAAGAGGAACCGGGTAGCTCCCTGAAGACTGCTGTGTTGAATGATTTAAGGCTACCTGTAGGAAACGCCATTTGCTTTATTGCTTTTTAGTCTCCCTGCTTTTCGGGGGGGGTGCGGTGGGGGGGATGAAGAAACACAACACAGGCCTTCCCTTCCTTTGACTCCTGTCAGGAATCCCCAGGACGTCTTAGTGGCAACTGTCTCATCACGGTTCCTCTAGGGTTCTTCCACAGTGACGAGACAGTCCGCAGGAGGGATCCCAGCTTAAAGCATAGCAAGTGATAGAGGGGTTTGGCTTTTGAAAGATGTTCAATTATTTTTCTTTCAGAAGTTTGCTATAATACTTGGGGTGCTTGGGTGGCTCAGGTCAGTTAAATGTCTGACCCTTGATTTCAGCTCAGGTCATGATCCCACCATTTGTGAGTTTGAGCCCCGCCATCTGTCGGTATCTGCTAAGTGCTGAGCCTGCTTGAGATTCTATCTCCTTCTCTCTCTGCCTCCCCCACTTTCCTTCTCTCTCTCTCTCTCTCTCTCTCTCTCTCTCTCAAAATAAATAAATAAATTTTAAAAAATAAAAATAAAAGCTTGCAATACTAGTTTACAATAATGGGCTTAAGTGTTTGAGAATATGTCACAGAACAATTTCGGGGGAAAAAACCAAATATCAATTTTTGGACTGGAATAGACTTGAGGCTTACACAATGTTAACCCGGTCCTTAAATTATCAAAAAAAGAAGACAAAATAATCTTGAGAAAGTATTAAAAAAAACTGCTCCTGAAGGTCATAAACAGCTGCACACGATGCACATCTAGCTGCTAACTTGACAGCCACAGTACATCCTGAATAAAACCTAAGTGACAGTGAAAAGCATTGGGATGGCAGGTGATGAGGTCATAATACAACTTCCTAGAGACTATTTATTGGTGTCTGGGAAACTCACATTAACAGAGCAGGATTTCTTACTCTACATTTTGGGTCTGATCATTCTTTGCTATGGGGGATAGCCTGCTAGTTCAAAAATGCCTAGTGTAATCCCTGGTCTCTACCCACTAGATACAGTAGCATTCTCCCCAAACCAGAAATGTTGTCAGACACTGGCAGATGTCCCATGAGCAGGGGGAGCAAAATCAGGCCTGGTTGAGAATCACTGGTTTAGACAGAACAGTTATACACTCAAGTTTCAACAAAGCGTGTGTGTGTGCGCGCGAGCCTTCCCAGTAAAAGCAAGATGAAGATACTGGCAGTGTGTAATGCCTTTCTGTGGAAATTACTGGTTTTAGGAATAAAGCCTATATATTTCTTTTAGTCAAATTTCATGCAGCTACTGGATGTTGGATGTTACAATTATACTTATCAGGGCTTGCCATCCATTCATCATTGTTAGCTCTTCTGGACCCACGTATTTTGGGTAGCTGTTCACACAATAGTAACGAGAGTAATAGCTATTGAACACTTCAGATGTGCCAAGTATTTAGCTGAGGTCTCTGCCTACGTTATGGTTTGTAATCTCACAAAAGTCATTTGATGTCTGTGACTATTACCAAACCTATTTCATAGATGAGATTTATATAAATTTTCCAAGTCACTCAGTGATGGATGAATGTGGGATCATCCAGTTTAAAGAAGGCATTATTAAGAGACTGAGTTAAAGGCCATGAATGCACACATTTCCATAGTTCCTTTTTAAATTATGAGACAATCTCCAGGAATGATGGGCCACGTGTTGTTCTTTTTCTAACCCAGAAAGGGAAAATGTTCCCAGTTACTTCAGGTAAAATCCCAGCTACTCTCTTGCAGCCTGCAGACATCAAAATGATTCTACATTTTGAAGAGATCCTGAGAGATCTCTGAACGTCACCTAAGAGATCCCAAATGTTACCACGTTTCTGCCTTTACCACATATTCTCTGCTAATTTTCATTTTCTCTTGAACCTCCGTAGGTACTTAGACTAAAGCAAGGGTACTTTACCAGTGCAATACTGCCCCCCCCCAAAGGGGGCATTTGGCAATGTCTAGAGACATTTTTGATCATCATCTAGAGGAGTGCTACCAGCATCTAGTGAATAGATGCCAAGGATTGTTCTGAACATCTTACAATATACACGACAGCCTTACACTACAAAAGTCACCCAGCCCAAAATGTCAACAGTGCTAAGGTTGAATGAGAAATTTTGGACCAAAGGAATGTAATTGGCCCTACATAGTAAGCAAGATCTCCTGCTGTAACTTCTTTGGGAAACAAATATCCTCATAAATTAGTTGGGATATATCATTAATATTGGTTTTCCGAGGAAGGCCAATTATTCATACCACTCACCACTTCCTCATGGATTCTAAACAGACTGACAAATAGATTGAGAGGTCAAATAGAAGTCCAAATATCAACTATATCACCACCAATGTTGGATTGCAGAAATGAGCCTAAACCGGAAGGCAACATAAGTTGTCTACATGTTTCCCCATGAATTAACCTCATTTATGCACAAGTAGAGCAATTAGAGAAGAGCGAAACTCCCTCCAAAGACCTGGGGTAGCTGATTTTATGTATCAACTTGCCCACACCATCAGGTGCCCAGATTTAACATTATTTCCGGTTCACACAATAGTTCAGTTCAATATATTCCTAAAAATAGTGAGGGTTTTTCTGAATGAGACTGGCAACTGAATCGGTGGGATCACTAGTGTGGATGGCCCTTCCCAGCATCAGTGGACGTCATCCGATCCATCTGGGCCTAAAGAGAACAAAACGCAGAGAAAGGGAGGATTCATTCCCTACTTGTCTGCCTGCTTGAGCTGGGACATGGATTTTCCTTGGACTGGGACTTACATCATCAGCTCCCTCGTTCTCAGGTCTTCACACTGGGACAGGAATTACACCATTGGTTTTTCTGAGTGTTGAGTTTGCAGACAGCAAATCATGGCCTCCCTAATCACATGAGACAAACATTCATAATAAATCTCTTTTCTGTATCTTTTGGTTTTGCTTCTCTGGAGCACCGTAATATAAGACCCTAGGATGTTTAGTACATGGAGTAAATGAGAATGAATATGGCCTGCAGGTTGAGAGTGCCTCTGTACATGTAGCGATCCTTATCATCAGCTGGCGGATCAGTGCAGCCCCCACTCATCCCAAGAGTGAGAAAACAGGAACGCAAGTCCAGTACATTTAAGATGGCAGAAGTTTTTGTTGTAAGGGTCGTGACCACAGGGAGAGAGGATCTCCTTCAGCCCCGAAGTCTTATTTGAAGGAACAGAAGGAGTGACAAATGGGGAAGGTAAGGGGAAGTCAATCAATGAAAAAGTATTCATGATTGGAAGAGAGTTAGTTAAATATGTCTTGTATAAAGATGACACTACAGAAAGGATTATTAAAGGTTGGTATGTGTGATTATTGAAGATTTGAGACAGAGAGATCTATTAGAAGATGGTTTTAAGAAATGATGGGGTCTGAACTAAGGCAACAGAAGTGACTGGGAAGGAGAAGGTAACTATGAGAGTGACATGGAGGATAATTTAGAAAGAAGAGTCTAGAAAGAATTATCAGGTTTTCAGTTTCTAGTACTTGGGACCTAGAAGATGATGTAACTTATTTAAGAAACACCTAAATAGCGCTCGCTATGTGGCAGGAACCATGGTGAGCAATTTTCAAATGTTTACTGAGTTACTTGTAAGTGGTTCCTATGAAACAGGAATTATCATTATTCCCTCTTACATGTAAAAAAACTCCCGAGGCACGTGGAGCTAACATCACTTGCCCAATGTAACACTGCTAGTAAATGGTGAATTTAAGATTCAAATCAGGCATAGAGGTCCAAAATGTACAACCTTACCACTAGTAACCCACAGGCCTATAGGAAAAGAGTGGATTTGTGGAAAACATATTTTCTTGGACATTAATTTTGTTTTTAGTTTTCTGTGGAATAGTTAGCATTTTCCTCAACACATTCAAAGAGTAGGTACATTTTAAGAAAATATGAAGCAAGAAATTCTATAAGTTTGAAATTAATTAAAAAAATATATCATAGGAGAAGACGTTCTGTAAAATACCCACTTAGAATTAAATTTTTATAGGGATGCCTGAGTGGCTCAGTCAGTTAAGCGTCCACCTCTTGGTTTAGGCTCAGGTCATGATCTCACAGTTTGTGAGTTTGAGCCCCACATCAGGCTCTGCACTCAGAGTGCAGAGCCTGCTTGAGATTCTTTCTCTCTCCCTCTGTCTGCCCCTCCCCTGCTCATGCTGTCTCTCTCTCAAAATAAGTAAAATAAAAAAAAAAAAAAACATAAAAAAATAATTAAATTCTTATAAATATATTTCTAACCCAATCGCAATGGTTATAACCTGGAATAACAAAAATTTTGTGATCTGTTTGTTTATAACAGAGGTCTAACTCTGTCTACCTAATAGATTAGGCAGAAGGGCCAACTATGTAAATGTATTTAAAATTTTTCTATATCCCTTTCAGAGTCTTTCCTGGGAGGAAACTGCTAAAGTTGTTAATATCTGCCAATTTCTCAGCACCACCCCTGCTCCCAACACACACATCCTCAGCTACAAATCTACATCTATGAATACATCTACATCACCTGTATCTATCTATATCTATATCTATATCTATATCTATATCTATATCTATCTATCTATCTATCTATCTATCTATCTATCTATCTATCTATCTATCTATATCCTGGTCCCATTAATTGGGTTCTTCAGACTTTTTCCAATTGCAGAACCGGTTTTCCCCAATCAGAATGCCTTTCTCCTACATTATTTTTTTACATTAATGCAGGTTCTTCTTTCCTCTGACATAACTAATCAGACAAAAGAATCCAAGCTAGCACATTAGCAGAGTGGCTCTGTTGCCTCATCAACTTTTGGTGACACTGCCTTAACTAAAAAAGGACAATGCGAAAGGGTGGAAATTTTGGAAACTTGGCAGGACGGTGAGGAATACGTTTTGGGCAGGAAGTACCCTGAAGCCAAAATTTACTCCAAAGGTAACTCTTAGAGATATAGCATCAGAACCCTGGCTCACTAACTTTCCAAGACTAATCATTTGTTTACTTTTAGAAATGTAGAACATAAAAGATAAAGAAATTCGAGACAGCAGTGTAAACGTTTGTCAGTCAGTAAAAGTATTGGTTGAGTCTGTGAATATGCAGGCTGGGTAAAGGTCTAATGACCTGATAAGAAAATATGCCATTTTTATAAACACAGTGGTGGTCACCAGGACAGAGCACATCACTGGCCGCTGTTTCTGTCTGACAACACAAATTAAAATCCCATTAAAATCTGAAAGATTTGAGATTTCTGAATTTTTGAGGTATTCTTTTGAATGTAACTATCTGTATAGTGACACCTATCTTTTAAACTCTGTCCTCGCCTTTTTCTCACTGTGATTTTGAAGAGGAACAATACAAATGTTTGCGTGTGTGATGGTATATATTTCGGTAGACAGTTGGCCACGTGTTATTTTTGCTTTTACTAAAGCAAAATGGTAAAACAGTGAATTTTCTATTTTGAAAATGTAATCCTTATTTTGGATATTTAAAAAAAAAATAGTACTACTTTTCACTGATACTTTCCTGTGTGAGGGTTGGGATCTTTAGAGAGGTAACTGACTTATCTGACATCTCGTACACTGTGGATGTAAAGTAAATCAGTGTTCTGAGAAAGTGCATTTGTGATCGTGAGCTGTTGTATTAAGGGGGAAAATAATGTGGTTTGTCATCAATCTCTCCATGTGGCATACAAGGGCTGACTTGTTGAAATTTTGTAGGCTTTTATTTACAGAGAAAACACAGACCCTGTGCTGCTTCGAGTCCTATCGGGCCACACATTCAAAGGAATCACATCTGAAAAAGAAACTGCTTAAATCATGACCTTTACAGATAATCTAATCCATAAGGAGACCAAAATTACTTTGCTCCTGTGAACAAGAACAAAACCTGAAGAATTTAATTATTTGCGAATTATTCATGAATATTTTGATCCTGGCTCAAGCCTAGTGCTGGAAAAGAGAGACAATCGCTGACTGTTGCCAATCAGGGTTTCATGGAAGAAAAATATGGAATATTTCAGCCTCAGCATAACACCCCATATTTCCAAGTTTTGTTAAAAAAAAAAAGAGGTGTTGCTAGAGACAAGTGAAACTTAGGTGGAAATAGAACTAAAAGTAGACCCTCAGAGAAAGAAATAGGATATGGACTGTTGCTGGGAAGAAATAATTGCAGTGATGTGCTCAGATTAGAAGTTACATTTTGTGAGAAACATATGGCCACGTGCTAAACATCCATATGCCATAGTTAATAAAACTGAATTCTACTGATATATCTTGTACTACTGATCTTACTTAGTGGTTGGAGGTCCATAAATGTACAAGTATTTACACACACACACACACACACACACACACACACACACACCCTGATGCATCTGGTAGATGTAAGTGATTTATATGTACTTAGGGCTTGATATGGATGGCTTTTATCAACATTAAGGAAGCAGCATAACTAACCTATCTTGGGCCATGATCTGTTCTCTTCTTTCTGTGTCATTTGGGCCTTTGATGAAAAGGTAGTCAGTATGGTGGCAAGAACAGAGGATTTAACACTATATAGATATTGTATGCTTTTGAATTTTGAAACCTGAGGTTATATACTCTAGTCAATAATTTTTTTTAGGAAAAAAAAATCTCTTCTGCCTTGTAGTTGTCATCTTGGGTAAATAATTGAATCTCTCAGCATCAATGTAAAGAGGCTAATACAATCTACCATTTAGGGTTATCAGAAGGAAAAGAAAAATTAAGATAAAAAAGTAGCATGGTCTTAGGTGCATGCTTAATAAATAACACAGGATTTTTTCCTCTCTCTCATTATACATTGGTTGCCACTGAACAGAGCAAACAAATGTAGAGTTCCAATACAGAGAAGCTATCTGTGGTTCTGTGCCCACATCCAGGCTCCAAAACTTGGCTCGTCTTTCTGCCAGTAGCCAGTCTTTAATAAAAGTGCACAGACTGGAAATATTTCCTAGGTAAGAAATGTGCCATCAATTGGAACTTTGCTCATTCTTCTCAAGTTTAGGATGAACAAACAAGACAGAATTTAATTCTGAGGAACACTTAACAAGAACATCTGTTATACAAGATAGAGATGGTCGGCATTGATGCTTCTTACTCGTAAATACGAGATCAACCCATTGTCATCATTCTTAGGGAATCTTTGCACTAAACACCTCAAAACTGGGACCATAATTTCCTAGCCCTTGATTTCCATTAGCTGATTCACTCAGCTAAAATGATTGTGCGTTGTTAAGTAGCTAAGGCTTTTAGATAGTTCTGCATCAGAGGCATTATTTATTTTATTTTATATATATTTATTATTTAATGTATATAATACATGAACAAATAAATGTTTTATTTATCTAGTGTGTCTGAGTTAGACACTATGTTAACTGCTGAAGTTACAGCAGTGAGTATATGAGAAAAGGTCATATACCCTAAGGGATTTGCCTTCTAATAAATGGAGAAAGGCAACAAACTAGTAAACAAACAAACATGATCATTTCAGATAATGACAAGTATTGAGGAAAGTAAAATAGGGTAATGGGATTTAGAGAGATTGAGGATGATGTATGTATAAAGGAGAAGCAAACGATTGAGAAGAACTACCTTCTATCAGGTATTTGGGGAAGGTCTCCCTGAGAAAGTGAGATTTCTTCTGAGATATGATTGATGCAAAAGGGTCAGCCCAGTGAGGATTTCAGAAAAGGAAGTTCCAGACGGAGGAAATAGAAAGTGTGTGGGGCCCTGAGTCTAGAATGAGTTTAACGTGCTTAAGAAACAAAAAGAAAGCCAATGTGGGTAGAACGTAGTTAAAAAGGGAGAGTAAAGTAAGATGGAATTGAAAAGAGAATCAAGGTTCACGTCCTGGAGGTCCTTTTGGACCAAAGAAAGGGATTTGGGTTTTTGACCAAGTGTAACAGAAAGCCACTGGAAAGATCCAAGTAGGGCGATGAGCTGTAGGGGTCCAAGAGTGGAAGAAGCCAAAGTTTCAGGCTATTCTGCTCATCCAATGAGATAAAACGGTAGTTGGAATCAAGGAGGAAGCAGTGGAGATGGGCAAGTTCCTGGGTTTGGATGGGGGAGTGAGAGGCAGAGAGGATCAAGAATTACTCAGCTGTATAAAGTCCATCTTGTTCCAACAATGGATCCCTAACTCTTGGCATGCAATAAAAGTTCACTACAATTATGGAAAGATAAGCTCTTTTCTACGTGCTTTATATGGATTACCCCATTTAATTCTCACAACCCCATGGACTAGATTCTACCATGTCCCAAGTTTTATATAGAAAGAAACGGAAGTTAAGTCAAGTTTAAACAAGTGGGAAGTAGTGATCTTGTAAAGCAATGCAGGGTAGACTGGCTGACTTCTTCAGGGCTCATGCTCTTATCTGCTATTTCTGGAAATAAAGAGCAAGTGCAAGTCATGAACATCTTCCCCAGAAATGGTCTACACAGTGTTCCTGTTTGGTGGTATTCCTACTGCTTAAATATGTTTTATCCTTGGTTCCTGGCTTAGTAACAATGAAAGCTAGTATTTGTTGGATCTTTCCCATTTTACATTCACTAGATTAATTTAAGTCTAACACAAAAGTTATGAGATAGACACTGTTTCTGACCTATGGATGAGAAAGTGAAAGGCAGAGAGTCTATCCCAATCTAAGTCCAAAGCCAGTGATTTTTAACACAGAAGCTACTGCAAGAACCAGTGGCTAAGACTGATCAACACCAGAGAAATACAAGTTAAAACAGTATAAAGTATTGCTATACATCCATCAGAATCGCTAAATTTAAAGACTGACAAAACCAAGTGTGGCAAGAATACGGGGAAATTGAAACTCTCATGTAGTGCTGTTGGGGATTTAAAATGGCACAATTATTTTAGAAAACTTATCAGTTCTAAGAAATTCAATATACACCTACTCTGTGGCCCAGTAATTCCACTCTTAGGATTGTATCCATGAGAGTGGCAGATATTTTGTGACAGCTATTTTGATTCACCTAACATTTGTTGGACACTTACTATGTAGCAGGTAGGATGTGTATTAGGGTTCTTCACAGAAACAGAACCAATAACATGGATAGAAAGAGATTTACTATAAGGAATTGGCTCACATGAATACAGAGGCTGAGAAATTCAGAAATTCAGACAGTCAGTGGTTCCTGTTTGAGACCAAAGAACTGGGAAGTAGGTGTGTTGATGGTCTAAGTTCCAGTTCCAGTCAAGTCCAAAGGCAGATGAAGATTAATGTCCCAGCTTAAAGTCAGCCAAGCAGAGAGAGAGAATTTTTATTCTATTCAAGCCTTAATGGATTGGATGAGGTCCACCCACAATGGGGAGAACAGTCTGCTCTACTCAGTTTATAGATTCAAATGTCAATCTCATCCAGAAACACCATTACAGACACACCTAGAAATAATGTTTAACCAAATATCTGGGTACATAAAATTAATCATTACACATGTAATGTGACCCAACTCATTTTATACACCATGAAGAATCCTCACTGAGATGATCATATATCCCAATGTGTCTGTGCTTATTGTCCTGGTATTACAACTAATAGCATGCCTTCTCACTTTCAAAGCGTCCACTTTGGCTAGTAAATTATTTGGTTGCCAAAATTTAAAGCCATGTCTTCCTTCTTATGAGCCTGTTATCAGTTATGGTATAATCTGATGCTAAAACTTTATACCGTCCTTGATCACTTTTCTGCTGACAAAATAAGGCTCATGATTAAAATGCAGTTAACTATTTTGCACATTACACAGGAAACAAATATCTATAGTTGATTGAGAAAGAGCATGTGTACATGTCTTCTTATCAAAATGCCCTATTCAACATGTTTCCAAAGGAGCCATACAGATAGCCAATAGACACATGAAAAGACGCTCAATATCACTAATCATCAGGGAAATACAAATCAAGACTACAAGGAGAAATATTACCTCACACCAGTCAGAATGGCTACTTTGAAAAAAACAAGAAATAACAATGTTGGTGAGGATGTGGAGAAAAGGAAACATTTGTGCACTGTTGGTGGGAATGTCCACTGTGGAAAACAGTATGGCGTTTCCTCAAAAAATTAAAAATAGAAATACCATATGATCCAGTAAAGATCCAGTAAAGAAAATAAAAACACTAATTTGAAAAGATATATATGCACCACTTGTTTCTCGTAGCATTATTTACAATAGCCAAGATATGGAAGCAACGCAAATGTTTGCCTATAGATGAACAGATAAAGAAGATGTGGTACACTTATTCAATGGAATATTTCTCAGTCATAAAAAAAATGAGATCTTGCCATTTGTGACAATATGGATGGACCTAAAAGGTATTATGTTAAGTGAAGTCAGACAGAAAAAGAAATATACCATGTGATTTCTCTTATATGTGGAATCTAAAAGTCAAAACAAATGAACAAACAAACAAACAAAACAACAAACATACTCTTAAATACAGAGAACAAACTGGTGGTTGCCGGAGGGGAGATAGGTGGGGCAAAAGCCGAAATAGGTGAAGGGGATTAGGATGTGCAAACTTCTGGTTATAACAAGTCAAGGGGATGAAAAGTACAGCATAGAAGATACAGTCATTAATACGATAATAATGTTGTATGGTTACAGAGAATGATTACATTTATCATGGTAATCACTGAGTAATGTGGAGAATTGTCAAATCAATATGTTCTACATCTGAAGCTAATATTAACATTGTATGTCAACTGTACTTCAATAATAGATAAAAATAAATAAATAAAACTCAAAAAAGGCCTATTCAAACGTCACATTTGCTCTTAACTATCAGGATATTCTCTCTCAATAACAAAATGGCACTCTCGCTGTATAAACAGTTCTACAACTTTTTTTCTTACATTTTAGTGTTTTTTTCTTACATTTTAGTGTTGTATTCAACTAAAAATAATAGTTTTAGTATGCATTATCTAATATGATTCTTGAAAGAATCCCTTAATGTAAATAGAGTAGACACCATCCATCTAGAACTGTAAACCATAATACTCCCTGTTCTCTCATCTAATGAGAACCATGATACCTCCTAAGTCATTCTTACATTTATACACTTCCCTTCCCCATAGCCACTTTGCTAGTTGATTCTAACTCTCATTCTTGGCTCTCTTGGATTATTTTCCTATACCCCTTACTACTTTCCATGCTGTTAGCATTCTCCTCTTTTAAGTGATCCTTTGTGGATTAGTCTCTAAGATAAAAATCCAATCATGCTTTCCCTTTCTTAATCAGCTTCAGTGGGTTACTGTAGCATAGCTAAAAGGACCTTCATTACCTGGCTCATGGCCTTATGTATTGCCACTCTTTCCTGCACATTGTTTTCTGGCCATTCAGAACCAGTTGAAGTGTTGCCAGGATATCCTACTCTCCCTTACATTTGGGTTTAGGGGCTTTAGGAACGCTATTGCCTTTACCTAAAACTCATTCCTCAAATTTTACCTGGGTAACTATTATTTGTATTTCCTGTTTCTGCTTAAATATCATATTCTCCTTTACATTTTTTGTGGTCCTCAAAGACTCCAGTGGCCCACAACATCTTGCAAACATCATGCCCTAGCAGTTACTAAACCATGTCACATTGCCTCTATAATTCTTTGACTCACTTTTACTCTTGCATACTTTTCTGTCTCTAGACAACATACAGTTTGATGGCAAGAGGTTATGGCCATTTTAGTTATCATCATATTCCCCAGGACCATTCACATTGCCTGATACAGTGTTGAGGCTCAGTGAACATTTCTGGAACAAATTAATCAATGAATTATTCTCCATTTTTTAGACTAAATAATGGAGAATACACCAGCTACCCAATTAAAAAATTATGATTACATAATTATATAAATGAATACATGAAATGATACAATAAAAGAGATTACAAGAATAGATGGGGTTGGAGGGGCGGATGGAGGGTGTGATGCTTAGGTAAGTTGACCATAAAGGTCTTTTCTAAAAAGGTTTGAGCTGCAGCCTAAATCCTAAGACGCAAGGCTAAACACTAATAAGTGAAAATTTGCTCCTTACATTTGCTCGGGCGGGAAGAAAAAATTCCCTGAGGCAATGGGACACGAGGTACATAAGTTTGGATGAGGTAAATGTTTGGAAAACTTCAGGAAATGGAGTGATTTTACCTGTGGAATTGCCCTCATCGGGGGATGTGAGCATACAGGGCACACCACACAAGAGAGTGAAAACGTTCAAACATGAAAAAGGGAAAAAGAAGGTGTAAAAGAAAGATGTAGACAGAGGTACCAAAGATTAGATTCTGGCTATACTGAAATTCATACTGCTACCAAAAAATCCACCAACATTTTACTTTGCCAACTAATGGGATTCCATTTATTTTTCTAGCGATTATTATTTGGGTGTGTTTTCCCTAAGAAGAGAACAAAATTGCCAACTATATAAACTATATATATACATAGATAGATATAGTATATGTATACATGCATACATATATGTATATCTATATAGTCGTATATTTGCTCTCTATCAACAAAAACGAACGCTAATTAAACTTCTAAAACACTTGAATCTATTCTTTTTTCTCTAAACCCACACATTTCTGCTTTCCAAAGTGAGTGTATCCTTTTCATAGAGATTCTGAAAGCTTATCCCAATAAATTTGTTCTTTTCACTGAAGCAAATGATTACATGTATTTTTTAAAAAAACATTAAGAAGGTGATGAGATCATTTATTGTTGCTAAACTTTAATAGCGTCTAAATAAGGGGGTCGGTATTTTTTTTTTCTTGTTTGTCTGTTGTTTTTTCCGCTCTGGCTGGACCAGTAGCAGCCTCCAAATGACATGATGCTAAATCAGAATTCTTTTCTTTCCAATTTGCAAGGAAAAAAAAAAAAAAAAAAAAGCAGACCTCGCTTCAGCACCAAATGAGGCAGTTCATGCTGGTTTTGGAAAAGGAATTAGCTTCAGAGAGAAAAATAACAAACTCCGTTCTGAGGTCTTTCCTATATATCGAAAAGGCCAGTTTGGAAAGGAAATGCGGAAAAACAAACAGAAGGTGCCCAGGTTTCTTTATCATACCTGGAGAAGGACACGCTAAAATCTACACAGCCATACCCTGGCGCCAGGTCTTCATTATTTTTTCTCTTTTAAAATGGCACCCACTGCTCTATAAAATGATCTACTGGGACTTCAAAGCCATGGCGATTGCATGTGGCACAGGATGTACGCAATTAATTATGTAATGCTTAAATGACAGGGTGTAGGAAAAATAGGAGAGAAGAAGAAAAAGTTAAAAAAAAAAAAAGCAAAAAAACCCAAAGTAAACTCAAAGACCTGGTTGTCTGCCTGCCAAGAACCAGTAGCAGATAAGGCCTCCAGTTGCTGTGGAAACTCAGGCCTCCAGGAGCCAGAATCCAATTTCAGAAACCACAAGATCAACATAAACGTGTGCAAAAATAAAAAGGTTTGTTTGGCAAGTAATAAGGAGAAGGGTACCAATGTATAAAACACGTGAACCAAGGTGACCTCAGCCAACTGAAGCCGTAATGGCGATGATGTCCGTGCAGGTTTGGCACCTCCGAAATGAGCGGTAACAAGACACAGTCCACGCTGCTTTCTGTTATCAGGTAATTGCTACCTTTTTGAAATATTAACCATCCACCACCTCTTCCCATGCCTCCCCTCAAAAAACATAACACCACCCTTCATGAAAGCAATGCTAGAGACCTTGATTTTAACCCAAGAGGCCAGAAAACAGACAGCTAGATTTTTTTGCTTGTTTCTTAGATCATGAATCATATGCTCTACCATCCAGGGCAAAGAAAAATGTGTGTGTGTGTGTGTGTGTGTGTGTGTGTGTGTGTGTGTGTTTGTCTACACTTTATCCCTTCTGCAATTATCTGCGAGGAGCAATTACATTCTAAAGTAAGATGTAGGCTTCATGTGCAAGCTGTTAATAATTGTAAAACTTAATGTTATTCTGGACTCTTCATTTAACATACTTAAGTTTGGAATAAAGAAGAATCATCTAAAATAAAAGCTCTCTGATGGGCAGACAGATTTTAATTCATCCTTATACTACCAGAAATTATTTACATATGCAACATTATTTTTGTGTGTTTTCCTTCATTTTTTTTAGGTTTATTTATTTATTTTGAGAGAGAGCGTGAGAACGGGAGGGGCAGAGAGAGAGGGAGAGAGAGGGAGAGAGAGAGAGAATCCCAAGCAGGGGCTTGAACTCACGAACCATGAGATCATGACCTGAGCCAAAACCAAGAGCTGGACACTCAACCTACTGAACCACCCAGGCACCCCTCCTTCATTTTCTTTAGAGACTAAATGCTCTCCTAGACTAACTTCATCAATAAGCTGATTAATTATTTTCTTAAGTAAGACCGATTTTGTATTCCATTGAGCCCTAGGCCTAGAAGACTTTCGGTATAAATTCTGGAGAACTCCCAAGTTTGAGGTCAGATAGAAAATGTACCAGCACATGTGGTACTGAAGAAGTGATTTAAACTTTTCCAGGAAGAAAAATAAAAAACAAAACAAACAAATACATACATATATTTGAATTCCTAACAGATAAATATGTAAAGAAAGAAACCAAACGCAACACATAGAAATGTCACATATAGATCAGTTCACTATAGAAATACCCCCATCTCCTTTATTTCTCGATCTTAAGGTCTTGCTCTTCAAATTGAGAAATTAAAAAAAAATTTTTTTTAAATCTTTATTTCTTTTGAGAGAGAGACAGAGTGTGAGCAGGGGAGGAGCTGAGGGGAGGGAGACACAGAATCCGAAGCAGGCTCCAGGCCCTGAGCTGTCAGCACAGAGCCCGACGTGGGGCTCGAACTCACGCACCGTGAGATCATGACCGGAGCCGAAGTTGGACACTTAACCGACTGAGGCGCCCCAAATTGAGAAATTTTAAATGTACAATTCCATTTACAATAACCCGCATTGTCTATTGTTTGTGTAGAAAACTCCACCTGTCTGGCAGAGACTCTGCTAAACGTACAACACAACACTCCCTTCGTCGCCTGGGCCCACAGCTAAGACATACCTCCTTGTGACTGAGTGCTAGCCAATACGATGCATGCATCAGTAAGAATGCCACTTTCAAGACTGGCCCTCTTATGACCCTCCATACTCTCTCTACTAGCCCATTTGCCAGTTAGATACAGAAGGCCCCTGGAAACTTTCACCTTCCTAGGAAATAGCATATCACATAATGGAGGGATTGGGGCTTCCTGGCTTATCACTTGGAGAAGAGTTTGGAGGGCACCTGATGAAGACCATTCATGTTAGACTTAGTAGGAGTGATAAATAACCTTTTACTATGTTGAGCCACAAAGGTTGAAGGCTTTGGTTACCACATTGCATACCCTACCTGATACAACACCCTTCACAAAACAACCTAAGCATTACCAGTGTCTTTGAAGCTGTCTGACAACTCTTGAAACGTTACGGCATCTTCCTTAAGAAATGCATCCTTTCCCTATTGCATCCAGCCCTATCAGAGCCCTAATCACATGGGATTGTTCTATCACTGTTACTTTAGTAAGCATGCCAGGGCTACACTTTTTATCAGTATCTTCCACGTATAGCACGATACTAAAAATACACGTTGACATTTGGAGTCTAGAAAATGTATTCATCAATCTGTATGTATCTAGTAAGGATGAGGACTAAAAAGCCAGAAGTATCTAAAAAGGGTATTTTCTTGTCCCTCCTGCCAAAAGGGCTTTAAAAAGACCACTGGGTAACCTGGACAACCAAGGTACAATTCAAAATCCTGTCTATGTTTTGAAGAATAAAGGATGGGGCACCTGGGTGGCTCAGTTGGTTAAGCGTCCGACTTCAGCCGAGGTCATGATCCCGCTGTTCCAGAGTTCAAGCCCCATGTTGGGATCTGTGCTGACAGCACAGAGCTTGGAGTCTGTTTCAGATTCTGTGTCTCCCTCTCTCTCTCCGCCCCTCCCCCCCCACTCTCTCTCTCTCTCTCTCTCAAAACTAAATAAACATTAAAAAACATTTTTTTTAAAGAATAGAGGAATGGTCAGCCATAGTGATGAGCAATACCTTCTTCCTAGAAACCATAACTGGCAGAGAGAAAGCCAGAGCCTTAAGCTACTTGGCATTGTGATGTATTTTGACATTCAAGTATCTGTCATTATGAGCAAGGTCTGCCCAATATAAAACTCTATCGGGAGTGGAGAAAATTTTATGTGACCGTAAGTGTGAGAATCTAATGATCTGGAGGGTTTGGTGAAGTTGAGAATACATCTTTTTGCTTTCATAACTTCTTAGGGCAATAGGAGAAGCGAAGTCCAATATTAAAAAGTGTTCATTTGACTCAGCTCACAAGTAGACAATGCCTCATCATTCTCTCCCTGGAAGCGGCAACTTTTTTTTTTTTTAATTCACTGACACTGAATACTCACTTGTTGGATATATTAATGGTGTAGTCCTATAATAAGAATTTCATGCAGTCCTTAAAAATCATGTTTCTAAGAATATTTAATGACTTTAGGGGGTGCCTGGGTGGCTCAATCGGTTGAGCACCCGACTCTTGATTTTGGCTCTTTGATGATCTCACAGTTCATGGGTTTGTGCCCCATATTGGGCTCCGTGCTGACAGTGCAGAGCCTGCTTGGGATTCTCTTTCTCTCCTTCTTTCTCTGCCCCTCCTGCAAGCTCTCTCTCTCAAAATAAATAAATAAACTTTAAAAAAAGTTCACATATATTTTAAATAAAAAAAAATCAGAATATATAATTTAAACCCCATGGTAAAATATTTAAGAGGCTGAAATAAATATATAAAAATTCAAAAGCTATTTCATTCAGTCGAATTATAGTTGATTTTTATTTAATTTCCTCTTTACAATTTTCCGTAATTCCCAATTTTACCTAGTAATCATGCATTGTCATTTTATGGTTAGAATAGATTAATATGTATTATTTGTTAAAATAATTCAGACAGTCTGCATTTAAGATGAGGTTAAAGCAGCCTACAAAATCAAAATATATTGAAATAGGGGTGCCTGGGTGGCTCAGTAGCTAAGCATCCCATTCCTGATGTTGGCTCAGGTCATGATCTCACAGTTTGGTTCCTGAGTTTGAGCCCCAGGTTAGGGTCTCCGCTGACAGCGCAGAGCCTGCTTGGGATCAAATCTCTTCCTCTCTCTCTGACCCTCCCCCATCTCAAAAATAGATAAACTTAAAAAAAAAGAAATTCCTTATTAAAAATATATTCATCTAGGGGCACCTGGGTGGCTCCACTAGTTAAGCGTCTGACTTGGGCTCATGTCATGATCTGGCAGTTCATGGTTCGAGGTCTGTGTCCAGCTCTGTGCGGATAGCTCAGAGCCGGGAGCCTGCTTTGGATTCTGTGTCTCCCTCTCTCTCTGCCCCTCCCCTGCTCATTTTCTCTCTCTCTCTCTCTCTCTCTCTCTCTCTCTCTCTGTCTCTCAAAAATAAGAACAAACATTTAAAAAACATACATTTAAATAGTGCATTCAAAAACAGGAGAGATCATGAAAATTAATGCAATAAATTCTATAATAATACTAACCTTACAACATGTTGGGTGATCTTTTTAAGTTTTGTGCATATGTTGTTAACTTATTTAATACTATCCTCATAACACCCAAGAAAGTAGGTAATCATATCACAAGGAAGCTGAAGCACAGAGAGGCTGAAACTTGTCTAAGGTCACTCAGCTAGTTAGTGGAGAAGCTAGACTTAATCCACGCAGTCTGGCCCCCGAGGCTGCACTTTAGGCACCACACTATAAAATGGTTCCAAGAAACAAAAATGGAGTTTGCCTCTGGGATACTTTCTCTCAAAGAAAATGGAGAGTAGTAGGTTATATGGAGGTACCTGTTATCAAATCACAAATAAGCATTTAACTGAACATATGGTTTCCTAGGCCTACATTTTAAGAGGAATTGATTGTGCAGATTATCTAATGCAAAAGTGGGCAAGACTTTCAACTGTATTATTATAGAATATATAGAAATAAAACCCAGTCTAGAGAGATGAATCCTCACTTGTACTCATGAGGCATGGCCCTTGAAAGTTTTCATCTCTCTGTGGGCAAAAGCAGATAAAGATATGCTTCCTTACTAAGAACAGGGCTGGTGATAGCCCCAAATCTTACCCCATTCTCTCTGCATGATCACAAACCACCACAGAGGTCAGAGTGGAGCAGAGGAGCAGAGTTAAGCAAAATCTCTTTGGTAAGATCATTTCTTCCAAGGGGACATCATTAATCTAATAATGTTGCACATTAAATCAATTTGCACCAAGAAAATGAAAGCCACACAGGGTGATATATAGCCTATGGGAGCTCCCCAAATGAACGCCAGCCCCAGCCAATGTTTTAGTCTCTTGCTACTTCTTTTATTTTACACAGAAAATTAAATGTTAGCCAGTTGAGTTCTATTTTCGTTTAGAATGTCTATTAAAAGTCTGGCTGTAATATTTATGAATACCAAAACAAGACCACCAGGGCACATATGTACTAAAAGCAAGTCTCTGTCACAGGTCTACCAAGCAGTTTCTCAGACATTAATAAAATAATAATAATAATAATAATAATAATAATAATAATAATATAAAAATCACTAAAACTACAACAGAGAGGTTCCAATTGGAAGAACAGATAAAAAAGAAAAAGAAAAAGTGTTTTAAATTTTGCACACACACAAAAAAATCCTTTATGTGATTTAGAAACCCCTTCTTCCTATTGCTTCAATCCTGGAGTTAAAACATGTAGACTGAGGTTCAATGATAGGCCCATCAGATTTCATTATGAAGCTTTCAGGAAGATAATTTAGAGGAAACACTCAAATGTTTACTAAGAGTATACGAAAGTCTCAACTGCAGGCCTGTCCATGCAAGAAGTTTTTCACCTCAGTGTTTTTGTTGTTGTTGCCAAATTTTTTTCTGAATTCCTGGTGGTCTTTGTTTTATTTTGTTTGGTTGAGGTCAGGGTTGACTTACGGATTGTCTTGAGATACAGTAAGTAGAGGGAGACAGACAATTTACCGTGAAATTGTTAGTAGCCAAGGCTGAACAGTGATAAATAGTGATAAAATACATTAAAGATAAGCCATGTCATAAATAATAATGTGAACTAATGGAGACACAGAATTTAATTTGAAAAAAAAAAGTTCTCTATACTAGTTTCCTGTAATATATTACCATCTACGGTTTACCCATGCATCAAAGTTAAAACTGAAAATCACCCTTGCCACTGGAAAATTTAAATAAAGTTTTACAAGATTAATTAAGCTGAATCTACAGTGAAAAAAATTAACCACAGATTTCAGGTTTATCTTTGCCTGTAAGGTGATCTTTATTTTTTTCCTCCTGGAAAACTTCGTAAGAAGATAGTATTTTCTGAGCATTACCTTGCAGGACTACAGCATCAGCATCACTAAACTGTTCTATTGCTCCTCCAAACCCAAAGCAATGGAAAGAAGGAGGAAAAGAGGAAGAGGAACCAGGAGCAACAGAGTCTTTGTTTACACATCCCCAAGTCTTAAAACATAACCCCATCCACGCCTGACATTCCTCATCTCGCCTCTGCCCTTCCTGCCACCCTCTCTGTTAATCCTTGGGAGTGGGACTTCTTTATCCACCTGGACTGACCCTATTGGAAGTTTCTGTGCTTTTACATGCTTCTGAGGCCAGGAACGAGATTATGCAAAGACTGGCCTTGAGACTGCAGAAGTCTTGATGGTTCCTGCCAACAAACTGACTTTGTCCTAACACCCCTCTCCCCACCCCCTTTTTATGTAAAGAATGAAGGACTCTTATTGAAGATACAGACATAGGGAGAACAATGATGAGAGAGGGCAGTGACAGGGAACAAGCTGATGCACCAGAGTTCTTACTGGGTTTTGCTCTTCAGTTGAGTTTAATTTAGTAGCATTTCTGTGTTACTGGATTGGTTTAATCAGAAAGGATTTAGGGGCAACATCATGCCTTGATTCACAAAATATTTCTGTGTGTGTGTGTGTGTGTGTGTGTGTGTGTGTGTCCATGAGCATGGTGATTTTTATACTGTTGAGAACTATTAGCTAAAAATCTTTCCACAATGAAAAGAGGGCATGGTTTTCTTCTAGTCAACTTTCAAAGGGGCTGCTCTGTCATCTGAACCCGGAGCTAAGGTGGCCCACCTAGACTTGGAAGGGCTGATCTGCTGGGTCCATTTCTCACTCTGCCTCCAGAATGGCAAAATGCCAAACACTCCCTTGGTAATCATGTGCACTCTGCAGCTTTCAGTTTCTCTATCATTCACCTCCACAGACCTTTGAAGTGTCCTTATTCTGGTTTTGCTCACTCCCCTGCCACTCTTCAGAGTGCATTTGCATGATATTGGGAAAGTAAAAGAATGTCCATTTGGAAAATCAAATTCCTGGGACCAGAATCTTAAATCTTAACGTGGAAGAGAGCGAGAGTTTAAGGATTCCCCACCCCTAGTATCTTCTTTGCCACCAATGTTCATCATTTCTTTTACGGAAGTACGACTTTCGAGGATTACAATGTAAACTGGCCCTCACATATTCCCTCTTCTTTGGATGGAGAAAGAGCCACGAAATGCACACTCAGGCCCAATGAACTTGATTCTGAACTTGGCAACTTTCTGAACTGGGCTCACAGCGATCCTCAATAACAGAGGTTAGTTGAATTAAAGAACGTGGTCCATCTGAGTGAATACAGTAAGCTTCACCAAAGCAAGATCTTGAAAGGACTTTTTTTGAATCAGGTATATGCAATTTTTAAACCAAGACAATCCACATGAGTTCATGAAAGGGACAGAGGAGACAGATTCACCTGGAGGAAGAAGAGGTTGGTGGGCATCAGGCAAGGGTTCAGAGCCTCACATGACTAGAAGGGGTTTCAGACTTTGGCCTCACGCCAAAGGTGGAATGTAGTAAAAATCAGATACACCAGGTTAAAAGTCTAGTTAAACAAGTAGGCTACTCATTGTAGAGAAAAGGTAGAGAGTTGAAGTATGATGCTTGGTTGGGCTCCTAAGGCTCATACTATCACACAGATGCCAATATTCCAACTGCATCTGACAAGACTCTCTTTAATCCTCAGTACAGAGGAAGGGAGAATCAGGAGAGAATTGAAGTACAAGATGTGCCCTAAAGTATAGGTCTGAGGTGGCTGTGATGAAGTGTGGAGGCCAGACTATGTGGATGGGGGTGACGAGATGGCAGGGTAGGAAAGAATGTTTGGAAGAACAATAGTCATTACTTGTTTTGTTTATTTATTAATGCAGTATGGATATAAAAATCCTATTCCTAAAATTATGCCAACTATTAAGAAGCCTCTTCCCTTATTCATAAAAAGACCATGGTGATTTCTTCAGATTGCTCCCAATTATATGCGCACATTATAATGATGATTTATTTGAAAGTCTTAAATGTGACTAAGTAGTCTGAGAACTATGTTCTATCTTTTGTGTTTCCTTTACATGGTATCTTTGGTGATACAGAAGAAGTGGTCAATATCAACTTAGTTTCATAAACTTTCCAGTCAATCTGGTACACATATTATTCAAGGTCATCCCATAAAACAGTAAATCTTACAGGTACACATAAAACCTTTACTCAACTATTTATTTATTCTTAATATTATTATTTTACGTGGCTAATGCTCAATAGCACGTAGACTATTTTTTAAAATGAATCGACTGTATAATCATTTTTCCAGGCATTCTTATTGCATGTGAGCCGGAAGATTGCATTATAAGGTATATTAATGTGTGTGATTACTATACCTTATGAAGAGCATAATCCAGGAACCTTGGACTCTAGATCACCATTGACAAAGAAATGAGATGATATTTTTGTAAAACTATAAAGAGCATGAGTTTCCCAAGCCAAGAAAGCTCATTTTAACAGCGTTCTTTTCCAACAGATTTCCATTTATTAATGTATTTATGTATTATACAACGCTTGTGATCTACATGTGACTAAGTTTTAAATCACTATAACTATAAGTGCCAACTTATAAAAGGTTTGAGAAATTCCATGACTCCAGAAAAAGGGAGAAGACTAAAAAGTCGTAAGTTCCTTCAATTTCAATTACAAGTTTGTATGTGAAAAGCAACAACTGATTCCCCATTCTGAATAAGATAGAGATTACTGTAGGTAGCAAACAGAAGTCCTTGACTAATTAAAGAAAACAATGTTAGTTTGGAGGACATGGCAAAATCTTACCCAGGGCAAGACTTTTGATTCCTTTCTTCCCAGAATATTGTGAAAAGGTCCATGATGGTTTGAGATAGGTAAACTGTAGGCTTACAAGCCTACAGGAACATGAGCCCGAAGCCCTGTGAGATCTTTTATGGCCATGAGAGTCTGTGAAATGTTGTAGTTAATTCCCTGCTATCACCTCACACACAGAACTAAATGTATTTGCTGGCTGGCTTCCCTCTTTCTGTCAATGGTGCCACCATTCTTCCAGCCACCCAGGCTTGAAATTTTGGAGTTAGTTTTCATTCTTTTGGCTTCTTACCCCTTACCCCAGTCACTTACCAAATTTATTCAATTCTTTCATGTCTCTTTCCCATCCAAGCCTATGTTGCTTGTCCCATTGCAAGACCTTAATTCAAACCCCTATTATTTCATGCCTGTTCAATTACAGTACTCTTGTAATTGGACCCTTTTTCCATCCAACTGGCCCTGTGTGCCACCACTAGATTAATCTTCTTTAAATATCACTTTGATCATGTTATTCATCTTCAGTGTCTCTGCCTTGTGTTTATCTGTGTTGCACAAGCTGCTGATCTGTTCAGCAACAAAAGGGGCATGTGATTAATTACATTTGGGAAAGACTGCCTACGGTAACCTCTTTAGGAAATTCACAGTGCTTCTCTGCATCGCAGTGACTTGAAGAAATCTACCAATGGAAAAACCTGGTTCATTCTATTTAACATTCCCATTTCTCAAATTTAGTTGAGAAAAATGGAAACTTTTTTTTCATATAAAAAGCATGAAGCTCTCTCAGACTGAATATTTTAAATCACACACTTTGGGAAACATAAGTGAATATCATAATGTTCCATTTGACATGTTTCTTCATAATCATGCTCCATTTGGTCTAGTCTTTTATTGCACTGACCATCAATGCACACCAACATGACATCTCAGTCTATACTCTCTGATCAGACTTATCCCTTCTTTGTTAACTTTTACTGGTCAAATTTAAAAAAAATCATTTTTATCCTTCAAGAACCAATTCAATGGCCACCTCTTTTATGAAGATTTTGTATGTTCCGGCTCCAAAGGTCTCCCGCGATGTGTGGGACACGGTAATTATAAATGTTATAGAATAATTCCCAATCCATTCAACTCAATGTAGCAGAAATCCATTTAGTCCTTTCTAGTTGCCAGGCACTGATGATAGGAAGTAGGTTATGTAAGTACCCCACTAAGATGCTCAGTGGAGTATTCGCAGAATTGGAGATATTGCTATAATAGGGATAATATACTATTATATATATAATTACAAGTACTATGGAAACCTAGTTCATTCTGTTTGGAAATCATGGGTAGTGCTCATGTAAAGCTACAGAAAGATGGTCTCTGAGCCAGCTCTGATTTAACCAAATTAAATAATTATCATTCAATAATGAACTCTAGGTGACCTATATCCTCGTATTGGACTCAAAACCTGTAACATCTGGCCATGCTTCATGAGACAGAGGACCTTCAGCCATCATTACCTATTAAAAGTTCCTCATTCAAGTTGAAGACTATTCTTAAATAACTCTTCAGTTACTTACTCTTCAGACTATAGAAACCCAGTCCCTTTTATCTTTTCTCAAAGGTTTGATTTTCTAGTCTTTAATCATCATTCTGTTTCTCTGAACTCCCTCCAAAGCATCCATGCTCCCCTTCGCTTGTCAATTCCACAACTGGTTACTATACTATGTAAACAGCAGACAATGTCGTGCAAAACCAGACAACATGGTAAGGTTTGATTTAGTTAAGAACCCAACTCACAAATACTTATTCAGAATATCTCAATTCTGTAGTGCAAAACTTGGCTGTAGATCAAGAGTGTTTTAATGGCCTGTTCATACAGCATTACATGAGGGTGATGATTTTTTAAAAATTCTTCTGGGCATAATATTAAAATACAGAAATTCCCAAATAAGTACACCCACATAGCACCAGATATTTAAGAGCTATTTATGATTTCCACTATTTACTAGTTTAAATAAGTATGCCATATTTAAGATACATATAAGTATGTGTCCCTATGTATAATACATATATACTATACTAAATATATATTAAATATCTAGTTACATAAAATTAAATAAGGCATGTAATAGAGGTTTTTGTCTCATGATTTAAGTTTTGAGACTTTGTGTGTATGTGTTCACACACAGTGGCATAATGAAGAAGAAAAGTACCAAATGAAGAAGAAAACTACAATATACACTTAATTATAAATGAGATTCATAAGTTAATCAAATTTTAATTTATAAATCTATGTCACAAAAGGCAGAGGGAAAAGACGTCTCACTAATAAAAGAATAAGAATTACATTGATAACAGATTTCTTAAAAGTAACTATAGAAATGAGAGATCAAGGGAATCTTCAGAGTGCTTGAGAAAATAACTATCAAACAAAAATAGTACACTAAGCTAATCCAGTTTTAAAAAACAAAATAAAATCACAACATTGGCAGGTAAAAAAAAACAAAATTCCCACTAATAGACTGAACTAAAAAATATACTTCAAGGAAGAAGAAAATACGGAGAAAATTCAAGATATAAAAGCAAACACTAAGAAAAAGTGGTGAAAATTTATTAAATCTAGACAAATATTATCTGGTTTAAAGCAATAATATTAATGTTCCTACTTAAAACAATAAGTTATTTTTAAAGAACACTAATAACCTACAGGAAATTAATAGCATATAAATTAGAGGATATGATATCAGGTCTTTAAGAGGATCGTATATTTTGGGGGGAGCAAAAGAACTAAAAATAGGGTTTAAGATATTGCTAAGCTATGTACTTGAATAACCAAATATGCATGATAAAATTTCAGGAGTGATCACTAAAATAGTAGTAATATTAAGTCTTTTTAAAAACTTTTATTTAAAAGTTTATTTTTAAGAGAGAGAGAGAGAGAGAGAGACAGAGCGTGAGCAGGGGAGGGGAAGAGAGAGAGGGAGACACAGAATCAGAAGCAGGCTCCAGGCTCCAAGCTGTCAGCACACAGCCCAACATGGGGCTCGAACCCACGAACCGCAAGATCATGACCTGAACTGAAGTTGGACACTCAACCGACTAAGCCACCCAGGCGCCCCTAAGATTAATTCTAAATCTAGTTTGAAAATTTAATATGTTAAACTTTGGGCTTCATTCAATATTCATGATATAATTTTCAGACTAATCTCTAAAAGAGTAGAGATGGATAAATTCAAATCCAAGTGAACTTTTTTTTAACGTTGGAAAAATAAGAAAAATAAAATACAGCAATTCGAAAACCACCACCAATCCCGAAGAATACAAGGAAGGAGATTAAAAGAAGAAAGGGAGAGGGATAAGTGGAAATTATTAAACTTGAACTAAACTTGCTATTTAAAAGACAGAGATAATCAAATTATATCTAAAAAGTCCCAGCTTATAAATATTTATTCAGAATATGCCAACCTTGATCCCTCAACAGCTCGTAAGACATTCTTCTATAACATAAAAACGCACATTTTTAAAAATTTAAATAAAGGGACTGTAAAAGATATACTCAGGGTATAATCAACAAAAGGTAGCTGAATCTCAATATCATACAAAGAATACATTAAGACAAAAGCATTATCAGGAATAGGTTAATTATATGATAAGTAATAAAGAGTTAAATTCATCAATAAGATAAAAAGATTAATCTTGTATTCATCTACTAACTTAGCTCCAGAATACATAAACCAAAAATGGATAGAACTGCAAAAAGAAATTAACAAATTCATAATCATAGTGTGAGGTTTCAACGTATCTATCTCAATGATAAGTTGTAAACAAAAAAAACAATAAACCTATGTAAAATTTACCAACAGAACTAACAAACTTCATTTAATGGGCATACATGAAATTATGCATCTACTGGTGGAGAATACAACTTCCTCTTGAATATAAAATAAAACTTTAGGAAAACTGAATGTGTGCTACGAGGCCATAATTCAGGACTCAATAAATTTCAGGTAACATATAGAACATGTTTTTAGTAAATAACACAATTATGTTAAAAGTCAAGAAAAACAGTACAAATCTATTTACATTTGGTAATAAAAAATGTAATTCTAGGAAAACATAATGGAGAATTGAAATATAATTATTGAATGGAAATGAAGACACTACATATCAACAATTGTGGCATGCAGAAAAATGGAGCTACATGGAAGATTTACAGTTTTAGAAAAAAGAAAGGCTGAAAATTAATGAAATAAGCATCATCCATCCTTACAAGTTGGAAAATGAATTATAGAGTAATTCTTTTTTTTTTTTTTTAATTTTTTTTTTCAACGTTTATTTATTTTTGGGACAGAGAGAGACAGAGCATGAACGGGGGAGGGGCAGAGAGAGAGGGAGACACAGAATCGGAAACAGGCTCCAGGCTCTGAGCCATGAGCCCAGAGCCTGACGCGGGGCTCGAACTCACGGACCGCGAGATCGGTGACCTGGCTGAAGTCGGACGCTTAACCGACTGCGCCACCCAGGCGCCCCTAGAGTAATTCTTAAAATGTAGAAGGAAAGAGATAGTAAAGTTATGAGCATAAATCAGCATAATAAAAAATAAAGATTCAATAACGTTTATTTATTTTTGGGACAGAGAGAGACAGAGCATGAACGGGGGAGGGGCAGAGAGAGAGCGAGACACAGAATTGGAAACAGGCTCCAGGCTCTGAGCCATCAGCCCAGAGCCCGATGCGGGGCTCGAACTCCCGGACCGCGAGATCGTGACCTGGCTGAAGTCGGACGCTTAACCAACTGCGCCACCCAGGCGCCCTAAATTTATTTTTTTGAAAGAGTGTTAAATAAACTTTGAAGATCAAAAGTAATAATAATTAGGTGCAGAAATAAACGCATAAGAGACTTTAAAGAAAGGACATAATGAACTACTTTCTACCAATAAATTTGAGATTTAGATAAACAGATAATTTTGTAGATTTTAGTACACAAAGAGAATATCCTGAAAGCTCTAAAAAATATAATGCGTACATTTAAAATATTCTCTCTCTCTCTCTCTCTCTCTCTCTCTCTCTCACGCACACACACACACACACACACACGCACGCACACACACACCAGGGCAGCAGCCTTTTATGAGAGTTTTTCCAAAATTGTAAGGACAAGATTGTTCCAATCATATTAAATCTCTAGAGAATGGAAAGCCTATGTCTCAACTCATTCTTTGAGGCCAGTATAATTTTGGTATTAAAACCATGCAAAAAAAAAAAAAGGCGGGGGGGGGGGGGTAGAAGGAGAGGAAAAAAAAGGAAATGATCATTTATTCATAAATTTGGAGACAAAAATTCCAAAGAAAATATCATCAAACTAAATTCTACATTGTAATAAGAGAGATTTCATGATGATCAAACTAGATTCAAATCAGGAATGCAAAGGTGGCTCAACATTTTGAAATCTATAAACTTACTTCATCACACAACACTGATTAAAAAGACTTGAGGCACAGACTAAGGCAGCTTCCCAGAGATGTGCATCATTAAGTGGCCAAACTAGGACTTACATGGGAAAGATTAAATAGTAACTACCTCATATGAGAAACACCTAAAGACCTAAAAATTATATAAAGTAAATGATACAAAGGAAAGTGGCTGACATGGAAAATGATCTATGGATGGGAAAAAAATAGTATTCTTTTCACTACTTGATATTTTTCCCAACTCTTCACCCCTCCCTGTTGCTCAGTAACTTCCTGGGTTCATAGAATCAAGGGTACAGAAAAAATAGGGTATTAATTGTAGGGCTGTATATTTTTGGAGGGTACTACTAGATTCTAGATAATGTAGACACTCTTCAGTTATCGTTATTATGAGGCTTTGAGAAGAGCAGGGCAAAAAGATAAGTAGAAATTGGGAAGTTATTGTCAGGTGAGAAGGTAAATCAAAGATGCTGAATTGTGACACCAGGAAAGATCCCAAACAGCCAAACAAATGGGTCACTCTAATAAATTGAGCTGTATATTATATCTAAATTGTTCCAGATCATAGCAGTGGAATCAAAGTTTTGAACCCTGATTTTAAATGTGTATTACCTTTTTACTATGCTGTATATAAGTTATAGAAACACTTTTTAGTGTCACTTCACATTTCTGAGTATTTTCTCTAGGCCCCTCTGCTAATTCCTGGAAACTCTCCATTCAGAGTTGGACTCATAATCAGATTTGGCCAGCCAATACCAAGGCAACTGTCTGTATGTTTTCTTTCCACTCTATCACAGGATGCCAGCACACAGCTTAAGAAACAGTCAGGAAAATGAAGCCTGTTTCTTGAGGGGCTGATTAAGCAAGACAAAGTCAATTAACATCTGATTCCTCACAGGTTTCTGCAAGCAAATTGTTGCAATTACCCAAAACCAGTGAGCAAATTGTGAGATAATTAAAAGGGGCAGTCATGAGTCCACTGACAGGGTCCTGCCTCTGCTGTCAGAAATTCCATAAGAGGCTGATTAAGGAACAATTTTAAACATGCAAAGTTTGCTGCAGGAAAGTTTTCCTCTCTAATGACAATGTAGACATTAAAATACAACTCCTTTGTATTTTATGCAATTTTAAGTACATTTCAAGTGTAATGTGTTTATCTGCATTTTGTGTTTTTAACAGTTTATTGTTTTCATTTACATATAAAATAAATGCAACCATCTTTACAAAGTGTGTTTAGTATATATGTTGTCACAGCCAGGACATTTTACAGCTCTATGGAATAAAAGATAGACTCCACTGTTACTGTTTATAGTCTGTAATAGGCAACATAAAAACAAAGTCCACATTAGTTATGTAGACAGCATACTTTTATGAGCCTGTTAAACTTTGTTTTCACAGGCTACTAAGTCATTTCAAAATAGAGCCTAAACAAACTACCCATATATTTACTCTGTTTGTCACCAAGAATTAAGATTTGATCTCATTATGTAGGTGGTCATTAATGCAGAATTGCAGACATTTCTTTATCATGTTTACAGAAGAAGCTACCAAGAGCCAAAATGGAATGGACAAGAAGACAGGATGTGACAAGATTTCTTTCTTAAAGTGTATAAAGTGGCATTTTCAATGAGCCTTCTGAGCAGATAGCAATCAGGTTTTACTAGCTGACATGGCTTGGACCAAGATTTGTAATACTGTCCTTACAAGAACTTATTTAAAAAAATCCCTCTGTACCTCTGAGGGGAGGGAGTTGTAAGTTGCTCGATTTTAGATTTTTGCACTTTCTAGATAGTTCAATGAAGTCTGTTGTCCATAGTTTTTAGAAGGATACAAAACACCTAGTATATGCTGTAAACAGTATGGCCAGAGTGGTGAATAAAGGGCAAATCACATGGAGAACATTTCCAAAGTGATAGGATTATTTAGGGTTGAGGAAAAATCAGGGTTGACTTCCTTGAAAAGATAATGTGTATACAGCTATGAAGGAAGTGGGTTAACCGTGTGGGTGCCTACAAGTGGAGCATTCCAGGAAAATGGAACAGTGGTACAGAAACCACAGGTAAGAGTGGGCCAGACATTTAAGAGAAACAAACAGGAGTTCAAAATGGCTAGAGCAAAATAAAGCATTTGAATTTTATAATGGAAATTTATGTGACTGAAATATAACTTATGTGGGAATTATTAAGAAGATCTACCTTTTTATAAGAGATGCTATTTTATCCACTCAAGAACTTGTATTTCCTGGAAATTTATTTGTATCCATTCGTTCAACAAATGCTGATTGAGTGCCTACTATGAGCTAATGTTCTAGGGCACTGAGATGTTGTGAAAACAACAGCCAAAGACTAACATTTTCATGTAATGGACCAATGACCATGACCAATCAGGGTATATCCCAAATTTAATATAGACGAATACTAGAAATTCTATTTATATAAAACATCACATGAATATGTCAAAAGAGAAATCTCCCCATACATGTCTAAGATAATGAATCATTTAAAAACTGACATGTAATAATAAAATGGGAAATGATAGAAATCAATGGGTGACAAAATACTTAAAACATAAATGGAATAATTCCTATTATAGTCAGAAAAGAGACAGGGACAGCCATCATTACATAAATTATTCTAGAAGTTCTACTCAATGCAATAAACTGACAACCAAACAAAAAATGAGACTACATGCCACTCTTTGTAAATGAAATATTCTATCCCTGGAAAGCATGAGAATGAAGTGAATAAATATTAGAAATCATAATAGAAGTACAGGAAGTTTTTTCCCCCAAAATACACAGATACCAATAATTTTTCCATATATACTAGAAATAGCCAGCTTGAAAATATATCTATATACTAAGAACTATAAAAATTATGGAAAATTAAGCAAGGATTCAAATAAAGCCATATTCTTAATTGAGAACACTCAATAATATAGTCTCTAAAGTTAATTTGCAAGGATCTGTTGGTTACAATTAAAATCTAGTGTGGCATTGTTTTAACTGGTGAAGTGGTTTTGGAGTCATCTAAATAATAATAATTTGAGCCTAGACAAGAAAAATGATGAAAATAGGGCAGGGGTGAAGAACAATGATACACAAAAAAATTAAAATACAGCATATAAGTCAAAGAATAGAAAAACTGGACTAACAGAAAACCCAGTAGACATGTATGTGTATTTCATTGAATAATAAAGTTGAAATGTTAGATCCGTGAAGAATGGACTCACCCCATAAATGGTGCTTTTCTTATACTGCTTGTTCTAGGCTGCCATTCCGTTGTGCCTCCAGCTCACTGGTGGGATCAAAATTCAAATCTCACCTTTCCTCTGGAGCCAGCAAGGATAAATTCAAACAATGAGTTATTTCATGGCAAAAATAAAAATAAAACACAACACACACACACACACACACACACACACACAATGACCAACCCCCCCAAATTAGTTTTTATTATAAGATTTTGTCATGAAAAGTGCTATTTAACTAATAAAGGTTTTCCCTTTACAAATGCCATATAATCCTGTAGATTAGCCAGAAGACCTCCTCCATCACCACCAATGGCGTCTTTGTCACAGATGGACCTAGGAAGTCCATATTCAGAATGCTAGTGAGATGGGTTACAAGGAGTTATAAATTAGTCATATCAGTCTGAGGCATCCACAGACCAATTACTGCAGTTGCAATGACACTGGCCAAGTCTACTTTCAGGCATCAAGTAAACTCTGTATCAGTTATCCTGCCACAGTGGCTACATAATGGTGACACTGCATGATTTTGGTTTTGTCTACAGAGAAATACCAAAGTTAAAATGTTTTGTCTTACTTAAATTTAGAATACCTACTCAGTACAAAAAAACAAGCACGCCATATGCATGTGTGCGCACACATACACACGTTCAAATTTTGTCCATTTGTATCACCTAAATAAAACTTTTCCTAACACTTGAGAACATATCCATAACATGGACTAAGCATAATGCACGTAATATAACATGTACATTACAGGCACAACGTAATAACAAATACATATGTATGTGTATATATCACACACAAGTATGACAAACACACATTATATATATACAGTTTTTCTTTTAAGATAACTCCCTGAAGTCTATTTGTTTTACATCAAAGGGCACACATACTATTTAGAGCTTTAAAAACAAATCTTCCCATTTTCCCTCAGAAAGTTTATGCCACATGTTTACTAGGTTTGGAGGCTGGAGATTAGAAGGAGAAATGTCCTTTTCTAGGAAAAATTTTCCTTCCTGAGTTAACTCATAAAATACTCAGGTTGGATGGAGAGATGGAAGTAAAATACAATTTAACCAATAGATTTTATCTGTTTTAAAATTTTCCTTTAAAATTTAAGCACACAGTACATTGAGCTATGGTTATAACAATGATCTAACTAACAAAAAGACACAATTACCTAGAATAACTTTAGTTCTCAAATTGCCAGGCTGCTTCTGGTAACTTTTCTCATGAATCTTTTCCATATTTGCACATTTTAAAAATAATGATTAGATGCACACCTAGGAGGGAGACTGGAAGAATGTGACTTCAAGCAAAGCCACAAATAAAAGTTTTCTATTAAAACTTTTGCATTCAGCACCCAATCATCCTGTTTGAAAAATGCACACTGATAGAGGAATGAAGCGGATGAACTCATTGATCCCCAGTAGACAAAAGAATATAGGATTTCAAGATCTGTTTACTGATTTTGCACAGAGCTGTTAACAAAAGTCTACTCCCACTCATAGCCAACCCCCCTTTCTGAAGGAACTGAATGAATAGGACACAGATTCAATGCGTGGCGGACCCAGAGCAAGGCAGCAGAGGTACCTGTCTGTGATTTTCATTACTGTTGGGCTGAGCCTGCCGCCATTGGTTGTGGCCAGACTATCACATTTCCCTTTCATATTTCTAAACCACTTTGGCTCCTCGAATGTTTCACCTTCATGCTCCACTATCTCAAAAGTACATATAAGCTTGATTAAGATTATCCGAACATGTAACCTCTCCAGGATTGTATCTTTTGGGCCTCCATCAAATCTGCTTTGTCATAGAGCAGACGGGTGAAACGAGCATGTTACTAAGAAGGAAAGAAATCTGTCCAACTTCTAATAGGCTTATGATTCATCCTTTGACGGCTCACAGACCTTTCTGGACGACAGTGATTGGCCATCTGGTTTCATTGGGGATGATAAATTCAGCAATAAACATGACTCTTGGTCCTATGTCCTTCTAAACCCAAGTCACAAATATTGTGAGTCAGATGTCCCCACCCAACAACACGACAGCTCCTGAGCTCAAATGCTCCTTTGACATAGCCCATGCCACCCAACTTCAATTATGCCTGGGCTACATTTCTTTTGGAAGCACTACAGGATTTTTTTTTCCTTTGACACACCACACACACACACACACACACACACACACACACACACACAATTTTTTTTTTTTTTTTTAAGGAGGCAGAGGCATCCAGCCAAATAAACTACGTTAAGCAGTGGGTTCCATTTTAGGTGTTGACAGTGTATAATAAATCCAGACCTACCTAACATTTACAGGAACGTTATAAAATGAGTGAAATGGCATGAGCTGGTTGCCGGGCCAACCAGACAAACACAATAAACAGGCAGCAGTGACAGGAGTAAGTTACACCATCTCTCCGGTCTGAAATATATCACTTTACATTAGTCTTTGACCACTTTGAAAGCTCTTTGTTTTATATTTTTCAAAATGCTCTTTTACAGCATAGATTACCATTAAATCTTTTCAGATGAGGAAGTTTCTTTTTTTTTTTTTCCTTTGCAAACTTGCATAGCTCTAGAAAGTGAACATTTATTTTTATTTTAACTCTAATTAAAAAATAAATTCAAGTCTTAAGAACAATGTTAAGGCTCAAATCCTAAAGGTCCCTTCTGGCAGATTAAAAAGAAAAAAAAAATTTCTCTAGACTAGAAAGAAAATAAACAATAACAGTAGTTACTATACTTCGTTGGTTTAAAATGTTCTGTTAAAATGGCAGCATTTCGCAGTACTATTTAACTCTTTACAAGTCAGTCTGCATCCTGAAGTAATTTCTCTCCTAATGGAGAATAATACATTTTATTACAGAGTTCTAGAACATTCTAGTTGGAAGGATCTTAGAAATCATCAAATTGCTCCTTTGTTTGGCAGAGTCAAAAAGCAATAGATAAATTAGGGTTTTTTTTAATAACCATTAAAAATAATGACATCTCATTTCTGGTATTTATATTATATAAAAGTATTTATTTTTATTCCTTTAGCCAATATTCACATAAGTGAAATAAGTTCTACCTCACTTCTTTCAGTTTCGGCTTTGAACAGCAAAGTAAAGTAGAGTGACTTAGAATTCTCCATACAAAATGAGATAAAACTATGTCTGTTCCATAGAAAATATTGCCAGATTATCAACTATACGTCCAAAAGGCATATCTGTGAATAGGGCGACCAACTTGTCACAGTTTGCCTGAGACATTCCACATTTGAGCGCTGACAGCCCATGCTTCAGAAAACCCCTCAGGTCTCAGCAGACAGGTATACTTGGTTACCTACTTGTGCAGGTAATGTATCTTTTTCTCACTGTTTTTCAATACATTTAATAAAAACTGGTTTGTAAGTTACTCTGAGGAAAATTTCACCCTTTCCTAAAAACATTAAAAGTGAGGCAAGTTCTCTGATGATGGTTCATTTGTTTATGATCAACAGAATCCATATTTCAAGTCAATTTCTTTTTTAGTGTTTATTTATTTGAGAGAGAGAGAGAGAGAGAGAGAGAGAGAGAGAGTTGGGAGGGGCAGAGAAAAGGAGAGAGACGGAATCTCGGGCAGGCTGTGCACTGTCAGCATGGAGCCCGATGCGGGGCTTGAACTCACAAACCACAAGATCATGACCTGAGCCAAGATCAACTGGCGGACACTTAACCGACTGAGCCAGGTGCCCCTCAAGTCTATTTCTACAGCTGGAGCAGTGGGTTTAGTAAGAGAGACTCAGAATATAGTTAGCCTATGCATCATTTCAGGTTTCTAAATTGTAGCTGTATCACCAGAAACATTTCACTGCTAACAGTTTGGAAGAAACTAGCCCAGTTTCCCATTGATTGGTTTCTCATTTCTCCACTTGCACCACGAGGACTCAGTTTTAAGGAAAACAACATGAACATTAAGGGAAACTGGAGACGGAGTAAGAACAGCCAGGTTACAGGGACCCCTGATAGAACCTTGTTACAATATATCATAAATTCCCAACGCTTCTTAGAAATGATACCATGGAATGCTTTGAAATCTCGAAACTGATGGATATTTTAATATACATTGCACAAAATTTGTCATTTTGACTGGAGAAAAGGCATTGTTCCTCTTTCCTGTGGGCAGAATTAGAAGTCAACTCTACAGATATCGCTTTCATAACTTCCATGTTCTAATTCTGTATTTTTGCCACGTATATGCAGCTTGACATCTAATAAAGCCTGAAAAAGTTAAAATTCTCTGATTAAAATGTTTCTTCTAAGGAATAAATGCATCTAGAATAACTGTATTAATAGCCCAGATTCAGGGCACCTGGGTGGCTCAGTCGGTTGGGTGTCTGACTTTGGCTCAGGTCAGGATCTCGCCGTTCGTGGGTTCAGGCCCCTGCTTTGGGCTCTGTGCTGACAGCTCAGAGCCTGGAGCCTGCTTCAGATTCTGTGTCTCCCTCTCTCTCTGCCCCTCCCCCACTCGCTCTCTGTCTCTCTCTCTCTCTCAAAAATAAATAAACATTAAAAAAATAGCCCAGATTCTTCATGCCTTGCTGTCCCATCCCACACTCTTTGCCATATGACTTTGAAGTTCCGTTTTCTACATAGATGGGTCTCTTTCCTCATCCTTTGAATCTGTGATGTGTTTCAGTCAACAGGATGCCACAGAGTGATGATGCACCAGTTCCAAGCCCCGGCACAAAGATCACATGCATTTCTACTTTCTTCCTCTTGACCTCTGCCGTAACAACATGCCTGGGCTAGCCTGCTACAGAATGAGAAACACAGGCCCCCTTGCTATCCTATTCCCAGCTAACAGCTATCAAAATGCCACATCCCCACTGGAGACCAAAAAAACCAGCCAGCTGAACCCAGCCTAAATGAGCAACTAACTCCTGGTCTTATGACTTCTAAGAAGCTTATTGTCATAAGCCATCTATTTTTAATGTGGTTTGCGATGTAGTATTATCATGATAGTAGATAACTAGTAGAAAGTAAAGGGCCTCCATATACCACCCCCATCAAAACACACAGACTCTGTATAAAATTACGAAGGAGTTTTGGTGTCAATACCTCCTAATAGCATCTTGGGGTTTGACTGCAACCTTACTACAGTACATACTCCGAGCCAGTCAATGCTCACATGCTCTCCCTTGGCTGCTTGATGATCCTCCCTGAGGTAACTGTACCTCAAAAGACACTCAGGCTTTGGGGTGCCTGGGTGGCTCAGTCAGTTAAGTGTCCGACTCTTGGTTTCAGCTCAGGTCACGATCTCACGGTGTGTGAGTTCGACCCTCGCGTTTGGTTCCATGCTGACAGTGCAGAGCCTGCTTGGAATTCTCTCTCTTCCTCTCTCTGCTCCTTGCTCCCCCCCCACTTCTCTCTCTCTCTCAAGAATAAATAGGTAAACTTAAAAAATGTACTCAGGCTTGGCCATCATTTCCACAAAGTATCTCATCTGGCATGTTACTCTAGAAAAAGAAAATGTGATTTCAAAAATCACACACACACGCACACACAAATAAAGACTGAATACCCTCCAAGAAATTTCTATTTCACCAGCATATACTTATAGATCATATTGTATTAGCATGATACAGTAATGAGCCTCTGGATTACAAGAATACAGGGAGACTACTGGAAAAGGCAACTGGCTTTTTTTTTTTAATTTTAGGCTATGGCAATTGACTACCACAGCCAGAGCTAATTAATCAACTAGTTAATCAATACACTATTGCTAGAGCTCCATCCATGCCCAGCATAACATCTGCGCTTCTAGAGATACTGATTTATTTTGGCATGCACACTGGAGTGCTGCTTAAGGATATCATTTCCATATTTTAGTGGACTTAATTTCTAAGCTGTTATTGCTAATCCTCAATTCTCTATTTTGACTGTGTTCTGTATATAGTATCTAGTGAATAGATATTTAGAACTTAAATTTCCTGATCTTTGGTATTATCAGAAGTTTGGCACATGGTAAATGTTTGTTAAATGGATACAATAATTATGGAACAACTGAAAGAGATGATTAAATGCCCTAGGTGAAGATACAACTTACTTTAATAGTTAGGCATAATGATAAATGTAAAATTCAAAACACAGAATAATGTTAGAAATATAGCTCAGGAGCAAGGTAAAACATTTCCTGTTTCAAATAAGACCCAAGAGAACCCTGACAGCCTACAGAAAATGGACACTTCTTGGGCCACAAGAGGCAAGACTTTGTAGCTTTCTCTAACTACTTTGACATCATTCCTACCGTGTCTAATGGCCATTTCTGCTGCACAGCTTCAAACTTAAAAAAAAAAATATGTAAAACAGATATTCTGTTGACCAAACATGGACACTCCCATTCTTGAAACCTACCCTCAGAAAATAAACAGTAATGAAAGGGAATTGAAAGTGGTAAGAAAGGAAAAAGTGGCAAGAAAGGACAGTATTGAATGTCATGGACTGCCCTGAAATACAAGAGGCCTTGTTTCCTGATGCCCAAGTTTGACAATATTTCACTTAAATGGTAAAGAAATAAATGGCAAGTTGTCTAAAATGTTTTGTGGCAGAAATTGCTAAATAATCAGTCTGTGTAGCTGTCCATGGCTGAATAAAGCTGCCTTAATGCCTGAACCCATTCTTAAGTTTTGCTCAGGTTCATCTCTACGTGTTATTTCCCTCAGCTACCCTTCCCAATCCTTGCTCACCATGCTGTTTGGAAATCTCTAGAGGAAGGGTGGAGTGAGCCCCATGACTCCTGCTCTCTTGCCATTTTTAGCTGCCTGCAACCTTTCCTGGCTGCCACAATTTATAGACTTGGGCTCAGTGGCCTTGCCAAATAACAAGCGTCTGGCTCATGAACCCCGAGGTGGACTCCTATTAAATGGAAACGTGTCCACTCCACCATATGAAAGCAAAGAAGGGGCTTGAAATGTCAATGTGTGAAAAGTCAAGGTTAATGGAGTGCAAGATTTTTACAAGAGAACCACCACCCTGCAATGACTAATTAAACTGAGTGAGGTCCAGATGGCAAGCATCTTTAAAGATGCCAATTATAGATTCAAATGTTTTTGTGTGACACTGTTTTCCTAGAAAGATTAAGTAGGAATGACGACTTGCTTTTAGTGTTAGACACCATTTTATTCCATCAAAGATCTGGCCAATGCCTGCCCTTGGCTGTACCTATGTGCCCTACTGATGCTAATTTCATAATATATCCTGGGCACAAAGCAGACACCAAGAAAATTTAAGCATCTGTGGCCAGTCCGGAAAAAGCGAGTGGATCTCTGGTGAAGAATCACTTCCCCCAATGTGTATTACCACACTCTTGTAGTCATCGCAGATTTGGATTTAAGTGATTTAATTAATAGATCCTTATTGGGTGTGCACTGGATCCCAGTGAACTCCATCACCATAGCCACCTCCTACGGGATGAGTCTTGTATCAGTTCGAGAACACAAAAGATAAGAAGAAAAGTAAAACTCTCAAAAAGATATAACCAGACTAAACAAGAGGAAAAGATTTAAACTTACCAGGCACATGGACAAGTGAGAATAAGGTGTACCCAAATTCTTCTACTTTGAGATACAGAGAAGTCAAATCAATCCTTGATCTCTTCTACTGAGTTTCATATTTAGATAGTATTCCTCAGTCTACTATTTTGCCCAATAGTCCTCACAGGATGATACTACAGATGTTATTAAAATAGTCCATGTTCAAAGCACTTTAACAAACTCTGCACTATTCCAAATTAAAAATGTTTTTTTTTTTTCCTTGGGGCGCCTGGGTGGCTCAGTTGGTAAAGCGTCTGACTCTTGATTTCAGCTCAGGTCACGATCTCAAGGTGGTGAGATGAAGTCCAACGTCAGCCTCAGAGAAGAGCCTGCTTGGGATTCTCTCTCTCTCCCTTTCTCTCTGCCTCTCCCCTGCTCTCTCTCTCTCTCTCTCCTAACATAAATAAACTTAAAAAAACGTTTCTGCTATGATACTTCTCAGCCCCTTTTATCTCACTATAGTGTATCATCAATTTGTGGGAAAAGATGAGATATTGTATATTGCCCTACTTCCAACACACATGTATATGTGTGTGCACACAGATACACCCTATCAAGTGTGTTTTTCAGCCTTTAAATTTTTAGATTTAAAAAACTTCTGTAGATGTAGACTGAGTGCAATACTAAATAGTTAAAATTTCCGGGAAGAAGAAAAATGACAAATCTAACATTTGGGAGCATTAATCTGACAAGGGAATCGGGATCTCACGGAACAAGGTGATATAGCAAAGAGATGAGCTAAGTGTTGGGTTTGTCTCTCACTGGTATGTATTCGATGTTTAAAGACTGTTGAAGAGGCAGTGAAAAGACAGGCATAAATATAAGCGTCGTTCAAGAGAAAGCCTAATGGTTTGTGGAACTTTCTATGTGCCGAGATCAAGGAAGAGGTCAAAGATAATTCTGAGGTTCCAAGACTGGAGAGAAAATATATTAATAAAAGTTGGCGTAAGGAAACTGGAGAGAATTCACTTTTGTATCTGTGGAATTTGAAGGCATGGGAATCTTTTGGAGGTGCATTGGTAAAATGGAGAGTGAGCCTAGCAAAATTAGCACGTAATACTCAGAGATATGATTTATCCCCAAATAAAGGAATGTTAGGCTTTTGATGTCAATGATAGACCTTATAGAGCTATCCTGTATGATAGGAAAGCAGATAGTAAAAATGACAGCTGAGAAAAACTTGAAGGGCTAAGGGGAAAATGTCTTAATGGGTATTCTGTGACCCTAGGGCCAGGAATCAGATAGAGAAGTTAGGTGTGTGGGTGGGTGGGGCGGGGGGGAGTGGAGGGTTTGATGTCTGTGTGAATGAATAATTTTCTTTATTTCTCATGGAAATGAGTTGACTTCCATGGAAGTTAATAGCAACCATTTTGGTTAGTATCAAGTACATATTAAAGTCCAAGAAATACTTTATAGAGAGAATCACTAAAATGATCTTATTATGCTGATGTCACCCTTTCTTTTATTAAACAATTGTATTGAGGTATATTGCATATACCTTAAAATCTATCCATTTAAAGTATAAAATTCAATGATTTTTACCAAATTTACTATGCTGTGAAACCATCACCATAACCCTGTTTTAGAAACTTTCTCACTCCAGTAAGCAGTCATGCTTACTTACAGTAATGACTGTTCTCACCCCGGCTCTAAGCATACAATAATCTACTTTTCTTCTCTCTACATTTTCTGCACGTACCATTCTGTCCCCATCTTCATCTGAGAAAAACTACGTTATCTTTTCCCTAGTTCTAAATAAAGTTGTTCCAATCAGTATAAGAATGCCTTTCATAATCATCACATAATTGAAAGGCATAACATAATGCCTTTCAAAATCATCACAAAACAGCAACCAAAGTAGCTGACGCTAGAAACACCATATGTACAAAATGCAAGATGGTTCTTATTCTAAGTTAGTATTTTCTGTGTTCCAAAAAGTAAACAAGGAACTAAAGGTGATGCATCAGTCTAAGAAGCAAGATCCTGCAAGAAACCTGGTTCACAAGCTAAAAACAAAGTCGATGAACAAACAAAACACAACAGAAACAGTCTCACAGATACAGAGAACAAACCGATGGTTGCCAAAAGGAAGAGGGATGGGAGGAGGTACAAATTAGGTAAAGGGGATTAAGAGGTATAATCTTCCAGCTGAAAAATCAATAATATATGGGGATCTTACTTAGAGCACAGAGAATATAGTCGGTAATACTGTAACAACTTTGTATGGTGACGGATGGTAACTAGACTTATAGTGGTGACCATTTTATAATGTATATAAATATCAAATGACTATGCTATACACATCAAACTGACACAGTATTATATGTTAATTAATCTTCAGAAGGAAGGAAGGAAGAGAGGGAGGGAGGAAAGGAGGGTAGGAGAGAAGAAGAAAGAGAACAAGAGAAAGAGAGCAAGAAAGAAAGAGATCCGGTACCAGGAAGAAAATAAGTTACGTGTTACTCTGGGCTGAGTTTTCGGACATCACTAGCCTGGCTAGGTGAGTCTGCGGAAAACCAGATTTGGCATTCTCCAGGAGAAAGCCTGATAGGAGACTGCATTGCAAAGACAGCCACTGTGGTCAGAGAGGTATTCTGATTTGGCCCACAGTTTGAGAAGGGGTCAGAAATGGACCACATGGAAATTGGCGCTCAGAGGAACTCCATCTGGAAGGCGAACTTTCCAGGCTGCTGACGGCTCAAAATGTCAAATTGTTTGAAAAAACAAACACTCTGACATAACAGATCCACGCAATGAAGTTTTCAAGATGTTCCCAACAGAACGGCATGTGGCAGCTGGCACAATGCACCTACTCCCCAAGCCCCAAACGCTGTCCCAACACACCAAAAGAAGAAGAGGGAACTGTAAGACATAAAGTTGTCGAAAAACCAATTCCACCAGCTAGACTTTCCCTGCTTTTCCATTCATACAATAATAATCGGATGGTCTCTGTTAGATTCAACCTTTTAGCTCCTTTTCAAATGTCACAGCCTCTTACATGTGGTAAGTGTGCATTTCTAAACCCTAAAAGAAAACAGTCCAAATATTTTATACGTATTGAAAGATTAGGCCTTGCAGATATTACAAAGATGAGACTCAGACAAAAGGAAAGAAATTTGTTCAAAATTACCTGTGAATGGAATATTCCTTCAACGAGCTGATCATCGATAATCGAGCCTGTAAAGCAGGCAATGGACATTCAAAATAAAAAGAAAGTTGGTGGGAAGTAGGAGATGGTAAAACTTCTGGGAATTTCTAAAATACAATCCAATTGTACAAAGTATAAAAGTGAACTTATTCTCTCAGAAGATCTTTGTGGTTCACTGGTAGGCTGCTTGGAGTTTGAACTGTGGTTTCTTTATTCTCACTCATCCTTAAAAAATGTGACGAATGTAACAAGCTTTATATCCCTTTTCAAGGCTCAGTGCATATGAAGTCTACCCGGCTCCTATCTGGCAAACGTCTTCCTGCTTCTGAAAATTTCCTTCACCACTCCACCCTACGCCTGGCGTGCCATCATCTTCCTCGGTCACCTGTGTTACCGTTCTGCTAACAAGTCTATCAAGCTTCAAAGTGTTTTTCATTTTCACATCTTCTCCATTTTGTTTTGAATCTATATAAATGTTTGATAAGACTAAAGTATGAGAAAGAAGAACACAGACACTTTGAAAATGTCATGTGTGTTAGGCCCTTTACTTTTCCAGTATTTTCAGCAATGTAAAGAAGGCAAAGAAACCCAGACATAGGGACAAAGTTAATTGTATGGATTTATACTCTGTATCTATTTTTCCTATGCTTTTGGGGGGAGGGTACATTTTTTTATTTTTAAGATTTTGTCTTTCATTTTTTTTTTAAGTTTAGTTATTGATCTGGAGGAGACAGTGTGAGTGGAGGTGGTGTAGAGAGAGAGAGTGAGACAGAGAATCCCAAGCAGGCTCTGCACTGGCAGACGCAGGGCTTGAACCCACAAAACCGCGAGATCACGACCTGAGCTGAAACCAAGAGTTGGATGCTTAACCAACTGAGCCACCCAGGTGCCCCCAGATTTTATCTTTTAGAGCTATTGAAGGCTCACTGCAAAACTGTGGGGAGGGCACAGAGATTTCACATATGCTCCCTGTGTCCACATATACACAGCCTCACTGTCAACATTCCCCACCAGAGTGGCACACGTTACAAATGATGAGCCTGCACTGACATGTCATTGTCACTCAAAATCCATACTTAGTCTTGTACATTCTATGGGTTTGGACAAAAGTTTAGTGACAGGTACCCATCATATGGTACCATACAGAGTATTTTCACTGCCCTAAAAATCCTCTGTGCTCTGCCTATTTATTCCCACCCCTGTCCACAAGCCTTCACAGCAACTGATATTTTTACCATCTCCATAGTTTTGCCTTTTCCAGAATGTCATATAGTTGGACTCAGACGGTCTGCAGGCTTTTCAGATTGACTTTTTTTTTTTTTTTTCACTTAGCAACATGCATTTAAATCATGTCTCTTCATGACTTCCTAGCTCATTTCTTTTTAGCAATATAACTAATATTCCATTGTCTGGATAGACCACAGTTTATCCACTTACATACTGAAGGACATCGTGGTTGCTTTCAAATGCTGGAAATTATGAGTAAAACTGCCTTAGACATCTGTGCACAGGTTTTTTTGTGCGGACATAGGTTTTGATCCTCTCTGAGTAATTACCAAAGAGCACAATTTGCAGGATCGTATGGTAACGGTATGTTCAGTTTTACAAGAAACCACCAAACTAGGGGCACCTGGGTGGCTCAGTCAGCTGAGCATCTGACTTCGGCTCAGGTCATGATCTCACGGTTCGTGAGTTCGAACCCCACGTCGGGCTCTGTGCTGACAGCTCAGAGCCTGGAGCCCGTTTCAGATTCTGTGTCTCCCTCTCTCTCTGCCCCTCCCCTGCTCATGCTCTGTTTCTCTCTGTCTCAAAAATAAATAAAAACATTAAAAAAAAAAAAAAAAGAAACCACCAAACTATCTTCCAACATGGATGTGCCATTTCCCACTCCCGCCAACAATGAGTGGAAGTTCCTGTATTTCCCACTCCCGCCAGCATTTGTGGCGTCAGCGTCCCTATGCTTTTAACAATGACATCCAGGGGCACGTATAGCTGATGGGTTAATAGGACTATCAAGAAAAACTGATTTAGAAAAATAGACACAGAAAACCACCATGCCCAGCAGTTAGTCCTTTCTTTAGACAAAGAGACTGTACTGTTTTAATTTTAGGCTTTTCCTTTCCTTTTTTTCTTCAGTTGTCTGTTTTTAATCACATGGATAAACATGATTCTTTTAGAAAAGAAAGGCAAACAAGAGGAAAATTCATCCATAACTCCACCTCCAGAAATAAAAGAAAAACACTACTAACAATTTGGTTTATGTCCTTCCAGAAACACAACTTTGTGCATCCATGTGCGTGCGTGCGTGCACACCCACACGCACACACACAAGCACACAGGGTATCCATTAGTTCTTGCTGCATAACAGACCATCCCAAAACTTTATGACTTAAAATAACAATCACTTATTTAGCTTACTTTGCTTTGGGTCAGCAACTTGGGCTGGACTCACCTGGGAGGCTCTTCCATTGCCAGCAAGCTAAGGGTCTCCCCTTCTGGGGACTCTCCAGGAGGCCCTCTCCAGGGCCTCATTATCCAACCAGTCTGTCTGGCCTTGTTCTCATGGTGGCAGGAGTGGGGCTCCCAGGAGAAGCAAGAAGGCAAGTCCAACACACAAGCCCTTTCTAGGCCTTTAATTTCGTCTCGTACACCAGAGGTCTGTTGGCAAAGCAATTCACATGGCCAACCCAGAGTCTGTGGGTGGAGACACAGACTCCATTATCTGATAGGAGGGTTTGGATTGGGAGAATGGATGGCTCTATCTGCAGTCATTCCCAATCCTGCCACCCAGAGCATTAGGTACTACCAACATTTTGGTTCACACTTTTTCAAAAACACACAAACCCACACTAAATTAAAATATGTTGTGAGTGATCCCCGTATCAATATATGTTGCTCCACCTCATTGTTTTATTTTTATTGTTTTATAGTGAGGAATTTTATTTTCTGTTTTCATCTATTTTTTAAAGTAAGCTCTACACCCAATGTGGGGCTTGAACTCATGACTGCGAGATCATGAATTACATATTCTACCTATTGAGCCTGCTGGGTGCCCCCCCCGGGTGTCTCAGCTTCAGAATGTTGCCCCACTTAGCTGTACCATAATGTATTTGACCTCTATGATAAAATTCAACTCTAGATAGAGCAGTTCCAATTTTCTCCGTCAAGCTGTCAGAATCATCTTTCTGCATTCATCTTTCCATCTACCCATGATTATTTTCTCACATAGCTCCTCAGGCAGCTTATCTTCATCTTCCAAAGCCCTCAAAAAATGCAGCCTTTATTCACTAGGAGATGTGGGGAAAACAGAGCCGGAAGGATGGAAATAAAGGCCAGGCTAAAACCCTGACTGTTCATTACAAATCTGTCACCAATACTAAAAAAATTAAAAGGAAAAAGTAAAAATAAATATAAAGATAACAATAAAATCATCATGCAATCCCATTTGTTTACAAAGAATAATTCGCAAGTATGTATATTTTTAACCACTTCTACCGCATTTAATATACTGCTTCAAACATGCAATTATGGGACCGTTTTCTACTTATTTTGATGATATCATCCCAGGTTGCTAGAGCATTTTGTTGGCCTGTTCCTCAACACATCCAGAATCAGCTGTCTCCAGGTCTTACCTGGTCTGGATACCTGGGCTCATGTACCTTCACTGCCTTTCTTATCTGACTCTAGAGCCTAGAAGAGATCAATTTACCTAGTTTGGTCTCACTGGCAATGATAATCTCAGTGTCATGGCTCAGCTTCCCCACCTGCCTTTGGGCCTTTTCCAATTCACTAAGTACTTCCTCATTAGTTCTTTCCATTTCAAGAACAAGGCAAAATCTCTAGCACTTAATGTGCACCTGTATGTTGTGGGTACTCAACAAGCAAAACAGGAGAAGAAATAAGATAAACACCCTATTATAGTCAAGCTGGACCAGGTCCAAGGAGATGTCTAAAAGCTTTTGTCTGCAGAAAACTGAACTCTCAGGGCTGATAATGGTGACTGGATGTCAAAGGTATAATAGGAAATAAAGTACTTTTAAAAACAAACTGCAAACACCAAAAAATTGTATTGTTTTCAACTTCCCTATTGAGTGTCTTTGTTGTGCATATGCATTACAGCAGACATCCACGCCAACGGAAGACAAGAATATTCTAAGCTTGTCATGTGTTATGACTTCCGGAATTAAGGTTGCACGCATGAATTTTTTAGTCTTCCAGTATAATCAATAAGGTAAATTTTGGAAAACTGAAAAGTGAAGGGCTTGAAATTATACTTCATTTGGCTGTTTTTCTTCATTGTGTGATAGTTGAAGTCCTCCCCCCAAAATTCCATTCTTTTCACCTTCTGTTTCCTAATAACTAGTTTGTGTATTTTTTTTCCACATTAACTTTACTAGAGACATACGACAAGACAATGCTATATTGGATAATTAAATTTCCTCTTTTATAAAGGAATACTGTATGGAAAGATTAAGACAAAACTAGAAAGAAAGACTTGAAATCCACTTGTGACCTGGTTTGTGACAAGATTGTAAAGGTCATCAAGATGTATTTTAATCCAAATAGTATAGGATGGCAGTCATAAAATAATTACATGATTTACTTACTATTTCTTATTCAAAATGCCCACAAAGATTCAAACACAATCTTACTGTTTGAGTTGTCATTTACCATTACTCAAATTCCTGCTCAGAATAAAATGAAAAGTATTGAAGTCTCTGGTCAGACACCTAATTATTAGCGCTCAGTATCTACAGGATCTCATTTTCTCCAAAACACACACACACACACACACACACACACAACAAAAAACAAAACAAGGAATCCCTCCATTCATGAAGAAAAACCAGTTTCATTTTAAGCATGACTACTGATGTCCATGGCAAGTCTGCTGACTGAAAAGAAAGTGTTTATTGATTCAACCTTTTCATAACCCTATACTAAAGTAAACATGTCTGAGACAACTAAGCAAAACATCAAATTTCACTCAACTACCATGTGGCCCTCTTACTAAAAGAACTTGGCATGGGCCACTATCCAGACAAGGCCCCAGAGTGCAGAAGACCTGCATTTTATATGCACAGTAACCCCTCACACCACCAGTTTTTTCTCTCATGTCTTCTTGTATCTTCAGTTAATTGCTGGTGGCTAAAAGTTTAATATAAGCCTCACTAGGTACAACTGTTGTAGTACCTGTCAGTTTCATCTGGTTATAAGTCAGTTTCATCTGGTTATAAGTTCGTATAAGCATCTTCTCATAGGAGATGAGGGAATAAGTCTGCATGGTTTCATAATCTTTAAAAAATTTCACTTTGTTGATAATGGTGTAATCATGCATCACCCATGTCTTCTAGGCCTGATCCCAAACAAGAATTTTATACTTCCAATGTCAAAAATCCCCAACCAAATATCACGCCAGTCTTTACAAAACCCCAGATTTTACTTAACCTGGGTAAATTAATAAACTATCCTCACATTCTTATATATAACTTTCATAGTATATTACATCATCACTGAGGCATGAAATGGTTAAAAACACGCACATACGAGAATTAGCATCATATCTGTATTGGCATTTACACTTCATTTATCCATTCAGCAAACAGTATTGGTCATCTACTATGTGTGAGGCACCATACTAGGTGCTGAACACATAATGATAAATAAAACACGTTCTCTAAAATTCATGGTGCTAGCACCTCAGGAGAGAAATATAAAAGTAGTTAATTATATATATAATCAGGTTAATTATATATGAAAATGGTAATCAAGTTAAAAATGGATCATTTATTTTTGGTGCATATGTATTTTGTTTCAAAAAAGGCATGGTTTTGAGTTTGTCTTCCTTATAGCAATTTTTTAGCTTCCATTGCTGCCTAAAGCAGCTCTTGGAATAAACTGTAAGATGATGTCATCTTTTCAGATTAGCATGCCTTTCTTTATCTCTTCTACAGTAGTATCTTAAAGCTACCTAAAACTACAAAGGTACAAATTTACAAACAAGCTTAGGATATACTCTCTAGTAGGTTATTTCAGATTATACTTTTTGGGGACTCAGAGCCCTTTATTGCATTCTGTTTCTCACAGTGGAATGATAATAATCTCTTTGAGATTTTAAAAGCTTGGATCAAAAATAACATCTTATACCTTGGCCAATATAGAAAATCTGGGTATAAAAGTGTAAACTGGCCATAGAAGGGTGAAAGGCGGCAAACAATTTTAATGTTGTTCTTGTTTTTCTGTTCCACGTAACAGAAAGCATCAGTCAATGGTAGAACAGTTGCACCAGTAACCCGCATGTTTCTCATGAAGAATCTGATAAAAATCCCCAGTGCTAATGTCATTGGGGGGAATATAGTATATAGCTTGAAGACATTAACCAAATCTCTACTAAAGAGAAGGCAGATAATGTTTTATTATTTTTGTTTTATTCTAAATAAAGTAGGCTCTTATTTGAGTCTGTTCTAAGTGAAGTCTAGAGGAGTCAGGGAATGCAAGAACAGTAGCATACAACTAGCAAAAAGATTTAAAATAGTTTCAGTATTTTGTAAACAACTCTGGCAACTTTTTCAAAGGATTACAAAAACTGCCCTACCTTGTACCATATTCAGAGAGTTTTCTCCCAAAGGTCCAACTCATTAGAAACACATTATGGTATCTTGTCCCCTCACCTCCACCTCATTATAGTGAGTGAGTATTGGACATGCAACCCAAGGTAGTCCAGACCAAGCACCAAACTACCAAAAATGTATGTTGAAACATATATTCTGAAATGTGTCTGCCTAGGTTAGATTCAGCTTCTATCTCGAATTATGTGACCTCAGGAAGTTATTCAATTTCTCTGTGCCTCAATGTCCTCATCTATAAAACTACATGATATTAGAACCTGTGGGCTGTTGTTGGGATTACATGTAAAAATATATTGAAAGAGTTTAGAAAAGAGAATGGGATATACTAAAACTCACTAATTACTGCTATTTGGGTTGAGTTTTGTTGGCATACGAACTGAGAAGATATAAAGGAGTTAGGAAGATACTCTTCCCCATGTGTGGGGAGAGAAAGAGAACGAGAACGAGAAGTGAGCACAGAGGTAGAATAGACTTAAGGAGATACATACAAAGATGAAGAGATTATATTAGTCAGGGTCTAGGAAGGAAACAGATGCCTCACTCAATTATAGATAATTTGGGGAGATTTGATTAATGTGGTTTGATAATACCCTGACCTAAAGAGTCGGGGAGGGAGAGAAGTCACAGAACTGGGAATGAGAGATTTTAGTAGGTCCTCATATTGGATCTGCTCATTCCAAGAAGATACGTCCTTTGATTAATAGATGTAATCAATTGAGGTAAACCTCCCGGAGGGTGCCAAACACTTCAATTTCACTCTTCTCATCTCTAATCTTATACCAAGGTTCCCCACTGACTGCATCCAACCAGAACCCGAGGGCAAGAAAACCAGTGATAGCATCCGTACAGGCCATCCTGCCAGAGCAGGTTGCCGAGTGGAGAAGGGTAAAGAGTAGATCTGGAGGGCCTACATAGAGGATGTCCTGCACAGAAAGCATCTGGGCACAGAGAGGCAACGTCTACTCTGTGCAAGGCCTCTTCCAGTTCTGACATAGCCTGTCTTTGGGTTTTTCCAATACATTTCCTTTTTAGACTAAGTATAATGAGCAATTTTCTAATATTTGTAACAAAACCAACTTTGCTCTAAGCAGAAAAGTTCTGGTGACTACAAAATATGAACAGAAAGTCTATGAGCATAAAATCAGAGGAGAAGGAGTATCACCGCTTCTGCCTTATTATGGATTTTAGTAGTCCAGAGCATTCAGAGTGTGAGGATCACATTATTAACAGCAGTTTATGAACACTCATTACCCCACTACCAACAATTAAACCATGGCTTAAACTTTCCATTTTTACTTAGTGTCTCCAGAAAAACTGGAGAAGGCTAGATTACTGGCATATAAGAAGTTCATGTCATTAAAGATAGAGTCACAATGTCCAATTAGCTCACTTCTCTCCATGATTGCCACTACCTAAATATTGCCATTAGGTCTTATTTTTCAACTTTGAAGTTATCTGGGCTCATCTCTTAACCTTCTCCAGACTCCCTTTACCTCCCTTCAGTTTATGAGCCCAGAAAGAAAAAAAGCACAACCAACCCAATACAGTAGAAGTCTAACTAGTACATTACCCAAGGCTGGGTTTATGACTTCTCCTTGCTCTGCTACCAAGAAGCTCTCCTAAGCTTCATAAAGACACACATGGAGTTATATTAATATATTCACAGAACACACAGGCACACACATGTGTGCACGCTCACACACACACACACACACACACGTCTTGCTTTTTTCACATGGAAGCTTTCTTGGGTGAGAACCATACTTGACTAATTATACTCCATGCCCCATCCCCCACAACAAAAATGTCCAAAGAAAACAGTTGAAATCTCACCATGGCCAGTGTCTGGATGAAGCTGTCTTGGGAATCGTGGAATAAACAGCTCCCTCTGTGGGGGGGAAAAAAGTGATTATGTCGCATGCAAGGCCTTTAAATTGAGGGAGAATTAACTCAGCTTCTAATAAATCACTGTTGACATCCTCACTAAAGACTTCATGCTCTCCCAAGCCAGGGGGAATTTTTAGCTGGCCAAGAAGGAAACTCCACAAGCGCTGGCTATTATTTGAATGTGCAACCTTCATATGGGAGATTCTGAAGGGTTTTCCCTATACGATCTGAACAAATTCCACAGAAAATAGCTACCCTACTAAAACAAACAAAGATTGATTAATAACTTATTATCATATTTTACAATTGAGACTTTGGAAAATGTGTAACCGCAGGAGGCCTGTCTTCACCTCACTTATTTTTAACTTATATATGGGTCTTTCACTGAAGAAAAAAAAAGTCAAAGAAAAAGACTGAGGACGGCAATCCTTCCCCTCACGGTTTGAAGAAGAAAGGTATTTCTTTTCTTTCTACTTTGCAGGGAAGAATGACTGATCTACCAACTTTGATGAAGGTTTATAGACTATCTAGCATATAGTTTGCTATCTCATGTACTGTCTCATCTGCTCCCTGCAAAGTCCCTAAGGAAAAAGGCAATGTCTGGGATAATTCTTTCAGAAAAAGGAACTTTGGTCTCGGAGGTAAAGTGACTTACGGACATCTGGGTAAGAGAAGGTGGAGGCAGGACTTTTGCTAAGTTGTAGTGCAGAACCTATTTTCTACCATGTAGAAGTACTTCATAAAGAGGATGTGTTTCTTAGGCGGTAGAATCAAATTTGATATTAATGACATTTATTGAAAACCTTAAAAATTCTTCACAGTGTTACCAAGCCTCCACCAGAGTATTTTTCCTCCCATGTAAGTTGTTACCAACATTTGTACTAGCTATACTAAGTGATTCAGTGAACACTGGATTCAAAGGGATTAAATTCTGTATTCTCCTAAGAGTTTTAGCCCATCTCTGGATGACACTAACACACTTCAGTGTTTTTGGAGGGGCGGGGATGATTCAAAATTATGTATAAATTACATGCAGATGAACAAGATTTGAACAATGCTTCCCAATGAGTAAAATTTACTTCAATTAATAGGTCACCCCAGAGAAGTATATTCTTGTGTGCTGGATAACTGTGTTTGCCTCTTCACTTAACATTCTGCATCTGGCCCCACCCTGCTTAGTGTCTTGAGAGGCCAACCCACAAGGATTACAACAAGGATCCCTTTTGCCCTTTGACTTCCATTTGGGTTCAACCAATGGAGGCCCTGGAAAGAGACTGGAAAGAAGGAAAAATGTGAGGTTAAAATATTTATCCCCCTGGTTCCCTCCTTGCTGGGAATCTCAGATAGTCATTGCTTTTATCCCCAGAATCGCTCCAGAACACTGGTCTCTCCCCTGGTTCCAGAAATGACTCCTTACTCTTGTTCCATTTAGCTCCAGAGAACTGCACTTTTCCTTGAGGGTTTCCCTAAACTCTTCCCACATCAGCGTAATCAGTTCTGTTGCAAAACTTTCCTCAAATCACTCAGATTGGATGAGATTCAGCCAGGGCCCTGCCAGGAAAAGGCAGGTACACTCAGACTAGGTTTCCATCCTTTTCATGGATCTTAAAACCATGCACGCAGGACTCTACACATGTCTGGGATGCTAACGGAATGAGATGGGATTTAGTTGTTACAAGGACAAGTGTTGTGTTGGGATCATTGCCCAAATGATAAAGAAGCAAGTAAACAAAGCAATTCTGTTCAAGAGATTTATTCTGGGAGGTGGGGAGGCTAGACCAACTCAAAATTAAGTATAAAATAAATATATTGTTCCCCCTTCCTCTCCCCCATGGTTCTCTGTTAAGTTTCTCAGGATCCACATATGACTGAAAACATATGGTACCTGTCTTTCTCTGCATGACTTATCATAATACCCTCCAGTTCCATCCACGTTGCTATAAATGGCCAGATTTCATTCTTTCTCATTGCCAAGTAGTATTCCATTGCATATATAAACCACATCTTCTTTATCCATTCGTCAGTTGATGGACATTAGGGGGAGGCAACCATAAGAGACTCTTAAATACTGAGAACAAGCTGAGGGTTGATGGGGGCGGGGAGAGGGGAAAGTGAGTGATGGGCATTGAGGAGGGCACCTGTTGGGATGAGCACTGGGTGTTGTATGGAAACCAATTTGACAATAAATTATATTTAATATAAAAAATTTCATTAAAAAAATAAAAGAAAATTTTCTGATACATAATTACAAAAATGAAAGAACAATTAAAAAGAAGAAAATACAAATTTAATTAATAATCTGAGGAAAATTAAAATACAAATTACTTTAAAAATTGTCAAATAAATTATATTGCATTTAAAAATAAATAAATAAATGTATAGAACAAGATTTGAATGATGCTTTCAAATTACTAACATTTACTTCAATTAATAGAGTACTCCAAGGAATAATAAGAAAAAATAGAATGATTAGTGGTTAGCCTGTATTAATTAGGTAAATTTGTTTATTTTCACTTAATGTGACAGGAACCTGAATTAATTATCATGCCATTTTTAATAAATTGAGTTACATGATCTATGTTAATTTTTATTGAAAGCCCTTAAGGTAAAGTAATTTACATACACAAATCTTACTGCTCACTTAATTATTTCTACTGTATAGCTTATCAATGCAAATAATGTATCTCATTTCAAATTCTGATTTCATGCTCCCAATAAACAATAAAACAAATAAATTAATAAATAAGTTTTTAAAAGACACCCTGATGTTAAATAAATATATATTTGTGTGTGTGTGTGTGTGTGTGTGGTGTGTATATATATATATATATATATATATATATATATAGGTTGTAGCAGTTAAATGTAGAAGTTATGTGGTTCATTGAGTGCTAATTATTATTTTCTCTTGCAACACACTGTGGCATTTTGGTGAACTATTTTGACATTAGGGCATTCCTAAGTATAGTCAATAGGCTCTTATTAATATAGTAGGGTATTTTTAGTGTAGGCTTCAGCTTTATAAAACCACACAGCTTAAAAGTATCCATTCACAGAAAAAAATTCATATTGAAGCATAACCCCATCTGTATATGTCTACTCAGGTCCTTTAGCTTATGAAACAAGTACCCAACTTATATAAAGATAAATATATATTTAATTTTGGCAAGGTTCTCCACTAAAAAATGAATTTTATAAAGCAGAAAAATTTTTATCAATTAGACTTACTGCCTTACCTCTTCTATACGGTGCTTTTCTGAAACACAAATGCGACACGTGTATTCAAAGAAAAGGCGAAACTGTCAAAGATTACAAAGCACATTGTGTACATCAGGCTCTGAACAGTCACATAACAGAATACGCTGTGGCTATGAAGTCACAACAGCAGGCTCCCAAATGGGGTTTGGTTGGTTGACATTTCTGTGGTGCATGGTGTGTGTGTGTGTGTGTGTGTGTGTGTGTGTGTGTGTGTTTCTTGTCCTTTTCTCTAGGAAGCATTCTACTCAGACAGCCAGGGTAACAAGTCAGACAAGCTCTCCCACAAACAAACTCAACACTGTTAATCAATCACTCTTTGCACTTTGAGAATTTACTTCCTCCTGAAAACCACTTATGAAATGAACCCTTTTTCCTTTTTAGATTAGGGAATTGGAACAGAGGGAATCAACATACTCAAGGTTATATATTGACATTGTGAGACAGATGAAATGAAAAGCAGCAATTCTTGCTGATAATCATTCAATTCTGTGAAGCATAGGTAACACAGTGATACAAGAGTCCTGAATCACTAGTTGTTACTTACTTGGTTTTCACTTTTTAGCTTCCTATAAATAAAATCAATGGCTGAATCCTATGGCTCCGGCCATCACGATCCTAAGCAAATCCAGTAAGTAGAGAGCAAAGATGAATTCCATGCCTACTTATATACAGAGCCAAGTCCTTCCCTCACACGTTACTTATTTTCACATTACACCAGTTTTTCTCCAAATGTATGATAATAGATGTTCCTTGACAAAGAGCCCTTTGGGGGAAAATACGCAGACAAAATAAAACATTCACAAAGTATTAGCAGGTTTTGTTTGCCACCTAATTTCCCTTCTCCGAGGCTTTAATCTGCAGCTCCGCTCTGAATTTGGGGCAGGATATCATAAACTGCTGTATCAGAATTCATTGACCACTCCCTCACCCCCCACCTCAATCTCTCACCTCTTCAGTAAACACTAAAGAGGCAATTATACCAAGCTGATTATCTGATCTCAAACAGTTTGGAAGAAAATAAGGAAGACTGGGTGGGGAAGAGCATTAGGATGCAGCACAATTAACTACCAATTAATACTGGCTGATACCCTGATGACCACACAGCGAGAACACTAAAGGAAATAGCAGTAATTCACACTTCCTGATGAGCTGGAGACATTTGGGGGGAGGGGCAAACAGTTTTATGAAGTGCAGCACTGGAGAATTTGCTAGGTTCACGGCAACATGAACTAATTTCTGTTCTTCAGGGATGACTTTTGAGCATCCTCACAAAGGTAAATAAACAGATATTTAAAATCGAAAGTTGGGTAAATGTGAAAAATTACCTAATCTGGCATTCCCATTTTCACAGAGAAGGAAATTAAAATTCTGGGAAAACATTAAGTGGTTAGTATGCAGTCAGATGTTGTTTTTATTTAAAAAAAAAAAAAAAAAAATGGGTATTGAGGAGGGCACCTTTTGGGATGAGCACTGGGTGTTGTATGGAAACCAATTTGTCAATAAACTTCATATAAAAAAAAAAAAAAAAAAAAAAAAAAAAAAAAAAAAAAAAAAAAAAAAAGAGGATAGAACCCAAATCGTTTGTAACTTAAAGCTAACGTCCAGCCATACCTAATGTATTACATATTAGCAAGGAATACTGATAAGTGAGAAATGAGGCTTTTTTTTTAAGAATTTTTTTTTTTTCAACATTTATTTATTTTTGGGACAGAGAGAGACAGAGCATGAACGGGGGAGGGGCAGAGAGAGAGGGAGACACAGAATCGGAAGCAGGCTCCAGGCTCCGAGCCATCAGCCCAGAGCCTGACGCGGGGCTCGAACTCACAGAGCGCGAGATCGTGACCTGGCTGAAGTCGGACGCCTAACCGACTGCGCCACCCAGGCGCCCCGAGGCTTTTTTTTTAACCTGAGGTGAAGGTTAAAATCTGGAGTTGAGTATATTCATTATTTACTATTAATCAAAATTTCATCATTGGATGACATTTTTGATCGTTCAACAATATGGATAGTTGTGGAGGATACTTTGATAGGCTTTCCAGATCCCATTTCAAAGGAGAACTTGTCTCAGAATATGGGAATGCTCTGGCAGATAGCCTTGGAGGCTCAGCAAGGCTTGGCAGCCATATTGGATGCTGAAGAAAAGGCAAAATGTATGCCCCTCTATACATGTATCAAAATATCCCCCACATTTTGAAGCAAATGGAAAATTTAACAAAAGCCTTCTAATCAAAAACAAAACAAAAACAAAAACAAAAAAAGCATGACTATAAATAGGAACTTGTACTGCCCTATCACACCACACTGTCAGTTGTCATAAATCTGCCCAGCCAGTGAAGACTTAATACCTTTGATGGCCTGAGCACCACAGTCTGATTGAAAACAACTATTTCCATCACAGGGCAATCAAACAAACAAATAACAGCTTGTCTTTATTTAAATTTTGATATTTTGTTCACCATGGATTTTCTGCATGAAATCTGATTTGAAAAAATATTGCATTAGAATACTGGTTGCTCTGGTCACTGGGTTTTGGATGCCCCTTAAATTTTGCACTGAAGAGACTGCTTTACCCACCTCATCCTAGTCTTGGCCCTAACACTGATCCCCTGTAGAGACTGCCTCATGCTCTTCCCAAGTGACCCACTACCAGTGACTGATGAATGTGTAAGGAGCCTGGCCACCCAGGCCCAACTGGAGCAAGTTCTGAAGGGTTATTTCAGTTCCAGAGCTCCCTGTAAACTTAGCCAGAGCTGATCCGGGGATTGGGTTGTCACTGGATTTTTCCCTCTGCCCATCCCTACTTTCTTACCCTCTAATGCACAGGTGTTGACCTCAAGGGCACTTCATAAAAACATGCTGCACGCTAACCTCCCTTTGAGGATGTGTGTGAGAGAACCCTATCTATAAAAAGTATCAACATATATTGGCTAATATTTATTGAGCATATACCAAGTCCAATGCATGCTTCTATGTATTTGTATTTCACCTCATCAGTAAGATAGGCACTATAAGTGATACAGAATTTTTGTGATGGTATTAACATCAATTATACACAATGTAGTTTTTTTTTTTTAATGGCTAAACTAACAAGAATAAGCCCACATGAAACTAATATGCTGTACTGTGATATCATATAAGTCCATGTTCTTCCTTTCCTCACTGGCCTGAATATCATAAAGATGCTTAACTTCATAAAGGCGCACATGTGTAATCCAAAGCATCCTCCTTAAAAAGATGGAAAAGGACTGGGGCGCCTGGGTGGCTCAGTTGGTTAAGCGTCCGACTTCGGCTCAAGTCATGATCTCATTGTTCGAGGGTTCAAGCCCCGCATCAGGCTCTGTGCTGACAGCTCAGAGCCTAGAGCCTGCTTCAGATTCTGTGTCTCCCTCTCTCTCTCTCTCTGCCCCTCCCCCACTCACACTCTGTCTCTCTCTCTCTCTCAAAAATAAACATTAAAAATTGTTTTAAAAAGAAGATAGGAAAGGATTTGATATATTTTCAGGTTTCAATCAAATATAATTCAAATTCAACATAAAATTCAACAAGAGATATACTTCAGCTATTTAGAAAGTTTATAATTTTCATTTCATTCTCTCATAATACTGTGGATAAATGAAGTTTTAATTTCATTTAGTGAACATTAGTGTTAGTGTTTCAAAATTTCATAATCTCAACATTTCTACTTATTCTGAAATGGAATACCATTAAAGACTACAATAGTACATAGATACCAATGATTACCTCTGTATATTAAGATGTGAATATATTTGTTTGTCAAATATAATAAAATATTCTCACTCAAATCAGGAGATTTACTTTGTATGGTCCAGCGTGGGGCCCCTCAAATTCATGTGAGCTCTTTGGAAATGCAAATCACCTATTAGAAATTGCTTCAGCCGGTAGAGCCCTCTTTTTAAAATGTTTTTTGGTCTGGATCATTTGCTAAATCACATTTCTGAACTCACTGTGGCACATCTTCCCTTTCCGCAGTTATGGTCCCCATGTTTCTGAGCATATTGTATTTTATATTCAAGTCTCTCAGTGTTCTGGTTCATATGAAATGGTGCTATTTATTTATTACAAGATCTCACATTTGTTTTATCCATCACAAGCTAATGTTTGCATGAATTAGGCCCTAGAGATGTAATATCATCTTTAAAAAGCTGCCCCAAAGACAGAAAGCTGAGAATCAGAAGTAGAATAAGAACCAATGTGCATAGAATGAGCTTCCAAGTTCATATTTCTTGCCTGTAACTATATGAACAGCTTAGAATCCATAATCCACATTTAATTTTTATTTTATTTTATTTATTTTATTTTTTTGGTCAAAAATAGCTATTAGGTGCAGGAGAATGTGCAAACCACAGTGATGACCGTCTAGAGATGTCTCCTGCCAGAGCCAGGGGAAAAAATGGTCAGCGATTCTGTAAAGTTATTACTCTATCTTTACCTGCCCTTAATTTCCCATCTCTCAACCTTTTTCAAAACAATGATATTTGAAGTCTGCAATATTTTATTGGTTGATTTTTTTAACTGTAACTGTCCCCTAAATATAATGTTCTTCAATGAAATATTCGGAGTAGGTACCTCGAGCTTACATTTAATCTTTTCAAGCATTAGAAAGACCCAGGTACAACTCAGCTTTGCAAACTAAGAAAGTACAATTTGCAAACACCTGATTTCCCTGGGAGCCTAGCACGATGTCAAAGTAAATCCATCTAAACAAGCATTTATTAAGTTGTTTTGTTTTGTTTGCTTTTGTTTTACTCTGCCTTGTAAAGTACTAAGCCCAAAGGCCTCAGCGATCATTCATTTGTATCTAGACTTGAAGCATTCAATATTCACTAAACGGCTTTCAACAAAAAGTGGGTATTGAATTATTACAACGGCAAACAACTTTTGTAAAACGGTAGGCTCGATGCTCATTTTATTGAAGTGTCGAGGCTTTATACATGGACCCCACTTTAGGTTATGTCCATTTACTTTATTACTGCAGGCTGCACTGGAGCGTGTTCGATACAAATAAATTCTGTGGAGATGTTTAAGAGAAGAAACTCACCTTTCCTCTTAAAACCCCAAGATACTCAGGCTGTACCCGACTGATGTCAACTGGTACAAAACAATAGTCTGTATTTGAAACCAACCATCATTACCATAATAACATCATAAAAATGCTTTATTTAACACTTTCATCCAACAACTGGCTATCTGTTCTGCTTCCATACCGTTTTGACCATCGTTCACGTTTCAAAGACACTCATTTTCAGTGGCTTTTCAAAAGTTTAACAAGTGGCTGACTTGACGTAACATCAGAGGCTGTCTCTATGAAGCTAATGGATTTATTACATAGTCGCCACTGACTTCCCAGATTGTCCGCACCAAAATACAGCTTATGATGTGTGTGCCCCTGCCCAAACATGTTTTATATGCCAGGGGATGTTGAAATGATGTCCTGCTGGCACAGGCTCTGTTTACCACATTGCCTTGACTTCATGAGTTGGGGCACATTCTATTTGGGTTGTGCAAGCCAAGGTCATCATTGCATAAAGCAGGAGCCCACAAATTGCTGTTTCTTAGGTGACCTGATAGTCTCTGTTCACAGCAAAGGCTGAGTGAGAGTTACCCTGGGCTTCTTTGGGACGTGGCAAAGCCAACTTACTCAGAGTTCCTTGGTTGAATCCAGGAAAAAAAAGTCAACTACTGAGATGAGTCACTATTGAGCAAAAACCTTGTCTGCAACTCTCTTTAGAGGTTATGTGCTCTTCTAAAATTACATATTTGGATTTATCTATTAATGTGGCTGTATTGTGGTTGCCTAGAGACAACTTGGAAGCCACCGAGTTGGATGATGATGTTCTTGGTCATCAATTATAGCATCTTAGGCCCTGCACTTCATTTATACCTTTCACAAACAGAAACAGAGTTGCCCCTTCTCACCTGTGAAAGAAGAGGCATTTTATCTATTGGCTTTCTCATTACTATGAGAAGATACTTCAACTCAAGGGCCCTTTATTCATTTGGCAGTGTCCTCTTATGAAGTTTAATAGATTTGTAAGTCATTTGGACTGAATATTGTCACTCTGAGGAGACTAAAAAGACAAAGTGACAGGAAAGGAAGACAAGAAGAAAATGTCAAGACAAGCTTTGTGAATTATTTTTTTTCTTTCTTTATTCATTCAACAACTTTAATAACTACTATAGAAGATGCTTGGGGAGAAATTATAGGAAGAAAATGAGGATAAATAAGATGTTTCTGTCCTCAAGGAGATGCCCTATATAATACAAAACAATAGGAAGTTACTGACAAAGTGGATGTGTCAGTAACAAGGTAGAGTGGTTACCCATGGCTGGTAGGATCAGCCAGGACTTTTTAAAAGAGTTTTCTTGGGGCACCTGGGTGGCTCAGTCTGTTGAGCATCCGACTTCGGCTCAGGTCATGATCTCACGGTCCGGGAGTTTGAGCCCCGCATCGGGCTCTGTGCTGACAGCTCAGAGCCTGGGGCCTGCTTTAGATTCTGTGTCCCCCTCTCCCTCCGCCCCACCCCTGCTTGTTCTCTGTCTCTCTCTGTCTTTCAAAAATGAATAAACATAAAATTAAAAAAAATAAAAAATAAAAATAAAAGAGACTCCTTGGTCTGTTCCCCAAAACAGCATAACTCTTGAATATTTGTAGCTCAGAGGGGCAGGGTTTACACTGCATAAGCCAAGGCGCAGAGGTGGGGAATTGGTCAGCTAGGAACTAAATGATCATTTGGGTCAGGAAGGATGGTATATGTTATAGAATGAATCAGAGCAGGACTCTGATGGCACATGGAAGAAACGTGGAGGGAACATGGAGGAAAATATTTCCATAGTTAAGTTAAGGATCTGGGCTGATGTGATGGAATTAGACACCAAAAGCAACACATAAGCATGAAGGAAAATGTAAACGAGGAACAGCAGATTTGGTGACAGCGTGGACTGGGACAATGAGGGTGAGGCACCACCGAGAACAGTGCTGAGACTGTGAACGTGGTTGTGTGTGGTAGGAGGATGATTCTGAGAACAGAAACTGTAATACCAGGCAAAGACATTGATGAAACCCGAGGATAGAAGAGACACAAGTCTGCTTTAAAATGTTTATATCATATCAAAATGTGTTAGCTTTCTGGTGGCAGTGGACCATCCAGGGAAAGAGGTCCTTCACGTATGTGTATCTGTGGGACCTAAATCTGGGGCAAGCGTCAGAACTGTAGAGTTTCACAAAGCACCGTTTGAAACCGTGGAGCTAGAAATGGTTGTTTTGATCTCAAATAGGGTTCAATAGTTTTGCTCATTTAGCATCGAATCAAAAGGGATACAAGAGGTTTCCCTTCAGAGATGGCATAAATGTACTCTTCCTATTCTTCCTGCTAAGGACAAGTGAAAATCCCCTGGATGTTATGCATCAGACAAACATAACAGACCCTGAAAGGTAGAAAGAAAAGGCTAACTGGCCCTGGGCCTTGGAAACCAAGCAACATCAAAAAAGCGAGCTTCCTTGCAAGGGGTGGTGGTGATGGTGTGCCTCACATATCCCAGATTTGGGGCTGAAGAACCCAGAAATCTAGAAACACCAGTGAATACAGACACAAGAAATCCCAATTAAAGCCCACTCTCTCCAGCCAAAGGACCAAGAAAGGGACGACCTAGCAAGAAAGAACACTCTTAGGCAATAACTACACTACTCTAGCCAAAAAACACCGAAAATATTGCGACCCTAACTCCAGCCCCACAAGCAAAGGCTGATCAGGAAGCTTAGACCCCTACCCTCACATGGCAGGAGCAAAGTGGATGACCCCCACTTCCCCTACTACACAGTGTCAAAAAAAAAGTCATCTAAAACAGAAGATAGAAATAAGATCCAGATTCTCATAACATCATATCTAAAATGTTCAAATTTCAATAAAAAAGTCATTCATCATAGGAAGAATCAAGAGGATTTCAAAGTGATGGGGAAAAAAGGCCAACAGACAACAACACTGGAATGATAGAGGTGCTAGAATTATCTGACAAAATGTTAAAGCAGCTATCATCATCATCAATGCTTCCATGAGCAATAATAAGATGCCTAAAATAAATAGAAGAAAAATGAAAGTCTCAGCCAAGAGATAGAAGATACAACAAAAAGCGAAATAAAAAATTTTATAATGAAAATTTAATAACCCAAATTTTGAAACTCAGTGGATTGGCCCAAGAGCAGCATGGAGGAGGCAGAGGAAAGAATTAGCAAACTTGAAGATAAAACAATAGAGATGACCCAGCCCTAAAAACAAGGATAAAATAGACCAAAAAAAAAAAAATGGGAAAGAGTTTAGGGAACCTGCAGGACTACAGAAAAAGATCTAACATTCATGGCATAGATCCTCTGGGAGAGAAAGAGAGACACTTAGCGGAAGAAGACATACAGATGGAAAGTGAGCACATGAAAACATTAAACCTCCTATGTCATTTGGGCTTTGCAAATTGAAACAATAATAAAATGCCATCCTACACCTATTAAAGTGGCTATGATAATAATAATAGTAAAACTTGGACAACACCAAATGCTGGTGAGGACGTGGAACAATAGCAATCCTCAGCCACGAAGAACACAAAATGAATGGGACGGCCGCCCTGGAAGAGAGTTTGCCAGTTTCTTACAGAACTAAACTTGTAACGACCATACGACCCCACTATTGTGCTCCTGGGCATTTGTCCTAGATAAATGAAAACCCATTTTACACAAATATCCATAAGTGAATTTTTCATAATAGCCTCAAACTGGAAACAACCCAGATGTCCTTCAACAGATGAATGGTTAAACAAATTTATGCATCTGTAACACGGGTTGCTACTCCAACAGTAAAGACGAACCAACTATGTAGACATGCAACAATTTGGATGAATCTCCAAAGAATTATGCTGGATGAAAAACAAAACAAAACAAAACCAACAATCCCAAAGGCTATACACCGTATTTTTATAGCATTTCTGTAACATTGTTGAAATGAAATTACAGAAACGGAGAACAGATTAGCAGTTGCCAGAAGTTAAGGAGGGTGTGGGAATGGAAGGAAACGGGTCCGGCTATAAAGGGCAACACGAGGGATCCTTGGGTTTACAGAAGTGTTCTGTATCTTGACTATATCAATGTCAATATTCTCATTGAGCCATTGCTCTATAGTTTACAAGCTGTTACCTTTGTGGGAAACTGGGGAAAGGTACACAGGCTCTCCCTTTATTATTTCTTACAACTGTATATGAATCTGTAATTATTGCAAAATAAAAATTTAATTAAAAGCAGACAAACAGAAAACAAATCAGAAAATATGAAGGTTAAGACCTTTTTCATAACATTAACTTGTCCAACATTGATTATATACATTTCTTGGACTGCTGGCTCGCATTCTAACGTACACTTTATTAGAAGGCATAAAAAATGTTGGGAAATCAATGCTGTTATGAAAACCCTGTGTTTCACTTTCTTGAGTTGCGGAGATTTAAACTGGCAATCCTAAAATTGTATTAGCATGTGATTCTGCAGTTGAATAAATAAACTTGTTCCAAAAATGAGGGAGAGAAGGATAATAATGAAAAAGCACCAATCAAGCAGAATTACTGTCATACATAAAAATGTATTTGGGAGGATTAAGCAATATAACATTTGGTGTATTTTTTTAAGTGAACTAGGAAACTCACAATATGAAAATGAGTAGTAAATATTATGTGGTCTTTAAATTTTAACATACCCAAGCAACATGGGACAGGAGTTTCCTCTTTCTTTCCCCCAATTTTAATGCTCTAATTAAAAATCTTCCCAGATAAAAATCAAATACACAAAATGTGCCAGATAACGTGGCTTTCTTTCCCTCTGAAATATTAAACAAAAGGTACTTAATAATTCGAAGTAAATTCAGGATTTTCAGTTTATTCTTTTAAACGTAAGGATTTAATTGTTTTTGGATTTTTGTACGATATCTGGTACAAAAATGGAAGGGTTTTCCTTAGATATTAATAAAATAGGCAACAATTATTGGCTTCCTCATTGTAAAAAATATGATTTCCCCCCACATATGGATATAAATGGCCTTTTATGGTGGAGTAGGATGAACCAGAAGAGTGGGTAATACATGTTCTAATTTGAAGCACAGTGTTTTTTCACTGTTGATAAATTAATTCCTTCTTGCAAAATTATAGTACTGACATTCTTAGGTATTATCCATCCTGTCCTATTTTCCAGTTCTCCTCTACCATGTGCAAAATATCGAGACAGCCTCCAATCTGCTCTCTGTGCCCCAGACTCAATGAAAAGCAACTAACTCCTCAAAGCCTATAGGCCCTGCAAGAGCTGGTCACCACAGGTATCCAGTGTACTAACCCCCTACCCCTCTTATCCCACCTGTTCTGCTCCTGACACAGGGCTCTCCTTTGTGCCCTTCAAACATATTAGCACATTCCTACCTCAGGACCTTTGCATGTACTTTCCTTCCATCTGGGATTCTTTTCTCCTGATTATCCACATGACCTTTTCCTTCATTTCCTTTAGGCCCCTGCTCAAATGCAATCTGATCAAAGAGATCATTTCTGAGTACTCAATCTAAAGTAGCACCCTGCTTCCTATCACTCTCTGTCCATTTGTCCTATTTCATTTATTAAGAACACTGACATATCATTATATAAGTATGATTTTGTCTTGTTCTCACCGCCAAAATGTAAGCACCACGAGAACAAAAGCTGTGGCATCCCTCATGTCTAGAACAACACACAGCACACAGTAGGTGCTCGACAAATAAAGACAGTAAATAAATTCATTAAGTACATCTACATACTATGGTCTGACTGATCTCTCAGAAATAATTCTTTGTTGACATCAGACCATTTAAAGAAAGGATTCATGATTTCCCATACTGAACACAGATTACATTTCCAATGCCCCAATAGGTGACGCAAGGTCCTTGCCATGTGGTACAAACCACTTTTCTTCTTCCATTTCCACCTTAAATGAATCCTCCAATTACTTGTTCATTGTTTCTGGCCTTATCATGTTCATCGTTGCCCAGTAGGGTGACTAGCTATCCTTGTCTGTCCATGACCGAAGAATTTTCTGGAACACAGAACTTTCAGCTCTAAAACTGAGAACGTCCCAAGCAAACTGGGATGAAGTGGTCCCTCCACTACCTTGACACCTTACTCTTCCCCTTGGCTGCAAGATCCCTGTTGTCTACTTGCCAAAGTCCCCTGCTTTTTATAATATCCAACTCAATCTTCACATCCTTAGCAAGGCCTTTGCAATCTCTGCCACACCCCGTGATGTCTGCTTGGCTATCAGTTGCAATTCTTGTTTATTATTTTATCAAATATTATTATATTTCAAACTGTATCTGTCATTCATCTAAATAAACATATTCTTGGGGCACCTGGGTGGCTCAGTAGGTTGAGCGTCTGACTTCGGCTCGGGTCATGATCTCACAGTCAGTGGGTTCGAGCCCCGTGTCGGGCTGTGTGCTGACAGCTCGGAGCCTAGAGCCTGCCTCGGATTCTGTGTCTCCCTCTCTCTCTGACCCTCCCCTGCTCATGCTCTGTCTGTCTCTGTCTCTTGAAAATAAATGAATGTTAAAAAAAATTAAAAATAAATAAATAGATAGACAGATAGCAAACAAACATTTTATCCAATGGAATTTATCTCTAGAAAGCAGGAACTATACCTCATTTCTTTATATGCCAAACCATCTAGCACAGTGCTTCAAATGTAGTAAATATTCAATAGCTGTTTGTTCTTGTAGAGGGATATACTCTGTCTTTTGAAAGCTGACTATCTTTTTTTTTTTAATTTTTTTTTCATTACATTTCTTTATTTTTGAGAGGCAGAGAGAGACAGAGCGTGAGCGGGGGAGGGGCAGAGAGAGAGGGAGACACAGAATCCGGAGCAGGAAAGCTGACTATCTTAAATGGAATTATAATCATCTCGGAGGATGCTTAGGGAAAGGGTGAGACAGTATTTAAAAACCCAGGATATGTGATTTTGGCAGTTCCAGAAAAAAAGATTATTTTAATTTAAAAAAACAAAATAAGAGAAATAGAAAAAGCACAGATTTGGGTGGAGCTGTCTCTTTGAAAAGATACCTAGTGTCCCTTCTTTTGTTCCATGCTGAGTATCACGAATCCATGAACTGTCCCTGTGGATAAAGTTTACACTGGCATCGACACTGCCAAAATATGTGGTGAAGAGGGAAAAATCTAATGAAACGTCTTGATGACTTATAATACACCGTGTTCTAATATTTGGCAGCATCCTAACGACCAAGTGAAGTTTTCACTTTTCATCTAGCTATTTCGGTGCTGTGTAGACACAGGCCAAGAACTGGAACAGTAGGAAAATTGCCACAGTAATGCTGAATTTTACTGGCTTAGCAATGAGGGGAAACTCACATATTGCTTGCCAGAAAACTAACTGCCTTTAGTCGGTGCTATTAGTCTCACGCTTTTTAGGAGCACTTAATTTAAAACAAAATTGTGGGCTTAACTCCTACCCTAATGTTTTTGAGACTGCTGTAATAAGCAAAGGTTCAAAGTGTTCTCTATCCAACCAAGTGGGTAAGTTTCTTGTTCAAGCTCCATCGATAACAAAAAGATTTTCTTTTGGTAAGTGGTGACCCCTGATTTAGCACAAGCAAACCCATCAAGATGCATGTAGGCTTACAGCACAGAAATCTCAGAGCAGTAAGGTTTAAACTTGACAAAACAATCACTATGGAAAAACAACTTACAAATCACACTAGCCACCTAAATAGAAGCTTGCTTTCCTAACTAGCTTGTAATGGAAGGCCCTGAAACAACATGAGGGGTTGTCATAGAGGTTTAGGGTTACTATCTTACGTCGGTGCCTTAAACATTAATTCTGGCCAATTGCTAGAAAGCACACACCACACCAACATTTGAAGGATGTTGGGATTAATCCCGTCCACCCTCAGGTGTCTTAAAGACAGTATCATATTTCAGTAAGTATAAGCCTTTGACTCTTCAGTAATGAGGTCTTAGCTTTAATCTACGTTTCAGCTCCACCAGAGACACGGTTTACTTGGATAAGAGTATACTGGGAAAACACAGAGAAGAGAAAATACTTCCTAAAAGGACTTCAATAATACAAGCATTTTTTTCATAAACTATACCACGGCTTCCTTCATCCATGTGAAACCTGATCTTTTCCCAGGAATGGTGCTAGATAATGTATGATATTCCTATGCCTACTTTTATTAATTTTCCTATTAACACAGCATTCTCACTACTAAAATGTCATACTCATGCTGCATTTATTTATGACACCTGGTGCCTGCTGAGATGCTACTCTTTCCTCATCATCATGGGGCTGATGATAAAGGAAATTAACACACATAAAATAGTACTCACTACACTTCATTGAAGGTCTGCTATTTTCTAGACAATCTATCGCACAATCTGAAATATTATTTCTAAGCCTCATGAAAATCTTACAATGTACACATTTATTGTAACCATTTTACAAGTGAGGAAAGTGAGGTTTTGCGTATCACTTAACCCTTCTGACCCCAAACGACTGGTAAGTGGTGGACAGAGTAAAGCCATACCTCAATGCTACCTAAACATTCATTCTTTCCATTGTGTGGCCCACTTCTTTCATGTGTGGAAGCTGTGCATTCAGAGAAGTAGATAACGTAACACCCTTAGGACAAGATCCTGTCCTCCATGATATTATGTAGAGGCAAGTCCACATGTTGCCTTTCTTCTTCTTCCTAGTTGCGATAAGATCTACATCTTTAACACATTTTTAAGTGTACAATACAATATTGCTAAGTGTAGGCACGTTGCACATCAGATTTCTAGAATCAACTCATCTTGTGTAGTTGAAATTAAAAATAGATCTACCCTATGACCCAGCAATAGCACTGCTAGGAATTTACCCAAGGGATACAGGAGTGCTGATGCATAGGGGCACTTGTACCCCAATGTTTATAGCAGTACTTTTCAACAATAGCCGAATTATGGAAAGAGCCTAAATGTCCATCAACTGATGAATGGATAAAGAAGTTTTGGTTTATATACACAATGGAATACTACCTGGCAATGAAAAAGAATGAAATATGGCCATTTGCAGCAACGTGGATGGAACTGGAGGGTATTATGCTGACTGAAATAAGTCGGTTAGAGACAGACAAATACCATATGTGGATACCATATCTTCTCTTATGTGGATCCTGAGAAACTTAACAGAAGACCAGGAGGGAGGGGAAGGAAAAAAAAAAAGCTAGAGAGGGAGAGAGCCAGAACATAAGAGACTCTTAAAAACTGAGAACAAACTGAGGGTTGATGGGGGGTGGGAGGGAGGGGAGGTGGGTGAGCGGTATTGAGGAGGGCACCTGTTGGGATGAGCATTGGGTATTGTATGGAAACCAATTTGACAATAAACTTCATATTTAAAAAAAAATAGAAATTTTATATCCTTTGATAACAACTCCCCATTTCCCACTCCTTCCCAATCCCCATTTTATTTGCTGCTTCTATGAGTTTTGCTATCCTAGAGACCTCATATAATCATACAGCATTTATCTCTGACTGGCTTATCTCAATGCAATGTCCTCCAGGTTCTTATTAACAAGACCATGAATGCCCAATCCTATCAACAGCACCATTCAGCAGAATGTACTAAATGAACAATCCTTTTATTTTTATTATTTTTTAAATATTTAAATCCAAGTTAGTTAACGTATAGTGTGATAATGATTTTAAGAACAGAATCCGGGGATTCATCTCTTACATAAAACACACAGGGCTCATCTCACCAAGTGCCCTCCTTAATGCCCATCGCTCATTTAGCCCATCCCCCACCCAACACCCGGCTAGCAACCCTCTGTTGGAACAATCCTTTTAAATACACTCTGTTTCAGGGAAACCAAAGCAAAGCCAAACCAAAAGATGAATTTTCTGATGAATCTTGTCAACCAGGGAAGCAAGATGGAATAAAGGGCTCATAGGGGGCCTTTTATGGTGTTAGATAGACTACTTTGTGAAGCCTGTGGCTCTTGTTTTATCATATACTGTAATTTGGTTCTAAAAAATGCACAGTCGAGGTTTACATAATTGAATGAGAGCTGTTGACTGAAATGATTGGAATGTCTCAGTGGCCATTAGTAAAATCTTACTGATTTCCATTTCCCGCTTTCCAGATAGACAGTGTGCAATTATAGGATGGGAATGAGTGAGCCTCTTTTCTGACTGTACTGTCTCTTCGCTTTTACAAGGTCGGCCTAATAAATAACATCCTTAGAAGTGAAACAAAGTTGCGTGGAATTAATGATAGTGATAAATGTGTTTCTGATAGTTACTGTATCACTTAGACCAAAAATAATTTGAGAAACAAAGAAGATATAATATTTTGCGGGGTTAGAAGAACAAACCGGGGAACAAAATTATTGTTCCGCTAGAGAATAGAAAACTACTGTCCGTATCTAAAGACAGTATCTATCGGAACTACAAGCTTGGGAAAATCTCTCTTTCCCTCTCTCTCTCTCTCTCAGAACAATTTCTACCTCCCATTTTAGTGAAACAGTAAAGAAATATTTCGCACATATTCAACATAACACTTGTAATATCATGATGATGGTTGTTAGAAAATGTGAGACTGAAAACCATCTTAAGTGAAAAGGTAGTTAATCAGAGATACTTTTCTAGCTCCACTGATTATAAACCATATGAATGGGGGCACCTGAGAGGTTCAGTTGGTTAAGCGTCTTCAGCTCAGGTCATGATCTCACCGCTCGTGAGTTCAAGCCCCACGTTGGGCTCTGTGCTAACAGCTCAGAGCCTGGAGCCTGCTTCGGTTTCTGTCTCCCTCTCTCTCTGTCCCTCTCCTGCTCACACTCTGTCTCTTTCTCTCAAAAATAAATAAATGGTAAGGACAAAATTAAGAAAAAAAATAAACCATATGAATGACTTTGGTAAGATTCTTCGCTTTTCTATGCATTCATGTTTTCATCTGTAAGATGGAGACAACAGTAACTACTTCATAGGGTGGTTGCAAAGATTAAGTGAGTTTTCATATGTAAAACACTCAGGACCGGCACATCGTAAGCAATTTAGGCCATGATGTGAAGGACGTGAATACACTTAATCATGTGTAAATTATTCATTTCAAAAGGAAAAGCATCAATGGAGAATATTTAATATTATATTTGCTTTTTTAAAACTTCACTTCTAAGCCCATGGGGTAAATAAACTTTAAGTCAGAATAAGGGAGCAATGGAAAAAAAGGGGAGGGCTGAGCAGGGGAAACTTGAGTAGTTTAGAGAAGTTACAAGCCATAACAAATATCCTGAAGTAAGAACAGTGTCTGTGACAAAGAGCATCCTTCGCTTTCTTATTGAATTAAAGCCTGCTGCATTTAGCCAATCCAAGCTACACCACACCAGACCTCTGCTTTCTAATGTTCCATCTCCATTAAAAAAAAAAAAAAAAAATCAGCTGCAAAGTGTATAGACAATTTACAGGTCTCAAAGATCATATTTGTCCCGGGGTCTCCCAGCCTAGATGATCCTAATGGAGGACCCCATTGGTGGAACATCATTAATCAGGCAGCCATGGCCAAGGAGGTGGGTGGCTGCTGATAGTTTTGGCCCATTGGAAATGGCTTTGGATGACTGCCAGGTTGTGTGTAAAATTTTGAAATGTTTGAAACAATACAGTCTTTACAATGTTATAAAATACTAGGGTGGCTACAGTGAGCTGCAGACTGGCTCATGGCCAATAAAACCTCAGGATTCCAGTCAGCTGTAACCTGGAGTTTAATGTTGTCTGAGGTGTTCAAGGTCATCTCTCCCCAACGTCCTGGAGGTCAACCCAGTCTTTATAAAGCTGCCTCACTGAGCTACTGCTCCCCAATCACCCCAGTTCAAAAATATTTTAGTCAGTTCGCTTCCCCTGGACACCATCTCCTGCAACAATAACAAAAAACAAACAAACAAACAAACAAAATCATTTTGAGAGTTAACCTTAAAAGACTGACTTAGAGAAACTTTTGAAAACATTGAACTTGCTTTTCGTTTGTCCCCATTTAAATAGAACATGCTTGCTGTTCATATGTCAATGAACTTGAAAAATAGAAAAAGAAATTGCCGCTGATTCCATCACTCTAAGGTAACCAAATAAATTAATGGAGTATTACACTATAGTCCTTCTCTAAGCAGGCATTTTACATATCTACTGATCATATTGTATCTATACAGCTGGCCCTTGAACAACACAGATTTGAACTGTGTGGGTCCACTTATATGTAAATGTATTCTCTTCTTACGATTTTCAGTAACATTTTTCTCTAGCTTACTTTATTATAAGACATATATAATACATATAAATATAAAATATGTGTCAATTGTTTCCATTATTGCTAAGGCTTCCAGTCAACAATAAGCAACTAGTAGTTAAGTTTTGGGGGAGTCAAAAGTTATACGTGGATTTTTCAATTGTGCCAGTGGTTGGCATCCCCACCCCTGCGTTGTTCAAGAGTCAACTACATATTCTCCAAAATTTTATACAGAATTTTATTTTGTGTGAATACAAATTATTTATGGACAATAGTAATGGCACAATAATATTTTGTTTTTTATTTAACCATTCTCTCATTATTGAGTGCTTCTCATGTTTTCCCTCTCCAAGAGTGTGCTTTGTTAAACAGTGTTAGTATTTACATAAAGCTTTTCTGTATTTAGTATTATTTCCTCAGGATAGGTTCCCAGAAGCGAAATGGAAGGGTCAAGGGAGATGAATACTTTTAGAGTCTTGGCAAAAGTTGCCACATGGCTTTCCAAACATTTTTTCCCCTCGACTGGCAGCCCATCAGTAAAGCTTGAGACGGTATCATTTCATTCCCTCATCATCAGCAACAGGCAATAGTAAGTATTCTTCTAAAGAAAGCAAATATGCTAATATAAAAGTGAAAAGTTGTCTTGTTCCAAAAATGTATGTATTGGTAGAGCTAGGTAGGGGCTCAGTGGTGTTAACATGGAAATGGTCATGGAGCTACTTCCTGGGTGATGTGTTTTCAGTATGTTCTCCAAGCAAACAATTCTTCTAAGCAAAAGGGAATTTAATTCTGGGGCATCACCATAGTAAATGAAATACTGAATGCAGAGAACATAAAATAGAATGCTCCAGATAGAGAAATAAAGACTTACAACGTCATGCAGACATTTCCCAGGTAATGCATCAAGCATCTGGCCTTGGGAAACTATTGATAAATACAGAATATTTAAAAAGGAAAATTTGAGAAAGTGTAAAAGCAAAGAATTAGGAACATTTTACAATTGTAACACAGGCCTTGAATCAAGAAGATGTTCCAGTGGTAATGGTAAAGGAGAAAAGAAGGATAGGATATGAGAAAAAGAAACAGAAGAAAAGTCCAGAGCTAAATCAGAAGAGAGACAATTGTTTGCTCTGCCATGCAGTTTAAATAGCATGGTCACCTTCATGGAGAGAACTAAATAACTGTACAGTTAAACTTACAGAGTTGCCATTCTAAAATGTTCATTGGCCAAGTTCCCAGTTAATAAATCCCTTTAAAGTATCTTTATCTACCTGGGTTAGTGGGAATGCATCCTACTAACACAGTGTAGATTTTACATTTTTAGGTAAAACCGATAAACGTCTCCTAAGAAATGTTGTTGCATTTTTGTTTATATGTCCTACAAATTATGTTTACTTCCCTGGCCATAGTATTCCATGTTTGCCATTATTAGAGACTCCAGCTGTAAGAGGGAATTTCTTATGCTTACTCTTACTCTTTGCTTTTCTTCTGAAGGGTGCATATTCTTCTGTAAGAACTTGCCAGATTCCGTTCTGAGCTGAAGCACTTTGAAGAAATGTTCATGGGAATGTCCATGTACTTTAATATTTGTATGTAATCCATATTCCTCAAATCTAAGGGTCTTCTCTGATCAGGCCCAGTTTTACCTTTCTCCATCATCTAGGCTCTGGGTGACATGTTTTTGTTTCCTTTTTTCTCCCTCAGGTTCCCATGATGCTCCTATCATCCATGAACTTTTCTGTCTTTTATTGATACAAATCAAGTACAACAGCCCCTACCCACGATTCCTTCACTTTAAGCAAAATATAATCTACGAGGCAAATCGAGACGATATCAGATGTTCTGGTTTCAGCAAAACTAGACATTTTCCAGATGTTGGGCACTTGAAATCTTCCATCTGTAACACAGTGTGTCTTGATTTCAGATCTGACGTCTGCTCCTTTGCTGAGTACTTAACCTCTCTGTGCCTTAGCCAGCTCATCTCTCAAACAGAGATAGAAATCGTACTTGCCCCTATGGTACTGGAGAGGCTTAAATGAATTAATTAGAGCGATGCTGACACACAGGAGCACGCATGCAGTGTGAGGTATCACGTTAGCTGTTAGAAATTACCCCTCGGATTCCCCTCTCGCATTGACCACAAGCGCGCTTTCCTTGCTTTAGACCTCCTTTGAGTGTTTTGCAAGCACCCTCACCCTATGGATTTCCGGAGAGCTTCGCACATCTCACCCAGCAATGTTTCCGCTTTCTTCTCCAGTGGTTTATTTATGTATTTTTAAATGTTTATTTATTTTTCAGAGAGACAGAGATGGAGACAGAGCGTGAGCAGGAGAGGAGCAGAGGGAGAAGGAGGCACAGAATCCGAAGCAGGCTCCAGGCTCTGAGCTGTCAGCACAGAGCCTGATGCGACGCTCGATCTCACGGACCGAGAGAGCGTGACCTGAGCTGAAGTCAGACGCCCAACCGACTGAGCCACCCAGGCGCCCCTCCAGTAGTTTGTTTCAATGTGGACTACGTACACCATTCTATTCTAATCATAAATCCCAACCCGCTGAGTCTCGTGACATCTGTGAGGCTACATATAATCCCATGAGCTAAAATATCAAGTTTATTTTATTATCTAAATGCACCTATGCAAGAGAAATCTAGTGTCAAATCAGTAACTAATAAAATAAATGCTTAATTCATTAAGTATTCCTTATTGGGTCTTCAAATTCTTGTTTTACGCAGGCTTAAATTATATTCTAAAGTGCCCTCATATTTATAACCTAGGTGTATCAGCTAGTGAAATGACTGTTTTCCCGTCTTGTGACCTATTTATCAGTATCTGTCTGTATCACAGATTTTATATGTTATTGCTGAAAGGAGTAAACATGTTTCCGTTAATTCAAATTCATTACTATTCCAACACTTTAATGACTCTGCTCGTGTTTTAAATCCCTTTTTAAAAAATTCCACCATAATTAAGCAAAACAGTAGATTGATGACTGATTGCAAAGCAGCTGTGTCAAAAATAAACAGAGCTTTGAACTCAACAAGCTTTGCTTTTTCCAAACTTTGCTGTGTACATAAACACACCCCATGTCCCGTGTCCTATCCACACTTCATACACATAAAATTATTCCCAATTAGATGTGTCTCCATCTGCCTCTTTTTTTTTTCTCATCAAAATCATCCCCAGAGCCTTACCATCTCCACTCACTGCATTGTCTAAAAGTCTTCTGTGAGCCCAAGCCTGTACTCTTGAAGATTTTACATTAACAGCAGACTGACTCGGTAAGTACACTTTGGAAACTCTGGTGAACAGCTCAGCCCAACGCTGGTCTTGATGCCTGGCCAACGGGCTCAAACAACAGACATAAAAGCTAAATCTGTACTTCCATTCAGTTCTGAGGTTGCCAAGTTAGTTTTCCTGATACTGTACCTACAGTATATTCATCTCCCAATGTCTCAGACTCACTTCATTAACTTTGTGACATCAGTCTCTTATGTTATGAACTCAATTTTGCTAATATAAATGATACAGTACTATACAGAAATTTAAGAGGTTGTAACATTAGAAGTCTCTTCAAGATTCCCATAACAGTTAAAGAACAAGGAACCAAAATTCCCAGAACCAATCCTTGCTGGGAAATAATTCCTTATATATAATCTTAAAGCTGTTCTCCCTCCACACAGCCCTCTCCTTCTGATTCCCATTTATGTTGCGAATAGCTTTTAATGATAGAACAGGGAAATGTATTGTGGTTTCACACCTTCAGGGATTTTTATGGTCACTTATGCCTAACTAGGAGATACAGACGTAGAGCAGAAAGATTTCTTTCCTTTTGTTTTGTTTAGTTTTGTTTTTTAAACATAAACCAGTTTAGCATATTGTGCCCTTTGTCAAAAGGATATATTTAAGAAATACCACTATTCAAAGGTCAACCAATAGAAGAATGTTTTCTTCATGGCAAGCTTCTATATATCTTCAAGGCTTACCATTGGATGGATTTACCAGCCTAGTCACAAAATCGGTTTGACTCACTAAACTGGAAACTCCAACTTGCCACCACGGATCTACATCACACAGAATGTACATCATGAAGAAAATGGAAAATGGATGCACTATTGTTCCCACAGAAGTAATGAAAATTTGTCCAACAGCAGTTACGCCTCACACAACGTAGCTCGTCTCAAAAGGCCAAGGAGCTTTTCTTCTGGGATTCAGATACCTCCCTCTCTCTCTCTCCACATCCCCTCCTTCGGAGTTCCAGAGCTTGCAGTCATAGCGCTACATGTTGGTTCACAGAGACATAATGAAAACAGCACGGGCAGTGTTATCAAGTTAAGATGTCGGTCTGCCTGGAGGCAACTCCTGGCTTTCCTACGACTTAATACACGACTTTGAACGTTGTATTTAACAGTGCAAGGTCTTAAATTCCTCTCAGTGAAATGGGAAAAGGACGAACATAGGGCTGTGGTGGAAGATTAGATTCAACGGTATGCTGCATGTGAAGTCATTACAATACTTCCTGTTAGTAAATGTAGAGAGAGATCGATAGGAAGAGAGATACAGAGATAGAGATAATACGTAGGTAGATAGATATAAAATTGTTATTAAGATATCCTTATAGCTGGGGGCGTATGGGTGGCTCAGTCGGTTAAACGTCTGACTTTAGCTCAGGTCATGATCTCACTGTTCATGGATTTGAGGCCCTCCCCATTTTATTCTTAGGAAAGTCACAAACCCTTCATTTTTAATATGTTTTCTTTTTTAAGAATGTTTATTTGTTTGGGGGGGGGAGAGGCAGAGCGAGCGGGCGCAAGAGAGAATCCCAAGCAGGCTCCACACTGTCAGTGCAGAGCCTGATATGGGGCCCAGTCCCACCAACCACAGCTGAAGTTAAGAGTCAGATGCTTAACCAACTGAGCCACCCAGGCACGCCAGTGTTTTCTTTTAAATCTGCCTGTACTCTCTCACCAGATATTTTACACTGTGGTCCCAGCTCCAATGCCCCTCTTCCAGGAAGGCAAAGTGTTTTCTGTCATGCTTCTAATTGAAAGGGTTAACTGGAATCCTTCCAACAAGATTCATTGCTTTTGTATGCACACCAGTAAGCAACTGAAGAATCGAGTCTGTCTCTGTGTCCCCCACTGGGGCCTCTCACAGAGACAGTGGGGAGAAGGTTCTGGAGATTCTCACTGCATTGAATTAAACAACAAATGAGAAAATAGTGTACTATAACTACATGGAAGGATGGTTGAGGTGGGAACCTAGGTGGTTGGATTGGTATTTCAGTGGAGCAAGTGTTCCTTTCACTAAGGATGCCAAATTCCTCCCTGTGGATACAAACATTTGGTCATCATTATTGATTCTTTCCCCAGGAATTTCCTATGTGATTAAAAAAATTTTTTTTTAATGTTTATTTTTGAGAGAGAGAGAGAGACAGAGACAGAGGCAGAGTGTGAGCAGGGGAGTGGCAGAAAGAGATGGAAACAGAATCCGAAGCAGGCTCCTGGCTCTGAGCTGTCAGCACAGAGCCCTATGCAGGGCTTGACCCCACGAACCATGAGATCACAACCTGAGCTGAAGTCAGACGCTCAACCGACACAGCCACCCAGGCGCCCTTTCCTATGCTATTTTCATTTATTGTTTATTTTATACTAAGAGTGAAACAGCATCAAATGACTAGAGAAAGGTTTAAGTAAAAGGTAATAAACTAAAATTTTAACCTTTAAAACTGTAATAGGGAAAAAAAGATATAAAGTATCTTAGAAATAAATTTGTGCATTTCATTATGACAATTACACGACCTCTTTTTCTACTACTCCAAATTTCACGGAAAAATTGCAGTAATCGTTGACCTTAGGCTTATGAGAGCTCAGGCTTGGACAAATGCAGACAAGATTTACTCGGGACTGATGTAGCACATCCCAGAACGAACACAGCATCATCTTTTCTCAGACAAGTCCCCCTTTGCTCCCCAAGATCCATGAGCAGCATTTATTCCTAATGCAGCTAAATTGGAGAATTAAAAGTAGGGGGAAAATATCAGTGGCAGGTATTCTGCCTCCCGGCAGGCGTCTAATTCTATTTCCTGTTTGACATATCATTTTATTTCCATTTTCCCTAAATGTAATATGGGAACTTTCCATAATAAACAGTTCTTTAATTTGCCACTTCTTTGATTGGCATTTTTTAATTTTTTTTTTCAAGGAGTCTATTGGCCATTCCTTCACAAGTTGCAAAAATAAACGAAAAAACTGAACTGCATGCCATTGTTGGGCAGAATTTTCTGAATTTGTCTTGAAGCCAAGAGAATTTATTTGACTGTCTGGGGAGCACTGAGGCAGGTCTCTTATTCTCAAAGAGATACCAGAGTTGCTTGAACAAATGGTTCGTGTTAGCTGGAGAAAGACACTCAATCTAAACCATGTGCCTCTGGACCTTGTGGTTTCAAGTTGAACCACAAGCAGTGAGAAGAGCTGTCGGTCTCAAAGCTTGATTTCACCCATGCTCACAGGGAAGAGAAAACTGTCAGTGCCACCAATGGTACTGTCTTAATACGGAGACCTGAGAGCTTGTGCAGGACAGGCGAGTCAGCGTGGTGCAAAGGGTAAGAGACGGGATCCAAGACAGAATCCAGTGGGGCATAATGAAGACACACAATTTTTCCCCATGGGCATCCACACATGGTGAAGGCAGCAAATTGGAGCCTTTCAGAGGAACAGAAACAACTCAAGGAGGCAAAGGGATATAAAAATCTGACATCTTCTTATGGCTATCATAAACCTGAAGGGAAACATCCTAGAAGAATTAGTTTAGAGACCCAAGACGGTTAAGGTTACGAGACCAGAAAAACAAGAAAAGACAAATCTCTAAGTGGTACCATTTATCAAACTCCAAAAGCATTGTGGGGATGGTATGAAGGAATATTAAGTGCTATTTTATAGCACAAAGGTGAGAGAATCACATAACTACATAGAAGTGTGGGTTCCTCAGTGAACACAGGCATCGGCATGCCTTAACCAGGCCACTTGGATTATGAGGTGAGATTCTGAAAAACAGAGTAAGGTTTGATTTTAAGTTATCAAGCAACTGGAAGAGATAGTAGAGATGTGTTCTGCTTCTTCCTGGCCTTCTGTTAAAGAGTTTCTTTATCTCATAGGGATTTATTTTAAGCTGTCAGCGTGCCCATCAGTTTGGTGAAGGGAAAAAAGAACAGCAACAAAAAAAATTGATGTGAATATTTATCACAATTAATGTTAAATTTTCAAGGATTCTGTTATTGCTGATTTGAAAATTAAATCATAGGCTCTAACAGCTCTACAAGAGAGACAAGAGAAATCAGGTAGTGCCACAAATGTTTCATTAGCATGAGTAGGAACGGTTTTAGGTCTCAAGTGAAAAGCGGTAAATTTATTATTATGAAATACAGGAAACTGAAATCAAATACAACTAGAAAATAAGCCCAGGTGAATTAGGTTTAAAAAAAAAACCATAAACATAGCTACATGGGAAAACAGGTATGTGTGTATCTCATATTCTCACATATATATCACATATTCATATATATCATGTATATATATATACACACACGAGATGCATGTTAGCATAAGATACACTTCATCCTCAGCATCAAACAACTTTTGGGGAACTTTGATGTTTTATGGAAAAGAAGGGATAAATTGGAATGACTTGTAAACATTTAACTCAAGTTTTCTTCTAAGAAATTCATTAGCCTGGAGTAAAGCAGATCCCATTCAGTCTTCACAGAAGTATCTATGAGATGTGCACAAGTCAACTTTTACCAGTGTCTTCTGTTGTCCCAAGAGATGGGCTCACTGGAAAAACAGACCGTCCTGTCAAGAGTGCTGAAAAAATCTTGTCAGGTGAAAAAAGGAAAGCAATCTAGTTTTGAAGTTCTTTTTAAGCCGACTGTTTTGAGTAATGGTTCTCACTCTTGTTTGCCAATACAGTCAATAGAAATATATTCTAGAAAATGTTTTGATGCCTGGCCCCAACACAGACAAAATTAAAATCCTGGACGGGGCCCAGGTATCAGTATAGATCATTTCCAGGTGAAAAACAATCCTAAAGTTACTGCACTGAGCTCTGTTATTAATCCGAATAGAATTATTATATCAGACTCTACGTAACTTTGTAATTTGTAGGCAAACTTTGACATCTTCCAAACAATTGGGCTGTCATGCCATACGTGTGTTCTCATTAATAAAATAACCTACACAGTATATTGTCTTTCATTTTGTGCACTATAAGAATCAGAATGATTTCTAGTAGTTTTAATTAGCTGAAGAGCAGAATCAGACAAATCATCATTCCAAAATACATTCCAAAGCACAAATTAGTTCAAATAAAACCAACTAAAACAATACATGTATAAGGCTCCCAAAGGGTCAATGACAATAATCCATATAGACCCATAAGCCCAAAACCAAATTTGAGCCCACGTGTCAGGCAGTATTTATTAACTACCTACTATGTGTCAAGCACCTGTGGAATTTGTCAGTCTATATCCTGATGCTACAGAATGCTCTTGGAATGGCTAACTCATTCCAAGACCTATGTTGACTATAATGTCTGATCACGTTCAAATTCTGCAAATTTCTACATTACAGTGCCAAGCACTGTTTAAGGCAAAACATTCTCAAACGCCATCATACCTTATTCCTTTTTAATTAACAAAACTGCAAACATCCTGTTGACCTGCAACATAATTCTTTTGTCCATGAACAATTTAAAATGAAGGTTGCTATCACATTATCTAATTTTCTTAAATGCTTTGGTACATTGTTTTTCTATTTTAACATTTCTGAAATTGAGATGTGTCATACAATTGGGCATGTTCTGGGTTTGGGCTTTTTCGCTCTCCATTAGACTCCCAACCCTAAAGAAATGATCATTAAATGCACATCTTAAAAGGAAAGGTTGTTTAGAATACAGCGAGGCAGGCATTTGGCTCACGAGTTCAATAACTCCATGCAGGCATCATCCATATAAAGTAGAGAAAGGGGGGAAGGAAGTGGAAAGAACATCAGTTTTATAGTTCTGCTGACAGCCCAAGCGTCACTGCAGAATATCACAGCCCATATTATCAGTTTCCAGCAGATGGCATCTCACACTTTTAGGTTACTCATTAAAGAGCCTATAGGAGAGAGGTGTCCCTTGCCTGAATAACACACGGAACTCAAAACTATACTTGCGTTTCATGAGAGTGTGTTTGCCAGCAAGATCACCTAGAACGGGAATTTTCTGCAAGTGGCCTCGGCATGTGGTCACTAAGATTGCCCACAGCCATTTTGGTATTTTCAGCAGGACCAAAGCACAGAGCACATTTTAATGACAGTACTGCCTGTTTTAGAAAAGTCTGCGCAACATAATTGTAGAGTAAGGTGGGAATTATGAGTCTTCAACAAGTCCTGTAGGTGGGGGAGAACATGTGTATCAAAATAACCAAAACCACTGGCTCTGTTTTTCTGTAGATAAGCCTCACGTAGCGATGATTCACAGTGCTATAAGTCTTACTTTCTGGAGAAAATCTTGCAGTATTTAACTATGCCTTCTGCTGGGACATTCAATATTTCTACCTTTGTTAAAGATGCCATTAAAACAATATTTGTGTCTAGTACTTTAGTGAAAAAATAAAAGACACATCAACATATGATTAGATACCAGGTGTCTCCTCGAATGGATAAAGAAGACGTGATTTATATATGCAATGGAACACTACCTGGCAATGAGAAAGAATGAAATCTGGCCATTTGCAGCAATGTGGATGGCACTGGAGGGTATTATGCTAAGTGAAATAAGTCAGAGAAAGACAGATATCATATGTTTTCACTCATATAGGGATCTTGAGAAACTTGACAAAAGACCATGGGGAAGGGGAAGGGGGAAAAAAATTACAGAGAGGGAGGGAGGCAAACCATAAGAGACTCTTAAAGACTGAGAACAAACTGAGGGTTGATGGGGGGTAGGGGAGAAGGGAAAGTGGGTGATGAGCACTGAAGGAGGGCACTTATTGGGATGAGCCTTGGGTATACAGTATGGAAACCAATTTGACAATAAATTATATATTTTTTAAAAAAAGATACCAGGTGTCTCCTTTTTTCTAAAAAAAACACTTGAAGAAAAAAGAGGAATTCATGCGTCAATACTAAGCATATCTTCCCCCACCCCCCATATTTTATTAGACTTTGTGGAATCCCTCTCCCCTGTTTGTTAGATTGCTCAATATGATTTTTTCTCAGCAGTCCATTTGTTCTTAAGTTTCATCTGAAGATGTCAATGAGCATGAGGATCAACACAGAAACATAAAACCTCATTTAGTTCAATCATCAACACTGAAAGTTAGCAACAGAAATCAACATGGAAGGGTGCGTTTTGAATTACATTGGGGCTTCAGCTTTATGGGATTTCTTGAAGCCAATAAATTAAATCGAAGAAATAAAATCATGTTTTAAGATGGCATAATTCTATCTTTTCACGTTCAGATGATGTTATAAAAGGTGATATGTGACAAATTGCTAACCAAACAGCCCAAACAGTAGACAGAAAAGCAGTTAGCATGGGAAATCATTCAAGGCAAGAACTAATAAAAAGTAAACTTTGTTTTGATGCTATATTGCAGAGACAAATTCAAGTACAGCACTTATTTGGAAGAAGGTAATAATAGACGTTTTAAAGTGAATAAATGTGGTGATCGAATTGAAAATGATAGATGAGTCCATGTTGGCAGAATGCTGGCACCAAAAATCTGCAGTGGGGGACCTATTTTAGAGAATGGATTACCAATAGTGTTTGAGGATTAGTTTGAACTGAAAGAAGGACATTCCAACAGGAAAGTCTACAGTGCAGTTGCAAATGTGGGCTTGCAATTCAAGGGAAGTCAGAGCAAGAGTCTGTAATTGAGGATTCTTCCATGCAGTGATGGCACATGATCCTAAACGACAACTTTGGGCGGGGTAGAATCTCTGATGTAGAGAGAGAATGGAGAGTCATGTGCACCACAGAAGTAAATGAAATTTGGGATAGATTATTCCCCTACTATGTATGGCTTAAACTTCTGTAGAGTGAAGCCAACTCTATTGTAATTGCCTTCAGTAATGAGTTAATAGAAAATTTTTCCAGCACTGTATTCATGTTACATGAGTATACGACAAAGGATCCCACTTACTTCCCTAGTACTCATTGAACACTGAAGGGGAAACTAATTATAATGTGTTTATTTGGATCAACTATTAAACCCTTTTTTCCAAATGAATAATTTCTCCTCTTCCTTCTCAATCAATGGCCAAATCCTTTTTAAGAGAAAATAAAGATTATTTTACTTTTTACTTTAGAGAATGACTTCCATAATTGTGCCTAATTAAGTGGCCGCTATCTAATCATTCCTAGACAGTTGTAGTAAAAACAAAGGTTTAGCATGTTGAACAAATGAACTGTCTTCATATATAGCATTATCCTTATTTAGTTAAGGATAAGATCGAAGGGATCAATAATTTTTAGGATTGTCTGGGGACATACATAGGAAGTGATCATCAATTAGAGAGAAAAACCTCAACCCTTTTAATTCCTTGAGCCCAAAATGACCACATAAGCAAAAGCAGGATGTGTGTCTCTTTGTTCTCTCTTCTAGATTCCCTCACTCCATCATGCCCCTTCTTCTCCTCACCTCTACACCCTCAAAAACCTGATCCTGTGTCTGAAATACACACTCCAGAATAAACACAACAACTTTATATGTAGTTTCTTTGGGGAAGCAAAGGCCATGGGGAGAAGCAGAACTGAATTTTTATCTTGGATCAAGTCAAACTAAAAAGATTGAACATTGGGCTCCTGAGTGGCTCCATCAGTTGAGTTTCTGACTTTGGCTCAGGTCATGATCCCACAGTTCATGGGTTCGAACCTGGTGTCGGGCTCGCTCCTGTCAGCATACAGCCCTCTTTAGATCCTCTGTTCCCTCCCCTCTACCTGCCCCTCCCCCACTCATTCTGTCTCTGTCTCTCTCTCTTTCTCAAAAATAAATAAATATTTTTTAAAAAAATTTTTAAGAGACTGAACATTGTAAAATGCTAGTGGGGCAATTTCCAGCAACTACACGTTAGGAAGGTTTGAGACGGGAAACATTTTATTTATTTATTTATTTATTTTTTTAATTTTTTTTTTCAACGTTTATTTATTTTGGGACAGAGAGAGACAGAGCATGAACGGGGGAGGGGCAGAGAGAGAGGGAGACACAGAATTGGAAACAGGCTCCAGGCTCCGAGCCATCAGCCCAGAGCCTGATGCGGGGCTCGAACTCACGGACCGCGAGATCGTGACCTGGCTGAAGTCGGACGCTTAACCGACTGCACCACCCAGGCGCCCCGAGACGGGAAACATTTTAGAGTTTCATTGATTTAGATTGGGCAAAAGGGAGGAAAGGTCATTGTTGTGGCAGAGAGTAGGGACAGGAGAAAACTCGAGACTTCAAATTGTAATTTTGCGAATAGTTTTGGGAAGAATTCATCATTCATGGAAGTTAAAGTGATATGTTAGTATTTCTTCCTTGGCTTATTTTATAATCCACCTAGATCAGATTTTTTAAAAATGGCTGTCCCACAAGAGTCACATTTTGAATGGTTACCCTTTTAAAGATTATGATGCTGTTCTTGATTTATATTTATGATTATAATATACGAATTTATGTAAAATTGACAAAAGCTAAGAGGATATTTCAAAAATCTACCAGAAACCATGAACAATATAAACTCCCAAGGTGCCAGGGCTGTGGGAGGGCTGATTCTATGACCTTACTGCTAATACTTTTTATACTATATTTGGACAAACCTATGGGAGAAAATATCCTTTATTTTTCCACAGAAGAAATTAAACACTGGTGCATTAATATATTACATACAGGAGTTCAATGCCCGCGCTGTGGTTCCACCACATACTAATGGGTGATTCCATTCTATGAGCAGAGGAGACTGCAGACAGAGATTTCTTCCTCTATGGTCAAACATCCCCTACCTGAGGCACCAGGATCTTGTTCAGCACTTGAGTCCAGAAACAGCAAATTCAATCTAGCTGTGGCAGGCCGAGGGCGAATTGGAATGCCAACTCCAGACTGGGATTCCAAACCACGAGCCTCTGGAAATAAAGCTCGGACTTGGAGAAATGACAGTAACCTCAAGCCAAGAAATCTCACCCAGTTTTTTAAAAAGCTTCAGTGCACAGTGAATACAGATAACCATTAACATCACTCCTCTTTTCGTTTAAAAGCTTATCACACTAAGTTTTATATAGAGTGCCATAATAAGGAAAATGACATGCTCTTCTCTGGATCTTCAGTCTCTGAGCTATTTTGCTTGTCAATTAGATTGCAAAATGTAGTGACAGCATTTTGAGGTGTGGTATGCTAAGAGAGCACTGTTTCATTAGCCTGCTGGTCTTGTCAATTACTAGTATCATGCATTAGCAGTTGCTACAAAGATAAAATGGCTATTAAAGGTATATCTATATATTATCTATCTATCTATCTATCTATCTATCTATCCACCCATCTATCCATCCATCCATCTGTCCACCCATCCATCTATCCATCCATCTCTTCAGATCATCACTAAGCCATTATCTTGACTTCAGAAATCTCCCCCAAGTATCAGACACAGGTAGGGCCAGAAGGTAAACTATACCTCAGCCTAACAACCCTAGATTCCATTCCTAATTTTCTCACATCTCTCCAATCCCGTCTTAGACAAGCCACCCCAGCCTGTCTATTCACGACTAAAATATATAGTGCAGAAATTCAGGAAGATACTATAATCCAATTAAGTGCATAAAATACAAAACATAAAATTCTCACCTGTCTCATACAATGTTTATTTTATTTAAAGAAAAAGACTTCAATCACATTAGTCATTAAAATGGTCTATGTGTATATACACCATGTAAGTAGATTCCATTTTTTTTAATAGACAAAGTTTGAAATCCCTGAATTGTTGAGATGAAACCTTCATTTAAGTCAGGAGGAGAGCATCTGAATGATGATGGTAGTAGAGATTTTATTGATAGTAAAGATGATGATGTCTATTTGTCGAGTGTTTAGTCTGTGCCAAGAACCATGTTGAGCTTTACAATATATTATTTAAATTTAATTGAACGTTCTGAAAGCTGATCTTATATAATTCTTTCTTTCCTCTATTCACTGCCAAAACTCAGCTTCTGAAGCCAATAAGAGATACTGTTATCAGCTCTTCATCTGTTCTCTCTCACATTTTAATGAAAGACTTACCTATATTCAACTGGTGGACACAAGTTACAAATAGTGGCAATGCTATTTAATTTGCACAATCACCAGACCAATGGGAGAACTAAATACATTAAAATAGTAAATATTTCACACTTAACAAGCCAGATAATGCATTACCCACTCATGTCTTCCTTAGCTGCTCTATGGAAACTTGCCAGACAGTGATAAGCTTCACAGTCTTTTATTTTGGCATTTAATATTTTTGATTCCTTGTCCAAGGGAATAATATTGCCTCAAGTTAAGAGACAGACTATACCATCAGTCCTAGCTTAGTCGTGTAGAGTTGTTGTTATACTCTCAGATCATGATCATCGTATTCATACTATTCCAAATTCTTTTTTTTTTAAATGTTTACTTATTTATTTTGAGAGAGGGAAGGGGGAGGGACAGATAGAGAGGAGAGAGAGAATCCCAAGCAGGTTCCACGCTGTCAGCACAGAGCCTGACACGGGGCTCAGTCTCATGAACTGTGAGGTCATGACCTGAGCCAAAATCTAGAGTCAGACGCTTAACCAACTGAGCCACCCGGGAGCCCCTCCATTCAAATTCCTTATTTATTAGAACACTACTTTTATGGAGTACTTAATTTATGCTTGATACTATGCTAAGTTCTCCTCATATATGTTACCTCTTTCGACTTCACCAAATCCCTATAGGTATTAGTATCATCCTCTCCGACAGAGGGCAACAAGGAAGATTTAGTCACTTAGGAGGATACATGCAGTGAACAAAAAGGGCTGGGATGGGACCTTCAGCTAAGTTTGCTTTCCTGGCCCTCATGTGGATCTGAAGATCTACGTTTCTTAGCTACTCTAAGCATATTTGGGTGCATATATTAGGTGATTTTATTTTTCTGTCCTTAAGCATAAGAACTAGTAGCTGTAAGTACAATACAGAGAGCCAGTGCATGACAGACCCAGAGGTAATGGGCTCTTCCTGATTCCACAATAATGGTAACTGGCATCAATACATTTCTGCCCTTGCCATTCCCATCAAGGAATCATTAGTGGATGGGAGGTTAGGAGGCTTTAGGTTGCCCTAGACCTGCCATTCACTTTAACCTGAGAGATTCTATTTTTATCTCTTTTATGTATTACAAGTCCAAATAAGATAGCATTTGGTGGGGGAAGTGGGGGAATGGTTCTTTTATTTATAAGAAAGAAAAAGTTCACCTACCATGGTAGACAATTGATATAGTTAAACTTTCTTGAATGTCCTAGTAAAGTTATTACAAAGTGCGACATGCTCTGTAAATGCCATGCTGGTATATGTATCTCTCTCTACTGTTAATTAAGCACCTATGCTTGGCATACAGGAAGGAGATTTCATATCCTTGAATCAATGGAATTAAGTTCTTAAGTCATAAATGGAAGATACTGCTTTTGAACCACTCTTCCTCAGGTTTCTAATGAAATATTAATGAAATCTGAAATTGCACATACTACATATTTAAATTCTGAAATCTGTTTGACAACATGCTATATGTTGTATATAATGGTGATGCTCTACAGTCATTGTTAGGCTATGTACTTGGAATTTTGTTTTGTTTTGTTTTGCGTAGTAGGGAATGGTTGGTAGCATTTAACTAAACTTTCTTGCTCACTACTTGTGATTAATAACAGGCATTAGCGACATGGGCTCTCAGGGCAATGTTCATTTACTGTGACAGTGGAATAGATTAAATTTAATTCCACCATGGGAAGGCTGACCCAAGGACTTGCTTCCATTAGTGTGTGGCTCTCATTGCCTAAGCTAAGTGGACACCTGGGTATTAGTAACTCATCACTCTTGCTTTTCCTTGTTTGAATTTTTTTAACAACTCATCAACCCGCTCTTTTTGTCACTATCACATACTTTTAAAATGGGAATTCAATTACATTACATATCTAGGTTCTTAAACATAAAGCAGTTTTGCTAACGGAGAAATACTGATCAAGCATCTAAAACAGAACAATATTCTCTCAATCACCATAATAATAGAAAAACAACTAATATTTATGGAGCACCTATAAGAAATACCCAAGATAGTGTTTAAGGAACTCTCATGTCTTTTTTTTCCCCCTCTTTCTATGGGACCGTGAAGCACAAAAGCAGAGATTTGCTATAGTTGATTCTTTACGGTGCTGGTCACTTACAATGGCAACATGGCTCTCAAAATGAGAAAATGCCAAAAAAGGCAGATGGTGTGCCTGATGGATAAAAAAAACAAACAAACCATGTGCATTTCCACAGCTGAATGAGCTCTCAGTCATATTTCTTATGAAAAAGACAATCCCGATAAAATAGAGTGAAGATCTCATCCACTGAACCCACTCATGGCGCGTCTACGCGGATAAAATTTTAAGTCACTGCTGTTAGTGGACGTTGGTCGGACGGGAAAGGGAGAAGGGAAGTAAATGAAATTGGAGATTAGGAAGTAACAAAAGAAGAGAAATGAAAACCAGGCTTCTGTAACTTTTGATCATTCTTAAACACAGCAGGATCCACAATTATAAAGGGAAGCAAATCTTGTGGAAATGTGAGGGTTACACGTCTGTAGTACACACTGAGTAATTTCCCGTGGAACAAAAAAAACCCTGAAGGTTTATTTTACTATGAAATAATGTACTCCACTTGGCTGACTTGCCAGCAAAGCAATAGAAAAACCATAGAAATTGTGTTTGCTCTGGGAATAAGATATTGGGTAAGTTTTCCAAGCAGAAAAGGGGATCTGGGTCTAGTGCCCCCTCAGACATCATCTTCCAGTGGTATAAGGAGGTTTCATCTCGCGAGCTCAGAGCCAACAGTTACTTTTCCCTCAAAGCCCTCAAACAATGTGTTGAAGCCCACATTAAAAGATCAAACGTGTTTGTGGACAGAATTCACTTTATGAATAGTAGTGGGAGATAGATCTCAATTCTACATGGTGTGATTTTAAAGGCCAAAAAGGAGGGCCTCCCCCCCCCCCCGCCCCCCTGCCCCATGTATTTTCTCGAAGCCATGCTCTTTCAAGGACTGAATTTCCATCCCTTTATGACTTGTCGCTTTAAGAGAAGTCCTTTGTTTTCTCTAGAAGTCTCAACATAAAACAGCTAGGCCTGGAAAGGAAACACAGTGACTAGGCCTATACTTAAATCAGTTGACAAGACTGTCCTCTAACATGAAATCTGGCTGTGTGCAGCTTTGTGAGAATGTGATCTAAAAAGGTTTTGCCAAGAAGAAGGCCATGTCCAAACTAGAAGCTGAAGATTATAACCAGAGAAGTCTGAAGTGGGATCTACATCATTAGTGGATGTAAGAGTGAGCAGATAAAAGAAGAGGTCACCTTCTAACTTGTCTGCATGACCTAAAGCATCACGCTCTCACTTCCTTCCTTGATGCTTCATGGCCTATATTTATACTACTTTCTCTACTGACAGTTCATCGCAGACTTGTTATAAAAGTGTCATTTTGGGGTGCCTGGGTGGCTCAGTTGGTTAAGCAGCCAACTTCGGCTCAGGTCATGATCTCACGGTTCGTGAGTTCGAGCCCTGCGTCGGGCTCTGTGCTGACAGCTCAGAGCCTGGAGCCTGCTTCGGATTCTGTGTATCCCTTTCGCTCTGCCCTCCCCCACTCATGCTCTCTCTCTCTCTCTCTCTCTCTCTCTCTCTCTCTCTCAAAAATAAATAAAAATTTCAAGTGTCATTTTGCCACCCCATCCTCTCCCAGCTATATTTCCAGGCCAGAGCACAGGGCAACAGACTGGAAACACTGGACATGAGGAAAATGTCTGGAATTCTCTTCAGACCATAAACAATGTGACAACTTTCCATGCTCTGGGAAAAGAGGAAGTGACTGGAAGTAAAGAGTGTTGAGATGGGATAAATATATCAAAGATGAAACTCATAGTTTGAAAAAGAGCGCTGGGCAACATGCCCCCATACACCAGGGACTTATGTTGTCCGTTTTTTTTTATGAAGCCTAGGTATTCAGTCTTCACAGGGCCTCCAGTGAGGAACACCAGGTCTAAGACTGGAAATTGTGCACAGTCCATCACTACTCTTGAACACACTTATGTTCACAGCTACCTTCTTGTTGAGGCATCCTTGAGTTGTTCTTCTGGAACCTAGAGATTGAGGCAACGAGAAACAACTGTCTCCCTGTACTCGGAATAAGACATGCCCAGTGTGAAAGAGGGTGGGGGGGGGAGAGAGAGAAAGAGAGAGAGGGAGAGAGGGAGAGGTTTATTAATAAAACCAAAGATGCAGTCTCATTAATTTTGGCTGATCGTTCTAATGACATTGTTCTCTGGATACATGGAATTTAGAATAAACACTTCTGAATTGCTTTCCCGGCGATGAAGACAAGTTTTCTATGAAGCATCTATATTTGGATCACACAGGAAATTGAGGAAAAGTTTTGTTCTATACAGGTCTATGGTCCAGGGTTAGAAAGAGAAGGAAATTCTGTAAATGCAAAGCTCAAGATACTGTTCAGGGGGCCAAGCCAGTGACCTTGGCCTCATTAGCACCGTGCACTAACCAACTGAGTTGACTGGCTTCCTGCAAAGAAATAGGAAATGAAATTCATGGGCGCATTCCTTTCTGTAGCATTAATAAAAGTCTGTGTAAGTTGGAATGGGAGAGATTCCAGCATTGCTACTACCAACTATGTGACGTTGGGCATGTGCCCCAACATCTCTGGCTTGGTTTCAATATCAGTAATGCATTGATATTATCTTTTAGCTTCTGCTGGGATGTAGGGAGACAGAGAAGAAAGGAGTTGGGGGCAAAAAAAGAAGGAGATTCTAAAACATATGACTTAAATCCTTAAAAGAAAATACTATGCAATTCCATTACTATCACCATTATTTTAACTGATATCACCTGTGATTCACCCAATTGGTAGACTTTCTGAAATCTTTCTGCAAAACTGAAAATATTCCCAAATTCCTGAAACTCACAGGAATGAAAACAAATTAGTTAGCAAATTTCCTACTTAAAAATATTGAAGGCAAAATTGCATAAAAGGATGGTTTGAGTTTGTTTTCTTCTTCAGTTGTGTTGCAAATAGTTCCCCCAATGAAACCTTGGAATTTCCTCCAGTCTGTTCTCCATTACCTCTGTGGGAAAATTGTGAAAAATCAATCTGTTTTCTGCATAACCATATTACATCCCATTATTTGAGGAATGTCAAATGCAAACCCCAACGACCAACAATATCAATCTTTTCCTCCTCTTTTCCAAGTTTAATTTCAGCAGTAGTTATGAAAAAGAAAGTGCATGCAGAGTATCATTATATCCCAGGTGATTGCAGATTTTAATAAGCATTTATATAAAACAGGAGGGTGAGTTCTCTTTATAGTTAAATATATCCTTGACCTTGGGGGTCACATGAGCTTCCTATGATTGTGATATGTTTTAAAAGTCAATCAGGAATAAAGCCTGTGGCAGGCAGAACCCCATGCCTTCCCTCTAACTGACAATACAAATTTAGATAATGCCAGGACAAAGTTGGAATTACTGGCAGGAAAAAAAAAAAAAGATTCCAGAAAATGTGATGTCCTATTTTGGGGTACATTTAGGGTGATCTCATAAAACAGTTAGGATTTAGGAATTAATCATGCCTTATCCTTCAACCTCTTTTCATCCTTAATATCATGTATCATTCTTGGCCAAAACAGAGAATCAAGATTTCTTATGAATTTAAACAGAAATGCCCAATACTTTCCAATAGAGTCCTACCAGCCCAGAAGGTGACTTCTATTTTAAGAACACTTTATTGCAACTACTGCTCAGTAGTTGCTAATGTTTTTTTCCTTCTTCCTTCCTTCCTTCCTCCCCTCGTTTCTTTCTTTCTTTCTTTCTTTCTTTCTTTCTTTCTTTCTTTCTTTCTTTCTTTCTTTTCTTTTTCTTTAAGATAATCTTTCAAGAACAATCTGTGTTGGGTGTCTGGGTGGCTCAGTCGTTTGGGCATCTGACTTCAGCTCAAGTTATGATCTCACAGTTCATGAGTTCAAGCCCTGAGTTGGGCTCTGTGCTGACAGCTCAGAGCCTGGAGTCTGCTTCAGATTCTGTGTCTCCCTCTCTCTCTGCCCCTCCCCCACTTGTGTGTGTGTGTGTGTGTGTGTGTGTGTGTGTGTGTGCGCGCGTGCACGCGCGTGCGCTCTCTCTCTCTAAAAAATAAACATTAAAAAAAGGAACAATCTGTGTTAATATTTATATTACTGTTGATCCAATATTTTTTTATTTACACATATTTTAGTAAATTTTTTTTTCTAAGTAAATAAAAATGTTGAAAATATAATTGTGTTTGGGAAGCACAGACAAGGAGGAAACAGAGAAACACTCTCCCTTTCTGTCCACCAGGGTACACATATCATGTATGTTTTGTCCTTGAAGTTAATCTTTCACCTCATCCTTTCTTTCTCTCATCCCCTTCTGTCAGAGAATCAATACAGAAAACCTCTGCCCTTAACTGTCTCTACAGAAAAGAGCCAATGTCTGTTGCAACTCTTATTATTTTTTAAACCAATCTAGAATCTTCTCATTTGGTCCTTTAGGCTGGTCATAAGGGAAGAAGTCTATAGCTGCCAAGGTAGAAAAAAGGAATTCGTCCTTGAGTTTTATAGGCAGAGTATCCTTTCGGTGATGGTTTTGCTTCCTTACATATGCTAAGAAGAACTATTTTGATGTTTTTGTGAGATAATGTATACTAATTTTTTCTTCAAAATATAGGTTATCATATACCTCCTTAGGACAGGGGACCCACATAGCCATGAACTAAGTGTCAGAATACCTGAGTCTGCATTCCAGATCATTCATGAGTTCCTTTCACACTTGAATGAGCTACTGAACTTCCCTGATACCTTGTTTCCACATCTATAAGATGGACATTAATAATCAAACTTCCCCAAAAGTGTCATTGCAAACATTAAAAGAGATCATTATAAGAACTTAATGCTCTTCCACATTGTAAAAGTACAATAAATATTTGATGAAAATAATTGTAAAGTTGCACGAAGAATGGTGTAGGATAGCTATAAAAATGACCCTTTGACTTGCTTCTGCTAACGCTCTGAATTCCAGTGTTAGGACAGGTACACCTTAGTAGAAATCACTCCTAATAGAACTCAAAATCCACTGTTGATCATCAACCATTTTACATAGTTTAGTTGTGATAAAAATCACTAGACAAAGATCTCAACTAGATGACTATTGGAGACCCTCAGATTCTATGCAAAGTAAAATGGTCTCATTCCATTACAGTAGATAAGAAAAAAATATCTTTCTGAGTTCATGGTATTTTCCTTCCATTAAAGATAATTATCTCAGATAACTTGTCTTTCCAGCCCCAAACTGGCAAAGTACGCTGGAGAAGTCTTCAACAAGATGGACTCCATTCCATAACTTTAGGTTGAAAAAAAAAGCATTTGCTTTGCCCTTTCAGCCCTTCCCCACCCCACAATCTGAAGAAGAATAGAGACCTTTCCAGCTGTGGAAGGGACAGTGGTTTTGGTGGTTGATGAGTGGAATCTGAGACCTGTCGTAAACCTCCATCATCATGAGCTGTGGGAGGGATCACCCCACTCCCATGAAGCACACGGGCTTTCTAAATAATCTTTCCACCAGCCATAGACTGAGCACAAAGGGAGCTTTTCTTCACCTAGTCTAAGGGAGTCACTGTTCTTAGGTTAGAATGTTGGACCAGATTAACCAGCAGGATCCCCAGGTGCCAAACTATGCAGAAGCATAATGAATGTGCAACAGGAAAAAGCTTGATTTTCTATTTCTATAAACACCATTTTTTTTGGCATCCACTTCTTGAAATTACACTAAGTATGAATCTCTCTGCAGAGATATAACCATGGAGCATATCCACAAAATGATGTATGCATGGTTATGGATGTATGACCATTATACCCATGCTTCTCCAGGATTTTACACCACAGACTCCTTCATGTTCTTAGTGTTTCATTTTACTTTCCTGTGCAACATCACCCCTTCACTCTTTTCCTCCCTACCTCTCTCTCCTTTCCTTCTTTTTTTTTTTCTAGATCATGTAAAACTGTAAAAATAAAACAAAAGAGGAACACATTTGCCCTTATTTTCAAGTAGGAAGGAGACTAGCCTCAAGACAGGGAGACTCCCTTACAGCCAAGATGACTGACAAATTCTTGTGGCTTTCTCCAAAAGTCAAACCAAAATCTAACCAGCAGCCAGGCTTAGTTCTGGCAACCCTGCTTTGCCTGGAAATGAGCGCAATCATATCCTAATAGCTATTTGGATAATTGTTCATATGAGTGATCTGCCAAGTAATGTTGGAAACAAGTCTTTATTACAAATATAGCATGCAGTCTAATCTGGAATATATTAAAATGTTATTTCTGTAGCTGCCTATTTCCAAACTGAAATAATAACTAAACCATTTATCACATTTGTTTTTAAGGAGAACTTTTAAAGTACAATGGTAATATGTAAATGTGTGGATGTATACTTACGTGTGTAATAGTTTACATTAAAAAAATATTTTGTCTAAACTTAGTATCTTCTTCATAGTCTTATCTTCTGAATCAATATTAATCTAAAGGAAGATTTTATTTTTTTTAGTGCATAACCATAATATGAATGATTACATATAAAAGTTAACAGTGATTCATTTTAACCCCTCATAACAGAAATAAACTGAAAGACGGCAGGGACTTCAGGTACTTGCAGATGGAGATGTGGGGTTCCAGACAATGAGACAGAGGTAAATAGGGTGCTTCTCAGATATCTGGAACTGGAAGGCAACCAATAGTAAAATTCCCCCAAATTAAAATGACTACCTCATTTTGAGGTAAAAGGCTGTGAGTTTAGGTGGTGCAATGGGGATCTTCAGCTGTTCCCATGAAGTTAGAGACAGTGGAAAGCCTTCTGCTACACTTTCCAAAAGGAGGCATTTGGCACAGGGAAAGAACAGGGGCTTTGGACTTAAGACCATCTGAGTTTGAATTCTAACCTGCTTTTTAGAAGCTAGAGAATCACAGGTAATTGGCATGCTTTTTCTGAGACTCACTGTCCTTGTCACTGGAATGGTAATCACAAAACCACCTCACGACATTGTTACGATGATTAAGTAAAATGGCATGGGTACAAACTAAGCATCTGGTGAGAGACAGCCTCACGGAGAGGCAGCACAGTGCGGCCTGCCAGCTTGGGTTGTATATAGTGCCTTACTGCCTGGTTCACATACCCCAGTATTAAATCTTTCTAGCGGCACAGCCATGGACAAGCTACCCAACTCTACGTGGCTCAGTTTCTTCATCTGTCAAACGGGGGTAACAATATTACATACCTCCAAGAGTTGCTGTTATGACTGAGTGAGTTAATAGTACAAATTCCTGGCACAAAAAGCACTCAATAAAGGTAACACATTATAATTGCTGCTGTTGTCATTACTCCATTTGGGATAGAAAGAGCTGGCTCCCAGATGCTTCCTTCCCTCGCCCTATTCAGACTACCATTTCCTTCATTTTTTTTCTTTCTTCTCCTTTCATCTTTTCTTCTGTTTCTTTCTAGGAATAAATGATATATATATCCACTTTTAAGGATTAAACACACTTTAATTTTCTGTGGATCTATTCTGTAGGAGGAGGGGAAAAGGAAAATAAGTAAGCTGAGTTGAGTTGTTGCTAGGAGAAGTGGATTTTTTCCTTTTTTTTTTTTTTTTTTTTGCCAAAAGATATTTAAACCTGTTTCCATTTACGAATGTCAATCAGTTCCATCAATTGATTCATTGTACACTTGATAAACAGCTAGCTGAATGATGCCACAGGCGAAGAACCATACTAGAGTCAATGACAATAAAATAGTGACAATGATCCTAAGAAAAAGTTCAGAAGGGAGGATACTACAAAGAAGTAACACACAGATGTTCAGAGGAGGTAGCAGCTATTCTCTGATTCTTGGAGCAATCAGGGTGATCAGGTACGTGTGGTCTCTATCACTTTAGGAGGACAAATGGTACATAATCAGCACCTTGATAAAATGATGAAGAAAAATACCACTTTGATAAACAGAGCCAGAATGAAAATGGACCCCATGGCTCAAATCTAATATAGAAACTGGATTTTCTCTAGAGCCCTCAAGTACCAGAGATAACTTTTGTGATTGATTTTCCACATCAAATTATATCTCTTTTATGTTCTTCTTGAATGGATGAAAAGTAAATGGTACCAACTACCACAGAAGGACCTTTCAAGGGCCTCGGAGTCATATGCAGAACAGAACAGAAAACTATGGGAAAGAACCAATAGTTTGAGGTCCATCATGGGAATCTTGGAGAAGGAAAATCCCAAGTCCATGGTTCTTGGTCTTCAATGACTCCAGCATTCATGGACAATTCCATCAGAACGATCACCACTCCCAACACGCTCCCCCAGAAAGAACGCAGGAATAGAATATATATGTTTTCGCCACTTGCAAAATCTGCCATCTGTCCCTTTTCCCACTTGGGGTCGACTACTTGGGCCAAGTCACCTCCAACACTAACCTCATGCCTTCTCAGTCATGACACCAGTGGGTCAAGCTCAGAAGTCCTAGACTCCAAACAGAATCCTAGGTCTAAAGACTGCTTTAGATGCCTGCTAACTTCTCTTTTTGCAAATAAAAAAGCTGTTAAAATCTCCACAAGCAAGTCAGGGTATTCGAACAGGAACACAAAGGCTAAGTATTCAGCTCTTTCGAGAGAAAAAAAAGAAAAAATATTACTTTCTTATTCTTTCAAGTCTGCTGCAACAAAAAAAGAGAAACCTAATTTAATATTTCACCAGTAAATCCTGTCACACTCTGGAAAATCTACCGAAACATATCCAGTGGCAGCAAAATGTATTCATGTAAGCTTCTGAGGACTTGTGTTTCTTTTCTAGAAACCAAGCTTAAATTTTGTCCCATAAAACGGGCAGGAGGAAGCTGTCTATGATTTTATATAGAATAAGAAGCTGAGACCGAATCACTACCCAGTCAATACCTAATGAGCTCCCAGGGTTCAGCTTTAATAGTACTTGACGGGCAAAATCTCCCATTAATGCCTTATCAGACATCTTCTTCTCATTAGCACATACCAGTTTATCTAATTAGTTCTACTAAGACTTTTTCTAAAGTATATATATTTCTCTCTAATGTAACTGTGACAACAGGGACCTTTACTGATTTTTTTTTTGTTTCATGCTCTACATGTTTAGTAGAACAGTTCTCCTCTCATCGATTCAGTACATTTCAAACGGATGAATAAATGAATAAATGAGGTCAAGTGTATTCAAATAATATGCATGCATAACTAAAGGCACTGAGGAACAAACACGGCAGCTTCTGAGAGTCTCCACTCCACTCAGTGGAAAAATGCACTTTCAACACTTCTTGAGTGCAAGGCATTGGACAAGGATCATGAGAGATATACACAGGCGAGTGAGACTTGGTCCCTGCCCTGGATAAACCTACGTTGAGAGGGAGAGATATTGGTTGTGAACTACCTCGTTCACTCAGCCTTAGTCCCCTCAGCTATTCTCAGGTGTCGTGGTAGCCACGTAGGACAGTCTCCGTTTCTTCCTCGGGCTTCTCTTCTGTGCACTGCGGGGTGCCTGAGCAAATTGCTCAGTCAGTGTGACTCATGTGCAAACCAAAATGTACAAGTAAACACACCATATGTCTCCTCTTAACAAATGGGAGATACAGCCAATAGATACGCCCCCTTCTGCCTCTCTAGTTCCAATGCCGTTCTGCACAGCGGCTCAGAGGTTCCCCCAAGAGATCAAGTTCCAGTTGTACACACCGGAGATCAGCTCTCTCTCCTTCCCTTTTCACTCTTCCTGTCTCCCGCTTGGGTTTCTTTGGATCACTTCCCAAAGTGAAGTACCTGCACATAAGCCCTAGTCTCAGTCTCAATCTCTGACACATTATAAATGACTAATTATAAAATGAGTAGGCTATAAAGATAAGCAAAGAGCTCTCAATAAAGGAATCATACTGCAGTTGGAAACTCATTCCAAAGGTTCCTGAAGCAGCTCTGAAAATCTCATGGTCCCTGCCCGCAATCTCAGTGGCCTGTACATTTTTCTGTACTAACCCTGGGAAGTGAGCCTGATTTAGGTGAGATTATGAGAGATGGTGAAGATAAAAGCTGTCTTTTCTCAATAACTTTGAAGTTGTATTAACAGAAATTTAGAATATCTAATGAGTCGCTTAGGATCATAATGGGATTTTTTTTTATCATTTGCGGGTTAATTCACATCTATCATTTATTTAAAGGAAGGGAAAGAAAGAAAGGGGAAAGAAAAAGGACACTGTTTAAAAAAAATATCTTTTAAGTTTGTTTATTTATTTATTTTGAGAGAGAGCATGCAAACTGGGGAAGGGCAGAGAGAGAGGGGGACAGAAGATATGAAGTGGGCTTTGTGCTGACAGCAGAGAACCTGACATGGGGCTTAAACTCACGAGCCATGAGATCATGACCAATACCAAAGTCAGACATTTAACCGACTGAGCCTCCCAGGCGCCCCAGGACACTTTGCTTCTGCTTTATATTTCTTCTTGGATTTTAATGTTTTTGGTGGAATCCAAGCCTAGGTCTTAACTGGAAAACTGGAAGGAGGTTCTGTATGAAATGAGATGGTCACCTAAAAATTAGTAGTTGATTATTTAAAGTCTAAATAATTCAAAAGGACTATGCCATGTTTATCTTGAAAGTATATATCTTTACCTACGAAACCTAGGCCATTTTCCACTTTCCTCCCCTTGAGTTGGCACAGTCTCCTTATGTTAACTTTGAGCAGGTGCTTGACAATTTGTCCATACATTGTATGCAGAATACAGACTTGGCATTCCAGATTCTGTGTTGATGCCAATGAGTGTCAATGATCTCAATGCCAGTTAATTCACTGGTCCAATAAACCTTTTTAACATTCTAGAGTCCTATTCCTGGAGATTCTACTTTAGACATCAATTAGTTTTACAATGCAATCTTTTTTTTTTTTTTTTTTTTTTTTGTGGATGGAGTAAATACAGGTCAAATGTTCCTAACTTTGTGCTTTACTTGTATTCAGTGTCAAAACAAAGTATGAGCAGATATCCATTTTTAGAGTACTTCATTGGCATTTCTGAGTATGTATCTCATGATGTGATTCTTTCTGGACCTCTCTTTCACAGCAGGGTTCACGTCTGAAACAATTCTGGATCTCCCTCATACTCCCTACCCTTCCCCATAAGCTAAAATGATTGCCTATACTTAGCATGTGCTCTATAAATGGTTGTGAAAAGAGTGGATTAAGCAGTCAATGAGTAACTAAGTAAAACAACATCTTGAAATAGTAAAACTAAGGATCAGGAGTTATCTACGAAACTGGAGGAATGTCACTGGGCTATGATTCTTTAGTAGCATTACACACGTTAACATCCGCACTGTGGATACCAGAGGTTATACACACATTTTCATTAAGATGCGCTCTTTCAATGTTCTGTATTCCACAGATGTGCGGTGGCAGCCATATTTCAACTCTCCACCTTCACACCTCCCACCGTGTCAACTTGTTTTCCCCATGATTTATGTCTTTTTTTATTGTTCTGCCTGGAGCCATGCCAGACCCTAGGATCAAACTCCCCAATCTCACCAAACCTTTGGGTGACAGGACGGAAATCAGACTTGGTAGAAGGGCCTGTGCTCATAATGTGGGAAAGGAAATGGCTTACTCGTCTCCATGGAAACGTGCACACTTTCCAATTGTTGCCGAATAAATGAAAGTTGTGTTCTTAATTCACAGATCTCAGTTTCAAGTAAACCTAGCAGAATTTCTCAAGGCCAGCACATTGAGAAATTCTTAAAACACAAGACTTTGCAATGCATTATTGTAGCCCTAGAGAGGTTAAAGGGAGTGGTATTTAACATTGTATTTCTTGTTGTTGTTTTTTTCTCTATCCCACCCGTTAATCACATAACTCAATTGCCCTCTAGATGGTATTTGCAAAATATCCAGGAAGCACTCTATTTTTAAAAGTATGAAATTACTGATTATAGCTGCTTCAAGATTTAGTTAGTCCCTTTAAGAATTATTAGAAAACTGCATCAAATGCAACAATGAGGACCAGACATGGAGTATGGAGTATTACTTCACCAAAGATACAGGGAGGTACAAAGGACTTCTGTTTCAATGATCATGTTTGAATTCTCAACAAAGGTTTTGGAAGGATGGCTTATTTAAATTAAATCAATATTTATTCTCTAGTTGTTGTTTTTTTCATTTTTAATTTAACTTAATTTTAGAGAGAGAGAATATGAGCGAGTTAGAAGGGCAGAAGGAGAGACAGTGAATCTTAAGCAGGTTCCATGCCCAGCACTAAGCCCAATGCAGGGCTCAAATCCACGACTCTAGGATCATGCCTGAGCTGAAATCAAGAGTCTGACGCTCAACTGACTGAGCCAACCAGGTGCCCCTCCACTGCTGGCTTTTGAAGAAAGCCAACAATGATGTCACACAGATCAGCAGTGCACATCACCATTACAATGGATCTTTTAGAAAATGTAGACCTCAGAGCCTGACTCGAGACACAGTAAATTAGCAGTTCCAGGGGTTACTGTATATGGTGTGATATTGTACTATACATAGAGTTTTTAAGAGGACAAGCTCCAGAAGGACTCTCTTACATCTTAGTTACACAGACATGGGAAACTATCTAACCCCTCTTGTGCCTCATTCTTCTTATCTGTAAAATGATAATACTAACAGTCATTAAAGTGAAAACATTTTGAATAGTATCTGGTAGAGGAAGGGCTTAACACACGTCAGCTGTTTTCTTCCTTACTACTTACTAACCTAAATTATGCTCAGTAAGCTTTATAAATGATCAGATGCGTCGTGAGAGGTTAAAATTCAAATATATCCACTGTGATGAATGAACTGAATTTTAAAACTTATACAATTCAAATTATTTTTTATTTAATGTCTAATACTTGATTCAGTTATTGGAAAGCAGTTATGTTTACAACAGCTGGGGTATGTGGATAGGTTTTTCAACAGCATGCTTTATGGAACATAAATACAGATCAAATGTTCCCACAGAAATTTAGCATCTAAATTGAGATTCAAGAGTAAAATTCACACTATATTTTGAAGACTTAGCACACAAAAAAGAAAAATCTCATTAATTTTTATATTAATTACATGTTGAAATGATGTTTCGGATATATTGAACAAAATAAAATAGATTACTAAAATTAATTTCACTTTTTTTAAAGTTTATTTATTTATTTTGAGACAGAGTGTGTGTGGGAGGGGCAGAGAGAGACAGAGACAGAGAGAGAGAGAATCCAAAGCAGGCTCTGCACTGTCAGCTCAGAGGCCGAGGCAGGACTCGAACTCACGAACTGTGAGATCATGACCTGAGCTGAAACCAAGAGTCGGACACTTAACTAACTGAGCCACCCAGGAACCCCTCTTTTTACTCTTTAAATACGGCTTCTAGGACATCTGAAATCACATATGTGGCTTGCATTATATTTCTATCAGTCAGTGTCGAGCTAAAGGTTGCCAGAGCCTCATGATCTGGTTAATAAATTCAAGAGTCTGATTACCCATTTTTCCAAATCCAAAAATGTATATCCATCAATAGACTCAAAGGTTATCAGCCTCCGGAAAGTAGGTTCAAAAACATAAGAGAGATATACATAGAGCAATAAGAAAATTGTGTGTGATCCTATATGTGTATATGAGTACTATATCATTATAGTGTGGAAGTAAGTATTCACTGAGAAGAGACCTCAACAGGTTCTGGTGCCACAGGCAAGGCATATGGCAACCTATTTACAGACCATTTAAATATCTGGATGGAATTTCTTACAGCCAAGTGAGCCAAAGCTTTTATGCTCTCCTTCTGCAATGTACCTAACCGTATCGAAAAGACCAGCATTCTCCCGTCCATGAACAGCACTCTCCTTTCGGAAAAATTCGATGCAAACATTGATGTATATCCCATTCCCTGTTCTCCTTTACTGAGCTTTATCCCTAAACCATGGAAATTTGGGGGCCTCACTGAAACAGCAAAACTTCCCCAGATCTCCACATGACAATAGGTGTAGATTCTCTCCTAGTTGGAGAGATGGCACACGGATTTGAGGACTAGGGGTTAAGAGAAGGAGCTACAGCATCAGGGTTCCAATCTTGCCACCATCACTTACTGACAGTGTGATGTTCAGATGATGTAACTTTTCTATATCTCAATTTCTTCTCTTTTCACTGGGAATGATGATAATGGTATTGATCTCCTGGGGATACTGTGATTAAATGGCAGAGTATCTATAAAATATTTTCAACAGTGTCCGGTGGAGAGTAAACACTCATCACATATTAGCTATTATTTTCATAATTAGATAATGATTTTGACATAGATTGTATCCTAACAATCACAACAACAAGCATACACATACCTTAAAAAAGACAAGGCATATGTGTATAATTCGCCCAATTTACAAACAGTGCGTTGAACACATACAAATTCTCAAAGGCCCTGCCATTAATGTCATAGCTCTCTGGGAGTCCCCGGTTCAGAAGTGGGAAGTTTTGCTCCAAACTTCCCAGCTTCCTTTGGTAGGACCATTCTTCTCTTAGACTTTTAAAGTACATATTCCACAGTTGCCTTATGTGAGCTATGTTTTCAGATCTTGATGGGACCTTTTTTCCTTGATCCCTTGAACGCGGGTAATTTCGAACAAAGCTGACACTGTCTTTCATCTAAGGAAGTTGAGACCTAACAAGGATAAAAGTCTGCTCAAGAGTTGTCTCCCCCTCTCAACTAGTCAGGCATCCATAATAGGAATATGACCTAAAGTCAGAGTAATGATTGGTTTCTATTAAGCTCACACAGTTGTTGAGAAATAAAAACCACTGGACCAATATAAACCAAAACCAAATAAGTCACAGATCTCCCAAACAGTTTCCTGAATCACCTTGCCCTTGGGTGTTGGCCTCTTGAAACTGGTTTCTAAACCAATGCTAATGAAGTAAAGAAAGAAAGAAAGAAAGAAAGAAAGAGAAAGAAAGAAAGAAAGAAAGAAAGAAAGAAAGAAAGAAAGAAAACTTATAGAACTAAATGATCTATGTGAAGCCCAAGCCCTACCAGACCCTGAGCATTCTCCATACATCCCCCCCCCCCCCCCCACAGCTCAGACTCTCCTCTTCGGTGCTGACCCACAGCCTGTTCAGCTATTCACTCTTAGGTTGGTGCCAGTGCCCCCAGCCCATCATGTTTGTTGGTACCAAGAGGTGCCAAGGTGTTTTATTATATGGGCAAATGCCCATTGAAATTAAGTAAAGACCTTGTAAAGTCATTTCCCCCCAGACTTAAAATATTTTTGAACGTGAGTTTTTGGAGATAAAAGCTTAAAAGTAAAACCCATTAGGGCACCTGGGTGGCTCAGTCGGTTAAGCATCTGACTTCGGCTCAGGTCATGATCCCACGGCTCATGGGTTCGAGCCCCACGTCAGGCTCTGTGCTGACAACCTGGAGCCTGCTTCGGATTCTGGGTCTCCCTCTCTTTTTTTCCCTCCCCCGTTCACACTCTGTCTCTTTCTCTCTCTCTCTCTGTCTCTCAAAAATAAACATTAAAAAAAAGTTTTTTAATTATAAAAACTAAAATCCATTAAATGTCTGTATTTGTCAGTGGCCAGATATGAACCAAGATAAAAATGATGAACAGTACATGAAATGGTAAAGCATCACTATTCTGTCGATCTTAAGCCAAGGGTGGGCAAACTGTGGCCCTCTGGAGGAATCCAGTGCAACACCTGTTTTTGGAGGGCCTACAAGCTACGAATAGCTTTTACATTCTTAAAGGGTTACACTTTAAATGGTTATAGAAGTATTAACATAATATGTCAGATTTTGCCTGTTTTACAGAAAAAATTTGCTGATCCTGGCCTTAAACTATAAAAAGTAAGCTTTTTATTGTTCTCTTAATTCAACAGTTTTCTTTTTGTCATGGACTTTATTTCTAAGATTAGAATTAGTAGAATTTTATGTAATATGTCTTGTTTTTCAAAAGTTTTGAGTGACAAAAAATATAGTTAATTTGAAGGAACTGGATTATACATTATCTGAAAAATCTATATATGGAAGCCTCTGACTTGGGAAAAATATGAACCTTTAAACATCCAGTAAAAATATCGTGTTTTATATTACCTTACTGTATAAAGCAATCTGGTATTAGTGCCCAAAGCACTGGTATTTAATGAAGTTTTGCTTATTAATTTCTCTGCATTCTTTACATATAATGTACATATACGTCTGTTTTGCATTTCAGTATGTAGCATGCTTGATTAATTTTATTCTTTTAATATTTTTTGGCAGTGGAAACAATAGCTTTAAAATGGTTTCTACAGAGGTGAATTGTCCCTGGCTCCATGATATAGGTGTTTGAAAGTTTCTAATGCAACAATGAAGCAAGACCAAAGCCCCAATAACAAACAGCTGAGTGGATCAATAACCCCTGTGTTTTCAGTCCCATGCTTATTTAAAGTGGTGAATGGAAAAAAAGGCTCTCTATTTATATCTGGAACTTAATGAAGTGAAATTATCACAGCCGACAGGCGCTGGTGTTGTAATTCAGAGACAGGGCTTGGCTTAGAGGGATTTGCAGGCTGTTTTTATTCCAATTTTTTTTTTTTTTTTTTTTTTTTTTTTTTTTTTTTTTTTTTTTTTTTTTTTTTTTTTTTAGTGAAACTTAATCCCCTAATCAGTTCCAATTTACATATTTGCTGGTCTTTTTTCCAGCTCAGTTCTTAAAGGAGTGGTGTCGGAGGCATGGAGCAAGTATTTGATTAAATAATTATTCATCACGATGTGCCCTGCTCCATTCTGAGCAGGTGGCTCAGTGGCCAAAATACAGATAAACTTTCAGGCACAGAGCTGGGGACTCCTGTAACCATTCAAAGCTGTTTCCATCCACATGGGCAAGCATAGGTGTATGTACATATATGGGTGTATGTGTGTTTTTAACTTGATCCACCCTGTAAAGCTTTGCTCACACTGGCTCTCCTTTCTAGTCTCAGGGGATTAATATTCTGCTCAAATGAAGTGTTGTGAAATTTGAATTTTATTTTAGGGCTAAATGGAATACCAAATGCCGATGCTTACAATCACGGGAGCATTGTATTCTACCATCGAATATCCTTATTTCCTGCACAAGTAAACATGTCAGTACAATTATCTTTCTTTTGTGAAATCACCAAGCCCTTAATCGACATTTTCTCCTTCAAATTTCATTAAAAACTGGGTATTTCCAAAAGTTCAGTGATTTTCTTTTTCAGGGTTATTTTTTCCCCATCATTCAGAGATGGTTATTATAACTGAGGGGAGATCACAAGTAGAGAGTGAGGGCAGATGAAGACAGTTATGTGATAGTTAAGGACTGATTTGTCATTTTTACCAGGTTTTCTGAAGAATCATCAAATTGTCTTAACACTCTAAGAATCATCCTGATTCTCAAATAGATTCCTTCCAAAACAATCAGAAAATTAAGAATGATCTTGATGAATAATTTCTTTCCTAATTGGACCATGGATTTTTATCTTCAGTAATCTGAAGAGCTGCAGGTTAGTCACCAATCTCAAAATCCTAGATTTTCAACCTGGTTCTTGTCTACTTGGCACATGTTTATTGAGTATCTACTACGTGCAGGCAATGTACTTAATTCCCTGGGAAACTAAATAAGAACATAATCAAACAAGAGCCATGTGCCCCCAAAACACACCCCAACAACAGACGGCATACGCAAAAGCCCAGAGAAATCTGATATTAGATCTCGGTTTTGGGCCAGTTTTCATTGGATGTCATTAAGTTTGTTTTTTGTCTGTTTAACAATAGAATGCCATGCTGAAAATTATTGTTTATGTGATCATTCTTTTTTTTTCAGTTTATTTATTTATCTATTTATTTAGAGAATGAATGGGGGAGAGGCAGAGAGAGAGAGAGAGAGGGAGAGAGAGAAAGAATCTCAAGCATGTTCCACACTGTCAGCACAGAGCCTGACGTGGGACTCAATCCCAGGAACCATGAGATCATGACCTGAGCCAAAATCAAGAGTCGGATGCTTAACCAGCTGAGCCACCCAGGCACCTCTGTGATAATTCTTGAATAGAATATACTGATGTACTGAATAGGGAGAGATTGAGGGTGACCAGAACAGTTAGTAAGGTATTGTGATAGTGTAGGCAAGAGAAAAGAAAGCTGGAAAAACAACACAAACAGTGAGGACAAGGAGAAAATAAAGGGAATTAATTTGTCCCACATCAAAACGTTTTTGAAAAACAGTAGGAGATGAAAGGTGTCAAGGCTGGATTTATAGAAAGGTACTGATGAGAAGTTCTTATGGGAAAACTCTGGAGCTAGGCATGTCTTCATGATTCCCCCACTGGCCTTCCAGAAAATTATACATGGGAGTTGGAGGTGCTGTCTGCCTTCCCCTGTTCCTCTGTGCTAGGAAAGAGAAACGGGCATGGCGGTAAAGAGTGCAGGTTTTGGAATCAGACCAGCCTAAGTTTTAATCTCCGTGCAGTCACTTCTCTCCTGTGTGCCTTTGTCTAACTTATTCAACCGTCTTTATCCTAACTTCTCGTATTTAGAATAAAAAGGGAGATTTATAATATGTATCACACGTATAGATTAAATGAGACTATACATTTTAAACTGCTTGAACACAATGTCCAAAATTTTAGTTGGTACTCAGGACAGTAATTAATTGTGATTATCATTTTAGTTGCTTAGGCTAAAGATAATCAAACCATGACCCTTAAATACCATATCCTATAAAAATATTCAGAAATTTTTCATGCTTTGACTTTCAGGAACTCTCTAAGTAAGAAGGGTTAATCTTTGAAACAGGTTTTCCTCCAAATTTCCGTAAGAAACTTTCAAACATTTGATATGAATTATATACTATTTTGTAAAATTGTTTTCTCTGAATGTTAATTCAATTAAACCCAAAAAAGTACTTCATGATCATTTGCTATATGCCCAGAAGCATGGAAGGCACCATGGGAGATATAAAAATATTTTTGTGAGTTCTCTTTGTGGTTGAGAATATTATAGTTTAGTTAGAAAGATAAAAATTATGCCCATGAAGCAAGGAAGAAATGTTAAGACAGAATATAAGCAAATGGTTGGTGTATTACTTCAAACTGAATAGAGTTGCTATGAGAATTCAGAGCACTGGTGCAGCCTTGATCGTCACCAGAGTTCTTGGTTTGTGAAGCTGGAAGTGATTTCTGAAGGAAGTATGGATCAGGGCCTAATGGAGAGGGAAAGAAAGCAATTTCTAATGTGGAGAAAATGTGGAGCAAGGAAATAGGAGAGTGGGCAGAGAGTACGAAGACATGCTTGATTATTGAAGAAAAGGTATGTTGGAGGTCATTCGGAGAATAAGTTGGTTAAACCAGAGGAAATTGACTGATCAGCATCTTCAGGATCAGGCTTAGAAGTTCAGGCTTTACCGATGGATTATACACTGGAAACGAACTTTGAAGCGGGTAAACAGATTATTCCTTTCAGTTTCTAAGGTCAGGAAATTTAATAGTGGACAAGGTAGAACGTAGTGATAGCAATGACAGAGAGCTAATCATCAAAAGAGGAAAACAGACAGGTAATGAACAGCTGCTAATATATTACATACAGATGTGGACAAGGTGTCTAGGGGCTGTGGGAAAGCAGTTCATATGGAGAAAAGAGCACAAGAGAAACAATGGGCGAATAAAGAGGTGAGAAAAGGCACTTTTCAGTGGACACCTAAGTTTTTCTCCTTCAAATATAAGTTTATCCACATGGCTTTCAAGCACCTTTATTCCCTTCTTTCACCATCATATTTATGTTATTTCCTAACAGACACCCTTCTCTAAAATCTGACCTATCTCTAATTTCTACAAGCAAACCATAGCTTTTCCTGTCCCTCTATTATAATGTCCTTATTTCTGTCCTTCCTGGAATTTCTACACTGATAGTTAGGGCTCAATACTCAGTTGGGGTGCCTGGGTAGTTCAGTCGGTTAAGTGTCTGACTCTTGATTTAGGCTCAGGTCACGATCTCAGTGTCATGAGATCAAGCCCTGCACTGGGCTCCATCCTAAGCGTGGAGCCTACTTGGGATTCTCTCTCTCTCTCTCTCTCTCTCTCTCTCTCTCTCTCTCTCTCTCCTCACTTTTGCCCCTCCCCCATTCTCTCTCTCTCAAAAAAAAAAAGGTAGATAATTTAAAAGAAAAATATCTATTTATTTATTTTGAGAGAGAGAGAGAGAGAGAAAGCATGAAAGCATGTGTGCATGTGCTGGGGGAGGGGCAGAGAGCGATGGAGAGAATCTTAAGCAGGCTCTACACCCAGTGCAGAGCCCAATGTGGGGCGCTAACTCACAACTGTGAGATCATAACCTGAGCTGGAATCAAAATTCTCTGAGGCCACCTAGGCACCCCAATACTCAGTTAAATTTGAATTTCAGATAAATAACGAATAATTTTAGCATAAATTTGTCCTACATTATTGCATGTCACATACTTATATCAATAAAAACAGGGTTTTTTAAATCTGAAATTAAAATTTAACCAGCCAACTTGCATTTTATTTTGATAAATCCATCAACTCTGCTGATATCATCTATCTTACTCTTACACTTTCAGTTACACATGGGCATAGCTCTTTCCAAATTTAGATTTTAACTTCCCAGAGGACAGGGTAATATATTTTATATTTTTCTTTCCCTTACAGCGAAGAGACAGGGAAAAAAGAAGGCCAGATAGTGGTTATTACAAGGCCTGAAATGGTTTAAGATAATGAGTCTGCAAAGACCGGGATTAGAGAGCAGAAAGGGCATACCCCAGATATTTCCAGCAGCATTTAGTTACTATTGGGTCTGGAAGTGTTAGAAAATGTAATTAAGTTATGTTATTTTTCCCCTGGCACTTTAATTCAACAGATACTTAGTGAATATACAGAATCAAAAGTATACAAATCACCAAAGAATGCACTATTCTGGGTACAAAGTTGACAGGATGCTCTGCCTTTAGGAAGCTTAGGATATATAGCCATCTATATGTATATGAGTAAAGTAATCTACGATTGCCCATGGGAATGGTACCAACAATCATCAACCATGTTCATTGTCCCTGGGATGCTTGGCAAATCGGGAGACATCTTCCAATGCCATGACCAAGGGGGTGCTGTTGACATCTAGTGGGTGGAGGGCAGGGATGCTAAACTGAAAAATGCACAGTAATAGCTAAGGTGCCCAGATTAAAAAACAAACAACCAAAAAGAATGATCTCGTCATAAATGTCAGTAGTTAAGATATTGCCACAGTTGAGAAACTGTGATATAAAAGGATATGGTTAGAGGAAGCAACACTTCTGCCCAGTTACCATAGAAAGCTTCCATAAATGAACACAGTGGCATTAAAGACAACCAGTATGGTATGGACGAATACAGCAAAGTCAACGTCTGCTTAAGGAACGGTACAAAGCGTTGATTATCTTGGGGTCATAGTTTGTGTTGGAGACCAGCAAGTGTCAATAAGGCAGTAAGGCAGAGAGCATCTTGGGCCAGAACTGTGGTGGGCATGGAACAGGAAGCTCTGACCATCAAGCATCGCAACTAAGAATGGCGGTGGGGGATTTGGGGGATGAGCCAATTTGTGGCAAAGATAAGTTCATTTGGAAATTTTAGTTTATACTGGAGGAAGTTGGAAAAAGTCACTGAGTACTTTCACTTCTCGGGGCCAAGCTTCCAAAGCAAGACAAAATATGGCAGTTAGGTGATCTTGACTGTGATTCTAACTGAAACCGTTTACTTCCCTCAACTCTTCATCCCTCCCTGGAACTGAAGCCGTGGTCCATATGAGGTCATCTTTAATTTTTTTGTATTAACATCACAACCTTGTGAGCTCACAGTTTTAATCCTTCCTCTTGATCCTGTGGTAAAGTCAGAGGAGTACCGTTTCATCTTAGGCAACTCTACTGAATTTTACATGCTGAACTGGCCCCAGAAAATGGGATACAAGAACAAACTGGATAAGTTGAGAACGTATCTTAAATTCTGTGGTTCAGAGTTTGGAACTGAACCCAAATATTTTGGTATTGGGGCTTATTTCTCCTTGGCAAAACATGGCCTTCTGTTTTAAGGGAGTGGGGAGGGGGAGGTTTTAAAAAGCTTATTAAAAAGTCTCGAAATGCTTCTTCAACATCAAATAGCTCCTAGAAAAATATTTTGATGAGTTAAGTGTAAATGAATCAGAAACATATGGATTACATTTCCTTTAGATTACACATGGGTTTCAAAATTAAGGGGGAAAGTGCTCAGGGCAAAATGCATTTTGGATTTTATTGAACCCAAAATATTTGAGAAATAACTCAAGATACTCGAAGAACCCAAAATCCTGCCAGGCTTCCCAATCCCTTGTGTAAAGCAAATTAGATTTTAAAATTCTTTTTGCTTTGGTGATCTATGGTATTACATGAAATGTGGATGAAAAACTTCTTTTCTATATATGGCTTTTTATCCTGGATATTTTCACTTACAACTTTGGCAAAAATTGAGACTCCAAGTATATTGCAGATTGGTTAATTTGGCTAGATGGCTCAGCCTCTCTCTGCCCTGTTCAGTGACAAGAACATTTGATTTGTCTCATGCACAGTCACTGAGTGAGGGATTAAGCAAAGAACTTCAGATAGTTTTACAATAAACGGTTAAGGACAGCATTTACAATTCGCCATTTTACAATTAGATTTTTACTTATTTATAGGGCATTGATGAAAATCGTTCCAGTAGTTTCCAGTTCTCTTATACTTTGAGAAAGGCTGGTTCTAGACGCTGTATTTCAAAGATACGAAGTAACTTACGTCTATTTATTAACTCAGTCTTTTGCTCATTCTAGGGGCAAGGCCAAAGTGTGGCTGGAAAAGGGCCTTAGCTCCCTATGGCTTCCAATTCCCCAAAGCCACAATCTATGTAACTAGCACACTCGCTAAGCAAAAAGCTTGAAGACAACTTCTCAGCCATACCTCCAATCAGTTTGCTGTTCCTAAGCCCCTCCTAAAACCTAGAATCTTTGAGGTCCATAATATTTATTCGTTTATGTCTTCATTGAACCTATTTTTTCTTAGCAGCTACTATAACTATGTACACAGTGGTGGGTATGAGGGACACAAAATCAAATAAAGCATAGCCACACAATTCTTCAGGACAAAAAAAAAAGACCCAGAAATATGTAATCTTCAAGAATACGCTGTTCCAGAAGAAGGGGCCGCCAAAAAGGAAATAGCTGCCTCAAATTATAGCTACATAATAGTAGTTATTTAAATCTAATCTGTGTGATTCTGTTCAGAGCATTTTACAATGAAGAGAGTGCCTATTTCACTGAAGTGTGCCTACTTTGTATGTCTTTTCCATATATTTCCCTCCATTCTTCCTCTGGCAAACTCTTACTTGTAACTCAAAATCCAACCCAGTGCCATACCTATTGTGAGATTTCCCATCTCCACCATGGTTGAGTGAAATAGTTCTCTGGATTTATACCATATATTGAACATGGACTCATTTACATCATTTTTTGCATTGTGCTATTTGCTTATATCTCAGAGTCTCCTATTAACCACCGACTTTTTCAGGAAAAAGGACTCTAACCTAGCCTTAATTTTATTCCCAATACACAGCATACTGCGTGGAACACACAGAACGCTTGCACATTATTGAATGAATAGGTGACTGGATAAATTACTCTATTACTAAAATGGAAATTGAGGGGAGCCTGGGGGGCTTAGTTGGCGGAGCATCCAACTTCAGCTCAGGTCATGATCTCACAGTTCGTGAGTTCAAGCTCCACGCGGGGCTCACTGCTGCAGTGCAGAGTCCACTTCGGATCCTCTGTCTTCTTCCCTGCACACCCCCCACCCTCACCCCTCCTCTGCTCACACTCTCTCTCTCAAAAACAAACATTTAAAAAAAATAAAAAGGAAATTGAAGAAAGACAGTAGTCCCAATCTCAGTTATGTTACCACGAGTGGTTTAATGCATCTCATTCTAAATAGACTCGTTATATTCTATGCAGAACAAATTACTCATCTTTGGGATTAGCAACTAAATCTGGTTACTAGTGACACGGACAGCACAAGTCTGAAGAGCAATCCAAAGTTAGTGTTTGGATCGACTGCAAGAAATGCACCCATTCACAGAGTCAATCTTTTACCCAGCCTTGACCTATGCTGCACCACAATTTCGTGAAGGCCTTCCTTACAGTCTACATACAGATCAAGAACCATGGGTAGACCACTACATAGTCCTGTATGTGGCACCCTAAAACTTTTAAGGATATGCCAAATATAAGAGGCCGATTTTATCAGATGAGAAATGTACCTTGTCCTTCCTAAAGGAATATGCCCACCAAGTCAATTCTTTCCATCATCAAAAGACTCTTTTCAATAGCTATTCAGAGCTTTTAACTTTTCTTAGATTTTTATGTGGTTTCTTGGATTACAGACAATATCACAAAATGCCTATGGTTATCTGGAGGTAGACAGGGCCATGACACTAGGAGATTTCTCTTATCAGGAAAGATATCTTTGCAACTCCCACATAACTGGAATAAAACAGAAGAGTAGCACACTGATTCCAGAACACCAGGATTCTCCTAACCAGAGATTTAAAAGATGTGGTTTTTTTTTTAATTTGAAATATATAATACATTTTCCATGGGGCCTCTGCCCTCTCGAACACATGGAGAAAGAAAACTTAACAGGAGTCAACATTTAGTCTCATTCTTCAAGTTTCCCAAATCTCTGGTCTTCCCTGATTTTATTTAAAGCCTCTATTAGTTTGTTAGTGTGACAGGAGCCCAGGTAATTACACTGGCTTCTAGGTCCTACTGTAAGTTGCGTCTGAATCTCCCTGAACGCACACAAAATTTAGTGCTATGGCAGGACTTCTCCAAACAAATAAAAGATTTGTGAACTAGTCACCAAGCATCCGACGCAATTAACCTGTATTTGTTTCTCTTTTGGCATTTTCACACAATCGAGGCCTTGTAAGAGGTAGGCACTCCTTAGATCACGCTGTGTTTTCTTTAGAAGAAAGTGTGCCAAAATCCTCCTGCCCTACATAGCTAAAGTCTCAACTAGCAGAAAGTGGACAGTTACAGTGCACCCGCACGCACGCGCACGCACACACACACACACACACACACACACTCCTCCCCCTCTTCCGTCACTAACACCATGATATGCACGTAAGGAAAAAAACACACACCCATAACTACAAAAATATTAATGTAGGGAATAGGATAAAACTTGCTAGGGATGGAGTGTGGCTGCCCACAGTCTCAATCAACTGCGGCATTACTTAAAATAAAACAAACACGGTCCATTCAAAAGCATATACACTGGCAGCTCAGAGTAAAAGCAGAGAAAAGAAAATAGGAACTGTTTGGGAAAAAAATGGATTTTTTTTTTTTTTTTTTTTTTTTTTTTTTTTTTAGTTTTTGAGACAAGTGAAAATAGAGCTTACCTTGAGGTACCTACAACTCAACAGCTTTTAATTGCCAACTTGAAGCTGTCACACTTTGAACATTTTTTTTTAAAGAAAAAGTCTTTAAAATCTGGTTAATTAGAACTGACTACCATTAACTCTTTGATTGATTTAGCATCCTGTTGTGCTGGCTCGTGCTCACGGGTTCCCCACTGGTTTTTCTGAGCTGCTCCCCCACATTGGTGTGGATACTACTGGGTATGAACTTGGAGCCACACAACAGCCCTTGTTATAAAAATCATTTATCAGGGACAAACCAAATAAGGTGTATGTGTGGTCTAAGCAGACCCAGGCACTGGCAAAAAGTTGTACTCCAACTCAACATCAGACAATCCTTTTAACCTCTTCATGACTCTGTTTCCTTGTCCACATTATGCAACCTTTGATGAGGTTCATGAGAGCACCTCCCATCGGCTCTGTGAAGAAATTAAATTTTTTGTGTAGTTCCCTTTATTCCACCATCTGCTGAGCACTAGATGTTACACATTTTGATAAACATTTTCTTTTTTTTTTGTAATGTTTATTTTTGAGAGGGAGAGAGAGACAGAGAGAGAGCGAGAAAGTGTGAATAGGGGAGGGGCAGAAAGAGAGGGGGACAGAGGATCCGAAATGGGCTCTCCACTGACAGCAAAGAGCCTGATGTGGGGCTCGAACTCACGAACTGTGAGATCATGACCAGAGTCGAAGTCAGACGCTTGATGCACTGAGCCACCTAGGCTCCCCAATAAACACTTTCATTTTTTTTAAATTTTTAAAAAAAAAAAATTTTTTTCAGCGTTTTTTATTTATTTTTGGGACAGAGAGAGACAGAGCATGAACGGGGGAGGGGCAGAGAGAGAGGGAGACACAGAATCGGAAACAGGCTCCAGGCTCTGAGCCATCAGCCCAGAGCCCGACGCGGGGCTCGAACTCACAGACTGCGAGATCGTGACCTGGCTGAAGTCGGACACTTAACCGACTGTGCCACCCAGGCGCCCCTTTTTAAATTTTTTTTAACATTTATTCATTTTTGAGAGTGAGAGAGACAGAGCATGAGTGGGGGAGGGGCAGTGAGAGAGGGAGGCACAGAATCTGAGACGGGCTCCAGGCTCTGAGCTGTCAGCACAGGGCCCGACTCGGGGCTCAAACTCACGAACCGTGAGATCATGACCTGAGCTGAAGTCGGACGCCTAACTGACTGAGCCACCCAGGCACCCCAGGGATCAACATTTTCCATACCCTATTCACATAATCCTTTAACTAGGCTATGTCACCTTTATATTAAGGATGGCGAACTTGAGGTTTAGCAAGCTTTAGTTAACCGGCATCCAGTAAGAATCTGAGTTTTAATTTAAACCCAGTTTTGTCTTATTCCAAAACCCAGCTCCTTGTTATCCTACGCTTTTGTCTGCCAAGTTTTTTATGGTCCAATGTGTTAGAGTTGCAGCTCTCGCTCCATTATTTTATAGAGAGAAAGAAATGGGAGAAGTAAATTCTTAACTAAATAATCAATGGAAATAATAAAACCTGCCTCTTCTCCCAGAAAAGTGCTCTCTTTGGAAGTAGAGCAACTTTTTTTGCTAAAATGTATACAAGAGCTTCAAAGAACTATAGCATTTCTTAGGGCACCCTTTTGGATGCTTATCTGCATGCTGAATGAATCACTTTGCAGAATGATAAACTATCTACTTATTAACAAGAATGTTACTGGCACGTGTTGGGAGACAATTCTCCATAGACGCGGGCACTGACTGCACTTTGTGCTGAACTATCTGTCTGTCTGTCTGTCTACCTCTCTATCTAGATATAGATAGATATAGATATATTTAGATATCTAGATATATATATGTATATATGTGTATGTATATATATATATATGTGTGTGTGTGTGTATATATATATATATATATATATATATATATCCACATCTATCTATATAAATACATTTACCTGTCTATATAGATGGGATGCTTGGGTGGCTCAGTTGGTTAGGCTGTCAACTCTTTATTTCAGCTCAAGTCATGATCTTGCAGTTTGTGAGTTCAAGCCCCGCATCGGGCTCTGCACTGGCAGTGTAGAGCCTGCTTGGGATTCTCTCTCTCTATCCCTTCCCTCCTCTTTCTCTCTCTCAAAATAAATGAATAAACTTTAATATATATATATATATATATATTCATTTATTTATTTTATACATACCTGTCTATATAAATATGGGTAGATATAGATAGATATCTTCACTTGAAATTAGGTTCATGTTTGTTGTATATTAAAAAATACATGTTACCTAATTAACACAAAGACATTATGGTTGGGGCTATCTGTAATCTATCTGCATAAGCCTGGATCTGTAAATAAAAATGTAGTCATATTATTACACCATCGAGCAATTAGTAAGTTTTCAGTAGAATGAGATTTCCTTGCTCATAGTAGCTGGTTTTTTTTTAACATAAATTGCCAAATATATGTGCAATTATATTTTTAAACCATTTAAATTCCTGGGGTAGCCAGTCTTGGATTTGGATATGGGGATGGCTTCTAAAGAGAATTTTTGATTTGAAAACCGTTGCCATGAACAAAGGCAATCTTACAGCACTAGCAATCACCTCCTGCTTTTGACCTCTTGAGGTTTCCACGAATATTCATTTTAAGCTGCTCAGGGGTGTATGAGAAGCGTCTGATACAGCAGTAATGAAGAGAACCCAAATTGCACAGGAGTTACACTGAGTTGCATGTTAGTTTTCTTGGTGATCTTTCTTCCATACTTTCTATTTATTTCCTCATTGGAAAAACCTGCTGTATTCAGCTGGTGTCTTTGAACCATCACATACTTAGGGCTAGTCCTTGCCAAACAGAGATGTGTGCCTCACTTTTGCTGATACCCTATAAGCCTACAGCTTTTGATGTTCCAAAGCTCCAATTATGATGCCTTGCCCTACCTCTGCCACTCCTGTGAACCGGTTACTTTTTGTCCTAGAGCTGCACCAGGCACATAATTACAGTTAGAAGGAGTTTCCTACTTAGCTCTCATAATCAATGACAAAGATACCAGAATCAGCCTGGATCTCCATAGGTAGAGTATGTCAATGATATTTGCCCCTTTGTGAAAACAATGAGATAATTTACGTAATCGTGCTTTAGCAAGAGTGGACTAGATATCTACCACAACAGTACGTTTAAAGAAGAAGAGATATAAAAATAATAACAAGACCTAGTTGCTCATTCTTTTGTAGCAAGTGTCTTTTATCCACCCTTACTATGCAAAATACTAGAAAAACGTCAGTTAATGAAACAAAGCAGATGCCAGACCTCATGGAATCCATAAGGAAGATAAAGCAGTAGAAGTGATTCAAATATAGACCTGGAATATCTTTATGAGCAGGGAATAAAACAGATAAAACAAAGTAAGCAATAAAATATGGGTCCAGAACATAGGCAAAAAATTAATGAGGCTATTCCTGGTAAATAAATCTAATGTGCCTTCTTGAATTGAAAGAGTTCTGTGTAGAAAGTCATCGAAAATCACAGATCCAAAAGAAAATTAAACATACAAATGTGCTATGAGTATCCTGTAAAGAAATAACTGTTTTAAACATGCAATCCCATAATTAGCCTGGATCTCTCATTCAAGTACTGCAGGTCAAAACCACCAACTTTTCCAAGTCAATGGGGAAAAACCTTCCATTTCTCTCTTGTGTATTCGAATGTGTGTAATTAGACTTCTCCTATGCCAACAAAAACCCATGAAGGCTTTTTCTATACAAGTTTAGATTGTTCCAGCTCCAAAAATGGGATCAGAACGTGCTGGTACACCATCAGCAACACCACTGGATGGGAAATACCACCAGGCCATTTCAGCACAGAGGTTACTGCTCTCCACTAAGATAAATAGCAGAAATAAAAAAGAAGTTGAATAAATGAAGTAAAAGAGAATGCTATCAGTCTAATGACTGCAAGGGGTTTGATGTTGAGTTTTTCCTGCTGACTTAGCAGCAGTAGATGTTTAAACCAATCTTGTACCTGGATGAGCTACTGATGTGGTAAAATCTGAGGTCACAGATCGCTGGATCAGTTAATATTTGATTTGACTACATGATACGTAAAATCAAAATAGCAATATTTGAAGCAAGGTAAATATCTCTCTCTCTCTCACACACACACCAAAACAAAAACAAAAACAAAAAACAAGAAATAAATGGGAATTAGCAGTTGTGGTGACCATAAAGCTATTGGAGAGCCACATTCCTATCATTTTGTTCAATCCTGGTGGCAGAATGAAATTTCCAACGACAGTCACAATGTGGTGATCCAATTACCACACATGCTTATGCAATATGACCTTGCTAATTAATCTCTGATAAAGAAGTAGGGAAAAGTCACCTCCCTCCTTTAATCAGAGGCATCTTGTAAGCAGGAAAATGGAGCAGACGGGATGCTGTGTAACTTCTAAAGTTAGGTCAGCAAGGACCATGCACCTTTGCCTGTGTGTTTGTTTGTTTGATTTTGTTTTGGAACATCTGCTCTCAGAATCCAACTCCCACACTGTGAGAAGCTTGAGCGCTCAGAATGGCTGTGAGTGCGCGTTCTGGTTGACTGTCCCAGATGAGCCTCACCTTGAAATCACCCCAGTGCGCTGGACACTTGATTAAAGAAGCCTGCAGATCACCCCAGTGCTCGGTCATTTGAGCCTTCACAGCTGAGCTCCCAGACACCGTGAGGTCTCACAGAGCTGAAACAAGCCATCCCCATTGTGCTCTGTCTAAATTCCTGAGCCCCAGAATCCTCAAGCATTATAAAATAGCTGTCATTTCACATTACTAAGTTTGAACAAGTTTATTATACAGTCATAGATCACAGGAACACAAGTGCTCAGAATGCACTGAACTCTTAAGATGTGTGTTGGAGGGGCACCTGGGTGGCTCGGTCGGTTAAGCATCCGACTTTGGCTCAGGTCATGATCTCACGGTCCGGGAGTTCGAGCCCCGCATCGGGCTCTGTGCTGACAGCTCAGAGCCTGGAGCCTGTTTCAGATTCTGTGTCTCCCTCTCTCTCTGCTCCTCCCCTGTTCATGCTCTGTCTCTCTCTGTCTCAAAAATAAATAAATGTTAAAAAAAAAAATTAAAAAAAAAAGATGTGTGTTGGAGACCCAGCCATTGTACCCATATTCCAGACATCAAGGAGAACACAGAGAAGCAGGATACACTCATTGCATTTGAAGGGGGAAAAAATGCTTACATCTCGTTGGTGGAGCCCTCATCATATGGAATAACCTAGCTTCCGGCCAGAGAATGCAGTCTTTAGGAGAAACAACTGCATCTTCAGTAAAATATTCTGCTCCCAGAGAGGCTGGCAAGAATATGAAACTGGAAGCCTCTGCAGCAAACATCTTTTTTTATTTTCAAATTGGTGTTAGGTACTCCCACTCTTACAATCGATCATTTGCTCAGATAAGGCGCTATGGATACTACGAAGTCCTGTGTGTGTACACATGGAAACTCAGGAAGAGCAACTTCTGAGTGGAGACGTCTGTATCGAATCACGATTTTGCTTGTAAAACAGCTGAACTGAGAAGACAGCGTAGAGTTAAGAGAAACCAAGGACACTGCCTTGGAAGCAAGCAGAGAAACAAAATGCTGGTCTTGGTTAGTTCAATTATGGCCTGAGGGTCCTGGGCCAGTGAAGGATAAGAGAAGAATTATCATATATTAGATTTCCATTAAAATTCATATTACCGAAGGATGAGATAGGAGGCAAATCTTTAATATTTGTATTCTTTAGACAAACCTGGTTAAGATATTGCTGCCTAGGTCGTTCTGCTGACTTTCCGTTATTATGTTAGAATAACTGAATTTAATAAAGACAGATCCCTCTTATTACTACCATATCTTCAACTCAAATTATTAATTTTCTTGTGTTCTTCTGTGGGGGGCTCATCAAGACTCCTATTTGTGCAAATATACAGTTCCTTCGACAGCCAAAATTTAGCTACTGCAGCCAAGACGGGTACTAATTAGCTAAGTTTATCTTAAGCACAGATTTCATTAAAATTGCGTCAAAATCTCAGTTGAGGGCTTCCTCCATAACCAGAATGAATATTAATTCACTGAAAGCAGAAAATGTGTTAAAGGCTACCCAGTTCCTTCTTTGAACACTGATATCTAGGGAATCTGGCAAAATACTATAGGGATTCTGGGTGATTGGGCTTAGATGTGGCCTTTCCAAGATGGAAAACAACAATGTGATATGGTCTTGGTGTGAAATCGTTACTCCGTTCTCTAGCAACCAGCCCCTGAAGAGCCTCAGAAACACTGACGGTAGTAATTGTGATGATAATAATGATTAGTAACAAGTAATATTTACCAACGAGAGCAGATATTTTTCAGCACGAATTTGCATCGAGTACTTTTGAAGAGTTTAGCAAGTTATTATTTCATTTAGTCTTTGCCACGACTCTATTGAACAGATTCTATTGGAATTCTCATTTAACCAGTGAGGAAATGTAAAACGAATAGTTGAGCCAGTGTCAGGCACAGCGAAGATTCAAACTCGGGCCATTAGGCAGATGACAAAGCAAATTGAGCATTATGTGGGTTCTGAGTCTGTCTTCCAGCCTCGTGTTCCTTCTCTTTTGACCTGGGTCCATTAACTGTACCATGTTTGAGGTTTTCGCAATGGAATGAAGCTACTGGCCGAGACGTGAGCATTCTGAACATAAGCACCCTATATAGAGAGACCTAGAAAGTGAGCTAGACAGGGAACAATAAGGAGCTAATGCCATCAGGATGTAGGTGAGTGTGTCATAAGGGAGGGAGTCTCCTTCCTTCCTCTTTTTTTTTTTTTTTTTTACTTTCCTTTTTTGCAAGACACATTGCCCTAATAGAGGAGTGTGGCTTACAGGCAGCCTCCCTTGAATGTGCTTTGGGAGAGAGCCTAATACCTCATATTTTTAAAAAGAAAAAAATACTCTCTCACACACACACATTCACATATATATCCAAGCCAAAAATATCAAGCCGTTCATGGCTGTTAAAAAGCCAGGGAAAGCTGAGTCGCACCCTTCAGTGTTTTTCTTTCAAACACATTGACCACCCTCTCTTCACAACATCTTATTTATTGAAGCGCAGGCTGTCCAAATGGAATAAAACTTTGCAACACTGAAATCTGGATTCTTCCCGAAGTTCTCTTTCATTGCAATATCCTCTCTCTCTCTCTGTCTCTGTCTCTCTCTCTGTGCGTGTGTCTCCCCCTCTGTCTCTCTGTGTCTCCTCTTCTCTGTCCTAAGCATCATAGCAGCAATATCTCCATGGAGAGCTGGAGGGAAAGGGGTTAATCTGAGCGGCCGGGAGCCAGGCCTCTCTTAACTGGAGAATTGGCAGCTAGCTGTTTGGAACGCTGCCTTGAACGTCTGACTGAACGTTTTTATTATCCTTTTTGCCCAAAGGTGGCTTTTAGACACCCACAGCAGCATAGGGCTTTCTGATTGGGATTCGACAGAAGGGAGCCAGAAAGCTGTCTGCCCCTTCTGCCATGCCTGGGGAACCCCATGGAGGAAACCGCCACCCCCTCCCCAACCCAAGGGTAGACTTGCCCTCCCTCACCTTTCAATAAACTGCAGACCTTCCAGGGGACTCGTAAAATCGGTGGGGAGCTCCGAGAGTGAGGGGGGATGTGGAGTGGAAGGGAGGGGGTCCGGGAGACCGAGCGGAGCATGAGGCAGGCCCAGGGACTCTCAGGCCAGATGCTAAAAAGGAAAGGGAAGAGGAGAGCCCAAAACAGAGAGCGTGATGCCATGAGAGCAGTCAAGTTGAAGATGAAGATCAGACTCCAAGAGAACAAGAAAGCTGATGGGGAAAGGCCAGAAAGAGAGAGAGAGAGAGAGAGACAGAGAGAGAGGAGCAAAGGAAGCATCAGAGAGAGGGAGAGTGAGGGAGAGAGAGAGAGAGAGGGAGAGAGGAGCAAAGGAAGCATGAGAGAGAGAGTGAGGGAGAGAGAGAGGGAGACAGGAGCAAAGAAAGCATCAGAGAGAGAGAGAGAGAGAGAGAGAGAGAGAGAGAGAGAAGCAAAGGAAGCATCCTCACCCAAGTCCCTCCAATTCCAGATCTGCCTTTGTCAATGGCAATTAAGCCACGAAGGGCCTGAGCTGCCATTTTTATGGAGTTATTTTCATTGTTTCATCCCTCAGTTGAAAAGGCCTGGTTTTCACCGGGGTGAACACTGGCTGCTGGCAATCTTAGATGAAGGGTCGCAGGCCCGAAAGCAGTAGTTTGTTGTTCGGTCCGCTTTCCCCATCTCCCAGCGGGAACTACAATGCGCCGAGGTCTCGGGAAGTGGATTGGAGGCAAACACCAACACGAGGCTGTTCTTAGAGAACACGTGGGCTGTGAGCATCCAAAGAGATGGTGTCTGTGGAGGAGGCCAAGCACAGCCCCAGGGGCAAAAAAGGCTCTTTCGGGGTGCCTGCCGCCTTTTGTCTCGTTTTCATTTGCGCCCCCCTCAAACCTCCCCGCCCCCCCAGCAACATGAGCACACATCCCTCAGTTGATAACTCCTCCCTTAGAAACATCTCAAAGTCCTCTTGCTGAGATGTAGAGAATCAAGATTCAACAGGACCAAAGTGCAGTAGGATCAGGGAGTTTGGAAGCATTGTTTCCTTAACAAGAAGGAGAATGAAAGTTTCTGGAGTTTGACTACACACAAAGTGCCTCCTCACACATCAGCCCCTCTGGATACGCGTGAGGCCCTGGCATACAAAGAATGGCAGATGTCGTTCAGATTCCCAATTAGCAGAGAAAGGAAGCAACAAAATGCGTCCCAGGAACCTCGGTGAACACGCAGATTCTCCAGCTCTACTCTGCAGACACGCCATGAGGACTCCCTGACGGAGGCTGTATCTTTACCTGCACCCTAATGATTCCCAGGACACGAATCTGAGAGGCACAGGGCTAGCAGTTTGGAGTATATGATCAGTATCTCCACGGGACGTTTTCCCAAAGCTCAGCCAATTTCTATTTCTACAGAAGACACCATCGAGGCTCAAAGAGGTGAAATGCCTTATCCAAAGTCACATCAGAGTCCACGGCAAATCGGTAAGAGATGTAACCAGAAGCACATAACAAACTAGAAATAAATACGTAACTAGGAACAATAGAAATGCAATCTAGATTTTTCCCAACTTCTGGTTTCCCCTGTTCTTTCGGCTTACATCAGACTGCCTCCTTGACGCGGGCAAGATTTGACACTCGATTTGGTTCTTTCGGACCCGATTTGGTTCTTTCGGACACTGGTTCTGTCATGGTTGCTCCCAACATGGGTAATGCTAGTGTGCACATTTGTGTGTGCCTCACAGCACCATTCCTGATGAAACAGGCCACTGAGCACGGTCATGCTCTTCTAAATGCTGTCCTATGAAAAATACCCACTTGCTTCTACTCAGACCCTATTTTAGTTTTTAACCAAAATCTTTGAGGCACAAGAAATGGAAGGATCATTATTCCAATAGCCAAAGTGTAGTAATATTAGGTGTGCCAGGCACCATTCTGGATTCTTAATATTTGCATTAAATTAAACGGATGAGCTCATTCACTTTTTTAAAGCAAACCACCAAGGTAAGTACTAGCATTACCTAATGAAGACAGTGAGACCCAACATGACTCCCCACGTTTGCACAACCCTAAATTGTAGGGCTGGGCTGTGAAGAAGGCTTTTTTGGCTTTGGGGGTAGCAAGGTTAACCACCACTAATGCTGCCTCTGCTATGAGGCGGGGGGGAGATACTGGGCATTGGGTGGGGGGAAGAGTTCTCTGTAGGTAAGTGTTAGTGGAAAGAAACAAAATCACCCCCCAGTAGCTCAGGACTGTTTCAGCCACATAGAACTATAAACTTAGTTTCGCAAAAGGCTTCTAAAGGTACATTTAAAAGAATCCATCACCTTGAAAATCAGATTATCAATCAAAGAACAGAGACGCAGAAGTGACCATGAAGCTGATGTTGTTTGGTCATTTTATTTCATAGATGAAGGAATCAGGGCTCTGAGAGGTAAAGCTATCTTCTCCAAAGTCTCAGATCACTCAAAGATATCAGGTATTGAGCAAGCTGCCTAGGTTGCAAATACAATCAGTTTCTTGAAACAGTGCCTTGGGTGAGCGTATCAGCAACGGATGGGTCTATTGCCATAATAATGCTCCATCATAAACAATCACAAAACCTCAGTGGGATGCAATAATAAGTGTTTATTGCTCACTAGTCTGGTGTGGTTGGCTAGGTGCCTCTGCTGATCCTGACTGGGCTTTCATAGTTTTGGGCTGAGCTGACTGTTGGCTGATCTAGGATGGCCACAGCTGGGGCAAGTTGGCTATGTTCCATATGTCTCTCCTCCTCTCACTTGGAAAAATTCTCATGTCGACGCAGGATGTGCAAGAACACAAGTGGAGATATGCAAGCATCATTTCAAGTCCCTGCTTGCCTTGTCATGACTCCAATAATTTCTTTGGCCAAAGCAACTCCCGTGGCCAGCCCCAGATCAGAATTAAGGACACTGCAGTTCAACCATTAATGCAACTGATCTACCACTATAAGGAGGAGGCACAGCATTGCATAGTAAGAACTTCAAGGAGGAGAAAAGAAATCAAGTAAGCCAAAGTATGCCATGTTCGTTTTAACCTCTAAACTCTGAGGTCACACTTTCCATTTTGGGGAACACTAGCTACATTTAATAAATGGAGAGAAATCCATCATTTGGTTAAAATCAGGGAAGTACCCCATTTAAGAAGTGTGTATCATTTTATAAAATTAGGTACACCATGCCAGCAAGCATCATACTGAATTTGGGAATTTGTAACTTATTCATAGAAAAATGCAGGTAGATCCTTTTTTAAGAAGTATCTGAGAAAACAAAATTGAGTGTTTATTCAACTGAAATTGAATTCTGAAAAAGAAATTAAAATTGTTTCATAAATACATATGTTTAAAGTAGAAATTTTATATATATGCATATATGTCATGCTACAAACTGAGTTTGCTTTGGCAAAATAAATATGGTTTAATTTATAAAACTATAATGTATTAGCAATTTATAAAAGTTTAATATGTTTGCAGCTTTTCCAGAATTCATCTACCACTAATTTGGATACACATAATGAAACATTAAAATGCTTTGCTTTGGTTAAATTAGAGGCCTGTTTTTTTTAGATGGAGATCTATTTTTTAATCTTTATTTTTAATATGTATGAGTGTGTGGGGTAAATGTTGTTTAAGGATTAAAATATCTTCTTCAGGTAGGTAAAATTCAAATGTCACTTTTTTTTTTTTAATTGTAGCTGTTATTCCTGGTAAAGACCAAAACTATTTTCACCTTTTCTCCCTGCCATTTTCTATCATTTTCCAAATCTCTTGAAAAGACCTTTTAATTTTTTATTTTTCAATAACTTAAAAAAAATTTTAATGTTTATTTATTTTTGAGAGAGAGACAGAGACAGAGACTGAGCACAAGTGGGGGAGGGCAGAGAAAGAGGGAGACACAGAATCCAAAGCAGGCTCCAGGCTCTGAACTGTCTGCATAGAGCCCAACGTGGGGCTTGAACTCAATGAACTGAGAGATCATGACCCCAGCCGAAGTCAGATACTTAACTAACTGAGCCACCCAGGCACCCTGAAAAGAGTATTTTAAAAGCACACATGTACCCACAGAGGCCCATAAGCATGCTAACATCCTTAAAGGCAAGAAAAGAAAAAAAAAAGCACAAGCAAAACAACAAACACAGAATCCTACTAACATAAATCCTTGCAAAATCTATTAATATAAAGTATCTCACATACTGCATTCCAGTCCAGTCACAAAATAAAATATAAACATAAATATCAAATGGCTCCATTATAGTTGTTGCCTCTCAAAAAAAAAAAAAAAAACTGAGATTATGGAGCTTTTGATGTCCTTTTTTTTTTTTTTTCCTTTCTAAATAAAATTGTTGTAAACAGGTTAATATTGTACTGCTATCACGGGTCCCTTGCCAGGCCACTATAAGGGGTTAACTGTTTAAAATTTGATATTAAAATTTTAAATTTAAATTTGAGTTAGTTAATATACAGTGCAATATTGGTTTCAGGAGTAGAATTTGATGATTCATCACTTATATACGACACCCAGTGCTCATCACAAGTGCCCTCCTTAGCACCCACCATCCATGTAGCCCATCTCCCACCACCTCCCTCCATCAATCCTCAGTTGGTTCTCTTTGTTAAGAGTCTCTTGTGATTTGTTTCCTTCTCTTCTCAAGTGCAATGCAACAACATCTAAATTCAAGAATTCCAAATTGGCTTTGTCGAAATGCCCCACTCTCCAGGTAAGTGCCTTTTTTTTTTTTTCATACTGTAAGGAAATCCTAAATGTTGTTTTACCTGATGATCTTTGATTTATTAGAGGAAGCATGTTTTCTTAATCCTGGAGACAACAGTAACTTCATTAACCTGTAGGTGGAGAAAAGCAAGCGTTATAAAAGTAATAGGGATTAAATGAAAGGACAACCCAGAGGTTGACAGATTGGATTAGTTGTGGGGTTTTCTTTCCCACGTTCAGTGGCATGTAGAATTGCCTCCTAAGGAGTAATTCAGCCTTCTTGTGGGACCCATCTATTTGCTATTAAAAAGTTTAATTATTAATCTCCAGTCACTATTTATCAACAACCATTCAACTTGGCGATGTCTTGGGACATATATCTGTTCTCTCTAGCTGTGGGTTTTCCTTTATTGGCTTTCAGCCTCGTGACTTCCCTGGGTGAAATCTGAATCTGCCCCTTACACGAAAGGCAAAGAGACAGAAGACAGAGGCAGGCCATTCCAGATGGGCAGGTGACAGGTTTAAGAAGCAAGGGAACTTACTTCCAAGGCTCATCCTGGATGCCACAAGATAAGAAGAGCCCTGCACCCACTGCAAGAATCTTAAATGTTTATATAGAGGCCTGACAGGGTTCAGTCACTCCAGAGTCTGTCTCAGGGCTGCATCCTAGGAAATGGCTCCAGCTGTGGGTGTTGTGGGGGTCTATTCTCCTACATTATTTCAAGGATGGGGGTCCTGGGGAGTTTGGGGCCCCCTATCGCCCAAGGTCATGTCTCTGGTAGGGGGTGGGGATGGAGATATGTTATCTCAAAGGCCTCCTCCAACATCTTTATATTTGACTATTATCTTCCAAGAATTTGTCAGGAAAGGTATATATGACTGAGTTACTCTTAAGAGATTCCTGGGGAATCAAATTTTCTTGAGGACATGCCATCTGAAATGAGACCGGCTCCATTACAACCAATGTTCACATACACTGGAGCTTTTCATTTTCCCTACATGAACAGAAATGCGCCAATGGATTTTACCTGTTGAAATCTTTTGTTTCTTTTCAACCTGTCATTCTGTGTTATCCCGTAGGTTCTGGTTGTACGCAATTACAAAGGTGGCAGAAAGGCCCAAACAACTCTTTGAAGTAATACATTCAGTCAAATACATACACACACAGTCACTGTAGCAGAAAACGTTTGTTTGTTTGTTCGTTTGCTTATGTTTGTTTAATCCTGGGACTGAATTTATAGGTAAGAGCCATCAGATAGACACAGTCTCATGCCATATTCCTCTTGCTCCTGGAATGGGTATGTTTCCCATTTGATTAGCTGATTTGCCCTCTGGAAGCAAAACAGCACATTCCTTTTAGTATCTTACTTTTTTTCTAATAATAGGACAGATGGCAGCCAAAAGGATTCTATAGACTCAGGTGGCTGTTTACCAAATGGATATATACATTGCCAAGTGAAAATATATTTATTTCCACCTGCTTTCATAAACATTATCTCTTGGATCCTTGCAAGATCCATTATTAACCATGTTAATAATCCCAGCTGGAACATTGTTAAATCTTTCTAAATTCAATAGCATTTTCCTATTTCTTCCTGAAGGTACACAGACTATTAGCTTGTATTACAGTTATTTGTGGATGTAGCTATCTACCCTAATAGGCTGTAAATGCCTCAGGAGCAGGGGTTGGTTTTTTCAATCTCTGGAATCCCCTCAGCACCTGGTGCCATATGAATGAGGGCAAGTTTGCCCAATTAGCAAATAAACTGAGCTGACCTGCAAGGCTAACTTCATTAGCATATGGCCTACACAGTTGTCCACATTCTCATGTTCAGAAGTGCCCCATGTTTGGTTTAATGCTCCTCAGTCACCAATTTGAAATGTGTAATAATTTTCGAACAGGTGCACCTCCCCCATTCTCATCTGGCACTGGGTCCCACAAATTATATAGCCAGTCCCACTAAGCTACATGGGTCTATGTAGTAAATAATATACTTTGCACGTACACACACACACACACACACACACACACACACACTCATACATACACACATGGTTATCCCTTTACCCCCAGATCTTGGGAGATAAACTCTAAGCCCTTGTCTAAAAAAGGGTGACTTTGTTTACCTGGGGGTGTTGGGCCATTCTGGTAGTCTCTGGTAACCATGTGATTTATGGTTTGCACCTTGGGCCACATGGTGTCAGCTCACCCTCAGCAGGGGCTGGAGACTAAGGTCAGTCATACTTTGTCTAAGTGACCAACCCTCAATAAAACTCTGGACACCAAGCTTGGGTGAGCTTCCACGGTTGGCAACATTCTGTGTGTATTGTCACACATTGTTGCTGGGAGAAATAAATATTGTCCAAATGACTCCACTGCATGAGGACAACAGGAAGCTTATGCCTGGTTCCTCCTGGATCCTGCCTTATGCAGCTCTTCCCTTTACAGATTTTGATCTTTCCTTTCACTGTAATAAGCCAAAATGAATATACTAGCTTTGTTGAGTTCAACGCGCCATTCTACAAATTACTGAATCTGAGACTACCCTCAGTTACTGGGGACTTCCCAAACTCACGAGGTGATATTAAAGGGTCCCCATTTTCTCTGACTTACTAGTAGGTTTATTTCACAGAGAAGCCACACAAAAGACTGTACAACAACAACAACAAACAGGAAGAAGCCCAAGGAATTCATATTCCTGATTCTCTCCCTGTGAGAGAGCATATTAAGCTGGCTGTGTTCCTGAAAGTCACAGGGCTTAATGCTCCTCACAAAGCATCTTTTTCTATATCACTCTCTCTCCTCCTGACTGGGAATATTTCCTTAATCTTTTCTAGTAACAGCCCTTCCACTGCTAGCTCTGGAGTCTCGTCTTGTGGGTCTCTTACATTCAGCCACACTTTTGTATAGCTGACCTTTAAACAACATGGTTTGAACTGTGCTGGTCCATTTATATGAGAATTTTTTCCAGTAAATACAGTACAGTTTTGTAAATGTATTTTCTCTTTCTTACGATTCCCTTAATAAGATTTTCTTTTTTCTAGCTTATTTTATTGAAGTAATACAGTATATAATATATATACCATATAAAATATGTGTTAATTGACTGTTTATGTTATCGGTAAGGCTTCCAATCAACGCTAGGCTATTAGCAGTTAAATTTGGGGGGACTCAAAAGTTATATGTGGATTTTTGACTATATGGGGTCAACTGTAATTAGTTCCTTTGTAAGTAATCCCCAATTTTCTTTTTCTAATTTGGGTGTGTCTTCTGTTTCTGGCAGGACCCTGACTGATAAAAAATATAAGAACACAAAGTATGTGAAATTTTTGGAATTGCATTGTCTTAAATTTTGCAGCAAAACCTGTAATACATTTGTAGTCAAGAAAAAACATACTATTTTGAAAAAAGTAATGACACATCTGGACAAGTAGCAATTGCACTGTCAGACATCTTATTCCCTAAATTTAGCCCCCTCTTCATTTGACCGCCTCTCTAAGGATGATAATTCTCCTCTCCCTTGGTCCCTCTCCATCACCCATTGGTTGCTCCGGCCACTATATCTTCTCTCCTCAGGCTGTGAAAGCCTCTTATAATTGCTGAGTGACTACTTGCAGTTTAATCCTGGAGTTTTTGTTTTATCTTACTTTTGGTCCCCGTATATATTGAGGATGGTTTCTGTGGGGCGGGGGGGGGGGGGCAGGTTGATTCTATCCTCCCTCCAGTCTGGTTTTAACATTCCCTGTGCAGAATGGCGGAGTGGAGGACAGGACACTGGAAAGAAGCAAATATGACCAGAAAGGGGCAATTTAATCATTTCTTTTTAAACAAATTCCCCCAAGAGTAAGACTATCATCTTCTCATTACTAAATGTGGTTTGTTTAGTTTTCTAAAAGAAAATTTATCTTACTTTTAATAATTATTTGTAAAAGAAGTGAAGACACAAAAATAATGAAGATCATAGTGAGACACACTCAGTGTTCACTGACTGCTTTATGCTTAAACCAATTCCTGGGATTATCAGTGGGAAAAGACAGCTTGCAAATATATAATATTTAGTGATACCTAATTTCTCATAGAATTATAAGTTGATTAAATGCTTTGCGTAGTACTTTTCATAGGGGACTTATACCAGGGACTGGAGATGGCTAGAGATTAGTGTTCTGGATCAAATCTGGGATGGGTGGGGAGAAGGGAATTAAAACTTATTAAACATCTACATCATGCTTTGCATTACAATTCATCCTTTACAAATATCACCTTCCTTAAAAATATTGTGAGATAGATATCATCTCCATTGTATAGACAGGTGATTTGCCTAAATTTTATAGCTGGCAAGTCTGATCCCAGTCTTCATACATTTTATTGTAGCAAACTGCTTCAATTAATAATCTTAAATTATCTATCTATCTGAACATCCTTTGCTCGGATTTTATTATCTCTCAACTTGCTTAGTAAATATATTTTGTTTAAATTTAAGCACAACAGATTATTTTGTTAAATGAACACATTTTGTTAGTTTATATTAAGGAGCAATAAGATTACCCAGGAGAATCTTCAGATATGGGAAAAGTGGCTTATTCATAAAGGAAGCCAAAAGCATTAAGGTAAGAAAAAAGCCATCAAAAATCGGAGTTTCTGCTGTTCAAAGAAAGATCTGAGTAATCGACTTTCCAAGTATGGACTAGTCGCATTTTCAATGTTTAATACGGCCAAACTAACAATACAGCTATCATTTATCAGGTGTCTAACGTACTCTTCATCATAGCCCACAGTATAAGCTGTAAATGCTACTGGCACCCAAGCGGACCTTCTGTGGCCCTGAAATAGATTCCTAGGTTTAAAAAATATATAGGTGTGACTGTCTGGAAAAGTTCAGGTCCAGGTTCATGACACAGAACGGTATGAGCCACAGATTATGATTTCCTCACTTACCAGACCCAGTCTCTGTTAAGTCTGTTTCACTTAAGCAGTGTGCCTTTGGCCCTATGGGATAGTCAAAGATCATCTACCCGAGGGCTTTCGCCAAGACCAGGTTTTATTCTGATCCCCTCAATATCCTCTGGTTTGGCTGGGAGTGGTGGTGGTAGTGGGGTGGGGGTGGGGGGGGTTGTTCTCTCAGTTCCTCAGAAACACTGGGTTATTGGCCTACTGAATTCTGATTCAAACCACCAAATATAGGCAAATGCCCAGTAGGAGATAAGACATTCACTCTGCAGGAAAATTGAATTAGTGAGTCTCTAGAATCTTAAGAGTCTGGACATAGTAAAGAAGGAGTCTCCAGAGAAGCCTGCATTGGCTGCTTCTGCAGCAATGGTACCTGGAGTTGGCTGGTAACGTACAATCTCAAGCCTATGTCAGGCTTTGAATTTTAACAAGATTCCCAAGTGATCTGAATGCACATCGAAGTGTTTTTATGTCTTCCTCACTCTAATTTATTAAGCTAAAATGAGCATGCAAGAAGATGCACACATTTTAAGTGACTATTTCCACAAATGTACATCTGTACATCCGCCCCCCAGATGAATATATAAAACATGTCCATCATACCCAGAACATTTCCACATGCTCCTTCTGAATCAAAAACATCTCTCTCCACCCCTCCTAGAAATGACAATTTTGCTGACTTCTATCATCATAGACTAATTTAGCCTCTTTTTGAATTTCATAAAAATAGAATACTTCACTATGAATTTTTTGTTTATTTCTGACTTCCTTTGATCAGTGTTTTTGAAATTCATTCATGTTATTGTGTGTGTCATTAGCTTGTCCTTAAAATCTGCTGTGTAGTGATTCATATAAATATACTACTCTTTTTATTGAATTATTCTGTTGATAGACTTTGGTATTTTCTAGTTTGGAGCTATTATGAAGAAAGTACTTTGTGTGTGTATGTGTGTGTGTGGACACATGTATTAATTTCTCTGAGAGAAGAAATATCTAGGAGTGAAACTGTGGTGTCATGGGTAGGTATGTGTTTAACTTCATTAGATATTACCAATGTGTTTTTCAATGTGGTTTACACTCCCACGAGTAACAAGGAGAATCTCGGTCACTCTCCCTCCTTGACAATAGCGAGTATTGTCAGCTGCTTAAATTTAGCCATTCTGGTGGGTGTGCAGCAGAATCTCTTTGTGGTTTTAGTTTGAATTTTCAGATGACTAATGATGTAATGCACCTTTTCATATACATGTTGGCTATCAGATATCTTCTTTTGAGAAGTGCCTACTTAAGTCTTTTCCCCCTATTTTAACTAAGTCATACATATATTTATTACTGACTTACAGAAGTTCATTAATATGCTACACGTTCTTTGTCACACACACACGATAGGTAGCACCTAAGGCAGTTGCCAATGATCTCCACTTCTCGGCATTCACACTTTTATGTAATCCCCTTCTCTTGGGTGCTGGTAGGTAGGACTTGTGGCTTGTGTCTAATTAGTAGGAGGCAAAAATGATATGTCACTACTGAGTTTAGGTTACATAAGACGGTATTTTACATCTTGCTAGTAGACTCTTTATTGTCTTGTTGGCTTGCATACTTTTGATGAAGCAAGCTGCCACGCTGGAGAGGTCCACACTCAAGGAACTAAGGGAGGTCAGGGCCCTTAATCCAACTTCCCTGGAAGAACTCAATTCTGCCAATCACCATGTGAGTTTGGAAGAAAATCCCTTTCATGTCCAGCCTTCAGATGACATTCTGCTGTGGCTGAAATCTTGATTGCTGCATCGTGAGAGATTCTAAAACACTCAGCTGAGCCAAGCCCAAACTCCTGATGTGCAGAAATCGTGAGATTATTTTGTTTTAAGCTGCTGAATTTATCATAATTTATTACACACAAGTAGATGATATACATGAATCACAAATGTTTTCCCCAAGCTATGAATCACCATTTTGATGGTGGTATCTCAGTGTGGTTTTAATTCGCATTTCCCTAATGAGCCTTTTGGTCATTGGGTAGCCTCAGTGTGAAGTGTCTATTCAAATCTTTTGGCCATATTTTAAACTGGTTTGTTTATCTTTTATTATCATTGAGTTATTGTAGGAATTTTTAAAAATTCTGATTATAAGTTCTTTTTCAAATTCATATCATGAAAGCGTTTCCTTCAAACTATGGCTGGCATTTTTACTTTTGTAAAAGTGTCTTTTGGAAAACTGCAAAATAAAGTCTGGGAAATTTAAATAATCAAGAGTGAGCTTTTAGAGAACAGCTGGGAAGGCATATTTTAAATGAGAGACGACGGTGACTTGGAGGCAATGCAGGCATTGTGAAGAAGCAACCAAATTCTTCAGACAGGTTGAAGGTAAAGTGTTCAGGATTTGGCTGTAGGGTAAGATTGGCTCCTACATTTTGGTTTTGGTAACTGAAGGTTCACATTTTCTCCTTTTGAACCACGCTGGTGACTTCCCTTTAAGAAAAAGCATTTCTCCCATGAGTTCAAGCCCCAAGTCGGGCTCTGTGCTGACAGCACGGAACCTGGAGCCTGCTTCAGATTGTGTCTCCTTCTCTCTCTGCTCCTCCCCTTGCTCATGCTCTGTCTCTGTGTCTCTCTCTTAAGTGAATAAACATTGAAAAAAATGAGAAAAAGCATTGCTCACAGTCTCCACTACTCTCTATTTTAATCTAAGACAGTAAGGTCAGAGTCAGTTGTCATTCGTCATAATGTTCACATCATTTTTCCCCCCTTTTACTTTATCTACCTCAGCCACTTACACTGCCAGGCTGAATCCTAGAGCTCTTTGTTTTTACAACTCTGGGTACAAAAAAAAAACAGTCTCCGAGATTTGGAGTCATGAGGCATATTCCTCAGCTTCAGCTATGTGTATTGTTGGGCAAACACATGACTTTCTGAGATTCAACTTTCCTCATCTATCAGGTTCCTACCTCACAAAATGAGGAAGAAATCTATCAGTCATAAATCGATATGAAATAATGACTATCTAGCCTGTCTTTTCTGTATTTCAAAAATGTTTATGACTGCTATTCCTTTTTGTTCCCACTGAGTCAAAAACACTGTTACTTTTTTTGTTTTTGCAATACATTCCTACTTGATCTTTCTTTTTCCAGTTGCCCATCCACAAACTGACTGTGGTCACCACCACATATTCTATCTAATAAATCTTATTTGTTTTATGACTCTTGAATCTTAACTTGACTTCCTGTTTCCCATGAAACTTGAAGGAGCTCTGTTAATTTTCTCCTCCTTCATTGTGGACTGGGTTTCACTTGTGCCAACACATACTTTACTCCCACCTTCGATTTGGCTTTGCCTTGGTTCTTCCTCTCCATGGGGTGGCGCTTAGCTTGTATTTCTTTGCCACAAACCGGGTATCTTATTTTTAATAAATATTGCTTCTTTATGAATTTTTCCTGCCATTTGTAATGACTTTCATCCCCCGGACTCTTAAGGGACTTACTTGTCTATATTCCTTTTACAGTTCCAAAAAATCTTTGTGGTACTTCTTAATGATTTCCCATTTTTCCAAATAAGATGTCCTTTTAGGGCATAAGTCATACTTCCCTTTTCTCCACATCCTCACCAACATATGTTATCTCTTGTCTTTTCGATAATAGACATCCTAACAAGTATGAGGTAATATCTCATTATGGTTTTGATTTGCATTTCCCTGACGATTAGTAATATTGGAACCTTTCAATATACTTACTGACAATTTGTTTGTATTCTTTTTTTTTAAGTTTATTTACTTATTTATTTTGAGAGAGACAGAAACAGTGTGAGTGGAGGGTGAGCAGAAAGAGTGGGAAAGAGAGAGAATCCCAAGCAGGCTCTGTGCTGCTAGCACAGAGCCCAACAGAGGGCTTGATCCCACAAACCGTGAGATCATGACCTGAGCCAAAACCAAGAGTCGGATGCTTCACCAACTGAGCCATCTGGGTACCCCAATTTGTTTGTATTCTTTGGAAAAATTTCTATTTAGGTTCTTTTCCATTTTTAAATATGGTTATTTGTGTTTTTCACTGTTGAGTTCTAAGTCTACCTTATATATTTTGGGTATTTACTCCTTATTGGATATATGGTTTGCAAATATTTTCTCTCATTTCATAGATTGTCTTTTATCATTTTGTTGAGTATTTTATTTGCTGTGTGGAAACTTTTTAGTTTGATGTAGTCCTATCTGGTTATTTTCACTTTTGTTGCCTTTGTTTTTGCTGACAGATCCAAACTC